>NC_045624.1:89937539-90241516 GCF_009829155.1 Mustela erminea | reverse complement strand
AACAATATGTTTCTGAAGGAATTAAAGATTGAAAATGATAAGGAGTCATTTACAAGAAAAGAGTTTTCTTTTGGGTTCCATCAGGTATCAGAAAATCTCCCAAGAATATACTTACCCGTACATAATTTTTGTTGTCTCACAGTGAAGTCCAAATAATACAAAAGTCTGTTGGGAAAGTTTAAATATTACTTTGATATGTGCTTTCTGCTTTGTAAATCCAGTGCCCCCACCCCCACTGCCCACCCCTTTCCCGTTTATGTCACTTAGAATTATCAGCTCCAGAATGGACTCCGCCAGGCCTGCGAGGCCTTCTGAAAAGCCAGCTATTATAGTATTGAACTTGATGAAGAATATCTTCCTCGGAGATCTGGAACATAGTTCAGAGACCTCTATCTCATAAGGGATGTATGAGAGCATGATTGTTTGGACATTCAGTCCTCTACCCTCCTAGGTTCTATTTAGCAAATAAGCTCTCAATAGATTTTAATTATGAAAAGAAGACTGTCTGCAAGATTTGGAGGTAGGAAAATCTTGCAAGCATGTTGTCTCTTGTCCTTGAGAAATGCTAAAATTAATCCATTCAGATGTCCTTTTCTGCTGAAGAGGAAATGATTCATGCCTCAGTTGAATTTGCTTCTTTTGTGCTCTATTAAAACTGATTTCATATAACTAATTATTATGGTGCTCCAAAATATCTCCCAGAAATCCCCAAAGCAGTAGCCTGGAAACTAAGAACGTTGCTTTGTAAATCAAGTAGCACACATTTTGTTCCGCTCTGAAGAGTTCTTGAAAAGTGAACATTAGTAAAGACTAACAAAATGGCTGAGTTAAGTAGTCGAGACCAATACCAAAGAGACTTCATTTTTTATAAATGGGTCTTTTACTAGAAAGCTCTCTTCGTTAATGTAAAGTGATTTACTTTTGACCTACCTATACGCACCTCCTCCAACAAGTGTGCTTAATTCGTAAAATAAGGAAGGGTAAGACCCCTCCAATCCCACAGGGACACGAAGTCTGGAGGTCCCAAGTTGTTGGGAATTGGGATGTTAACCGTAATGGTGTTAAGTCAAACTGGCCTACGATAAATCATTCGTATACTATATTACGACAAGTCCTTCTGGAGGTAATATATTGTGTGATACCTAGGAGAGATGGAAAGACAGCAAGAGCAGGAGCTTGTTTGAAGTGGTGGTTTCTAGTAAAAGGGGAAGATCCACAAAGACGAGGCAAGGGGAGGGACCACCAGGGAGGAGTGTGTGGGGTCCTTGGAGGGTGGCGGGGGTGAGCTCCGTAAAGGCTGCCGCACTTTCAGGGACACTCTCCCACGGTTGTTCGGGACGTTTTCCTGGCTGGTTGCACTGTTTTCCTCTTTCCTTCGTTGTGAGTTATTTTACTTAAAATCTCTATCTTCCAGAGGCAGAAGTGAAAAGGTTCAATTCTACCTTTCTCAGTACATTCTTCTCGTGGATTGTTTTGGCTGGTCTTTTGTTGAATGACTAAACTGAGCTTCGAGTTGTCAGGCTCTCTTAGAGCCACTGAAATATCTCATTTTATCCTTGTGAATGATTTAATCTGGTCGAAACTAAATCCTGAGTGTCTTCCCCTGGTTCTCCCCGCCCCATCCCTGAAACAAAGGCGCCCTGAAACTTCCCCAAATTCTGAAGCTCTCTTGTATTCAGAACGTCCCCAGGCTATTCAAGAGTTCAGCCCCTGACATTAGAATGAGAAAGTTTTTTTGTAGCTACTTGTAGTTTTCAGTAGTGTTTCCCACGTTCACTAGTGTGCTGTGGTATCCACAAGATGTGAATGCCCAGAACTGCGGTTTTCCTTCTCTCTGGAAAGCTCTACCGCTGCGGATTGATATCCAGTCATGGATACAAACCACATTCCCCTTCATCATTAACACAATTGTGTAAATTATTGCCAAGGGAAAGAATTCTCCCCATCTGTTCTACCTGGCTTGAAAACCTTGGGTGAACATGCAGGACAGCTAATGGCGGAATTTCCAGAAGCAACCAGAGTTGGGGGGCGGGGAAGGGGTGCCCCTCAAATCACTCTGTATAAATGATTTTCTAGAGCTCTGGCTGCACTTGCGTGAGTTTTGTCCTGGTTGTAACCATAATAAGTCAGAAGAAGAATCCTGCCCTGCTATACCTGTGTGTGTGTGTGTGTGTGTGTGTGTTATGTTAGTCACCATGCAGTATGTCATTAGTTTTTGGTGTAGTGTTCCATGATTCATTGTTTATGCATAAGAACACCCTGCGTTCTGTGTAATACGTGCCCTCCCTAATACCCATGACCAGGCTCACCCATCCACCACCCCCCTCCTCTCTAAAACCCTCAGTTTGTTTCCCGAAGTCCATAGTCTCTCATGGTTCATCTCCCCCTCTGATTTTCCCCCCTTCACTTTTCCTTTCCTTCCCCTAGGGTCCTCTAAGTTATTCCTATGTTCCCCCAAGTAAGTGAAACCATATGATAATTGACTTTCTCTGCCTGACTTATTTCACTCAGGATAATCTCCTCCAGTCCCATCCATGTTGATGCAAAAATTGGGTGTTCGTCCTTTCTGATGGCTGAGTAATAGTCCATAGTGTATATGGACCACATCTTCCTTATCTATTCGTCTGTTGAAGGGCATCTTGGTTCTTTCCACAGTTTCTGCCCTGCTGTACCTTAAGGCACATTCCCATTTGGTAAGCGATGTAAAAAGGAAAACCTGAGAGGTTATTGGAGTTATTTAATGATTATTTTTGATTGATGATCCAAAAGATGTTCTTCCCTTTAGACTCACAACCCTAACTTTTAAAAAATTATGTATACGAAGTAGGAGAATGCTATTGATATTTTGAGTAAATAATAATAGAAGTGATAACAGTAAAATGATTTTTTCTTATAATGAAGTTGATTTGTAAATGTGAATCCATTTTTTATGACAAAATGCAAAGGGACTACAGTTTTTAAGACTGTTCAACAGTAAGAAGATCTATCAAAATTTGTCCTACAGGATCACTGTAGAGCTGAGAAGTTTTATCTCACATTACCGGGCACCAGATAAATCTAGAAGACACATCATCCGCAAAAGGAATACTCACCTCACAAAATGAGAGCACATGAGTAAGAAGCTTCCCAGGGAAGCCTGGGACTGATAGAAACCAGGACAGGCATCTAAAACGAAGCAAAGGATATTCGCCGCTTTATGGCTCTATACCGGTCAGAATTGATTAGGTGTTTGGTCAGCTAGAAAACCAGAACGATCTTTTCTTGTACTTAATGCCTTCCTCCCTCTTCACCCTGACGTGTGTTGAGGGCGAGCTCCGGATTTCAGTGCAGTGCCCACAGCTCTTGATTCATTGGCCCACTTGGACGGTCCCTCCATTGTGATGGCGGCTAACTCCGGCAGGGAGTGAGGGCTCAGCCCCCAACCCGAGGGAGCGAGAACATTCTGTTCTTCCATCCCAGTGTTGTCTGCGACTTCCCTGTTGCCCTTTGGAGCCTGAGCAAAGCTCTGTGACCTGTGGTCAGATGGGAGCATATTAAATGTCCCATGTAGGGAGGCTGAATTACAATGCATTCCTGCTGTTGATCTCCAAGTTACTCTGGCCTCTGTGACTGAGGGACCTTTATTGATTAAGTTATTTCTGCCCCTTGCATCCTGGTCTCGTAATTCTTAGGAGACGCCACCATTTTTCTCTGGAAACCCACCCCACTCCTCTCTCACTCTTCCCGCTGTTCAGCCCGAGAGCTATCTCCGAGGCTCAGAAAGACACCTGAAGAAGGACCGCGGCATCCTCTCCTGGGAGGTTGCGGGAGGGGTGAGATCGCGCAAGGGTGGCAGAGTGGTGAGAAATGTCGCAGCATGTTTCGGTGGCCGTGACTGTCCGTGCTGTGCTGGTAGTCAGTAGAAGGGACGCTGCACACGTCGTGCGTTCCTACACTCCCCTCCCACGGTGGTCCGGTGGGAAGAAGGATGTGCTTTGGAGCCCAAAGGAGAAAATCACCCCAGGAACTCTCATACAGGAAACTTGTCGCGACTTAGCATTTCTATGCCAGAAGGTTGATGCCGTGACCTTTGCAAAGGGATCTTTGGAAATACTGAATCAGTATTTCTGGATCAGTATTTGTTCTCCCTGATATACTTTTGGCTTAGTTTAAAATGTTTATTTTTTTTTAAAGATTTTATTATTTATTTGAGAGAGAGGGAGGGTGAGAGAGATCATGAAAGGGGAGAAAGTCACAGGGAGAAGCAGACTCCCTGCGGAGCTGGGAGCCCGATGCAGAGCTCAATCCCAGGACTCCGGGATCATGACCTGCGCCAAAGGCAGTGGCCTAACCAACTGAGCCGCCCAGGTGCCCTAAAATGTTTAAAACACTTCGTTTTAAATGTTTAGGGCTAGTGGGCTATGGACTTTAACTTGAGGGCTCCCTGAAATCATCAGAACTGGACCACTCTGGAGGGGGACACTGTCCTGTGACCCTTGTTCCCAGCAAGTGCAACCCTGACCGAGATAACCCCGCTCCGAGAGGAAACATATGGAGAAGGATAATCAGAAATGGTATCCCTTACGCATTCAGACTTCGGATATTGATGTTCAGCAGTCTAATGACCAAAATTAATGTTCATTGAACTCTGTAGGCCACATATACTGGGTCAGATTATACCAGAAAGCCCTAAGTGTTCGGGTGCACAAAGATAGAGATGTGTGCCTGGGTTCTGTGGGTGCCGTAGCCGACCCCTTCCTTCCAGCATCTGGACATTTCATCCCTGGCTGCCTTCGGAGGGAGTCAGATCCTGACAGGAGGGTTATCTAGGGAGCTACCCAGGGGGAAAATGGAGCCCAGTGTGGAGCAGGAGGCCAGGCCCAGGCCCCTGCTGGTGACGCAGTATGCTGCTGTCACGTCTGACTGCATACACAAACAGATGCTTGGACTTCCTCTTCTTCTTCTTCTTCTTTTTTGCTTCGCTTTGTTTTGTTTTGTTTTATTTTGCCTTTCACGACAGCATCTGTTTTGTGAGGCAAAGGAAAAAAAAACCCCTTGGAAGGCTGCGAGTTTTCATATCTGCAGAAGGCATTTCTACAGCTTTTGTCAAACTTAGCGGCTCTGTAAAGCGTCTTTGTCTCTGGTTGACTGTTGCAGAAAGCAAGTCCATAAACTAGCGCGCATACAGGAGAGAATGATTTCTATTGAAAGAGTCGAGTAGGATATGGGGCATGGGGCTGGTCGTGAAAAGGGTTTTGTTTCTTGCAGCACGGTGGAAATCCACATTCATATCGCTGCTCCCGCGTTCGTTAGCATGCACAGTTAAACAATGGGGCATGCCAGCCGACGTGGCGGTGTTGATTAATGCATTCCTCGAACGTGTTGATTAATGTGTTCCTGCAATGCCTCCTAAGCCCCAGCCTGCACCTGAGGTGTGCAGGACAGGCCTCCCCGCTGGCTGCCGCGGCGCTCCCGCGAGCCCATTTGCGCCCAGGTTTTCCGTGTGTATATTTCACACCCATGCCATTCTGAATAAAACCACAGATCTAGCCGACTTTTTGCAGAAACACTGTCCTCTCCCAAAAGTGTCCTACCCTATAATCTAGCCTGAGACATCAACTCTGAAGTTCACAGAAGGAGTGCTCTTCTAGCTGAACAAATGTTGGGTGCCCTCTGTCTGTCCCGCGGATGATTCCACCCTGATTTTCATTTTTGTTGTTCTCAAAGTTTTTGTAAAGAGGAAAAGCTGAAAATACTCACTGAGTGCAATTCTCCCTTGAGTAATCCAGGAAGACTGATACAAATGGACAGACCACTAGACACGTGGTGCACTTGGCATCTTAGCTGGAAACCCACTCTTCCCGGGGACGGGTTTCCCATCGGTACAGCGAGGCTAATTCCCTTTCCAGGCGGCTTCATTCAAGATTGTGACTTCGCTCACTTTATTATGGATTCCCAACCAACCACTAATTCTTTTTGTAGAAATTGTTTCTGGAAAGCCTCATCTTGGTGAGGTTCTGCCTGGCTAACTGTTTGGAAAAGATGACCTTGTAACATTTTTTGTTTGTTTAGTATCTTTCACTTGTTATTTGAGACATAAGAATTCTACTGCTACTTTAAAATTTTTCTGACCCTAGAATTCTCAGCAAGATGACAAAACCTGATGAGAAAGCCAGGTTCTCAAATGATGAGAGAATGTCTGAATGTAGATGGAATGGATCAGTGGTGTTGCCCACTACCTTGAGGCTTTTTATATTAGAGGCATTTTAATAGAGGAAACTGTCAGTGGTACTGAAAAAAACTACTTTCAGCTTTGGGAAAAGCAAAGTGAACAGGTTTATCCTGAACAAGTGGGGACTTTTATGTATTAGAGAATTACCATATGAAACTATTACACACAGAAGTGGCGAAGTCACCTGTATTAATCCCGTTTAATTATTGGCATGAAATTAATGGCAAAGGATGACATTCTGATATTTTCAGGAATAAGACTTGAGGGAAGATTCTTTATTCCATTTACTTTGGCGGTTCACAGAACACATGACTTCTATTATTTGCTTCATAACATGCTAACCCCAAATTACGGTGTTTTTAAAAATATTTAGTTATATATCTGTCTCACAAGGAACATTTGTCAAAAATGAAAAAGTAAAATGTGGGCTCACTTCCTTGGTGCTGGTAGACATAAACTTCTCTTTTGTAGCTCAAGCTACACAGAATATGTGTTTAAATCCTTATAATGATGTGGAAGACATTCTTAGGAAAACCAATCTACTTGACGTTTAGAGAACCTTTAATTATATGTTTAAAAGAGAAATACACCAGAATAACCAGGAAGACTTCACATATGTGATTAGACATGCATTTTCTTAGTGAGCTTGAATTCTACAAGAATTGAGGGGGGAGACAAAGAGATGCAGCGAACATGATTAATCTGTTTTTCTGCAAAGCTTTTGGTACTGTACTGAATAAAAGCTTTGCTGACAGAAGCTGTTAGCCTGGTGAAAGATAGGCCGTAGGAACAGGTTATGAAAGGAGAGACTGGAAAGCAGAGAACATTCCACATGGAAAAGGAGAGCAGGGGAAATGGTTTCTGCAAGTCTGTATTTATTTTGTTGTCAGTAAGCACAGAGAGCATGTAGTTAATGTAGTTTCCTAAATGACTTTGTTCCTGGGGGCAAAAAAAAAAAAAAAGAAAGAAAGAAAGAAAACCAGAAAAAAACAAACAACAACAACCAAAAAACCCCACAAAACCAAAAAAAAAAAAAAAGGCACAAAACAAACTGAGAAAACAATTTGACAAATATAACTAGACAAAACTACTGCATTTTTATTATTTAAATGACCTAGAAAATACGTCTAAGTTCCAAGTGTCCTGTCCTGTAAAATATTTCTCTGTTATTTAACATTTCCCTGTTTTAGAGAACCCAATGACAGATATGCTTTAGTATTAAAAAAAAAAAAAAAAAAGTCTTCAAATTGATTTGTTGTGCAAAATAACAAATCATTTGGCTGGTATATATTTTTGAAGGCTCTTAAAAGCTTTCTTGCTGTAGAGGGGTAGGAAAAAAGGAAGTATGTCTTAGACAGCCTTTCACACCATCATGGGTACTTAGTTCAGAAGTCATCCCCAGGAAAAACTTTCTCCTTAATTTTCTCTCCAGGTCTTCAAATGTACTGCTGATGGTTGTTGCTAACCCCGAGCTGCTTTATGATAAATTGATACACACTTTCATTTTTCTGAAAACAAGCCTTTGAACACTAGTCTTTTTCTTCTGTAGAGCAGCCCACAAGTTCAATAAGAAAATAGATTTCAAATATTTCCATTATAATGGACTTGCTGATTCTGTCCAAATTATTATTATTGTTTTTAAAGATTTTATTTGAGAGAGAGAGCACAAGCAGGGGAGTGGCAGGCAAAGGGAGAAGCAGGCTCCCTGCTGAGCAGAGATCCTGATGTGGGACTTGATCCCAGGACCCTGGGATCATGACCTGGGCTAAAGGTGGATGCTTAACTGATGGAGCCACCCAGGCAGCTCTGTCCAAATTATTTTTATCACTGAAATGTAGCTGCTTTGTTCCACTAGTGCTCAAGTAGACATTGAAGGGCATGGAAAGAGGGAACTATTCAAAGACTTTCTTTTATAAGACACATTCCCCTCAGCTGAGAGTCAAGCATTGTTTTTCACAAGTAGAATGTTCAGTAACCACCGAATGATCTATGAGACCATGGCCAATATCTGATCCTAGAATCTCACCACTTAATTGAGAATAAATCAAAGTTTATTCTGGACTTATTTGGGTTTCCTTAATACAAATAAAATACTTCTTACAAGACCTACAAATAGTACTGACCATCTCCATTCACAAACATCGTTGATTGCTTTTTATATGCAGGGGATCATGAGAAGTTCTGAGAATGCAGCCTGCCTTCTACACTATGGCCCTTGCCCTTCAATGACTCTTTAGTTATATAACAAAAATCAGCTGTTCACATGCACATCAAAGGAAAGCACAGAGTAGCATTATTGACTGTTAAATGTACAGGCTGAAAGTGCTTGGGGACGTCGAAGGAGCAGTGACCACTAGATAGAGACTGACAAAGATTTACAGTTGATTTGAACTTCAACTGATCCTTGAAGGTGGAATGGTTCTGAAGCTAGTTCAGAAATTTTTTAAATAAAAAAAAGAACAGAAATTCCAGAGGTGGGGGGGCACCTGGGTGGCACAGTCCATTGAGTATTCCACTCCTGGTTTTGGCTCAGGTCCGTGATTCAAGGTCTGTTCAGGTTGTAATCACGGTCAGAGATGGAGCCCCACCTCACTCTGCGTGCTCAGTGGGAAGTCTGCTTGCTATTCTCCCTCTGCCCTGCCCTCTGCATGCTTCTCTCAAATAAACCTAAAAAAAAAAAAAAAAGAAAAGAACAAAAAGAAAAGGAAAGCAATTCTGGAGGGGGAAATCGCCAAGTCTTGAGTAGGGGAGGGAGATAAGTGTGGTATTTGAATGGCAAAAGAAGAAAAAATAGATAAGCAAATTTAGAGCAGAAGGTAGGCCTAAGTAAGAAGCAGTTGAAAGTGACTTAGGAGAGGCTTTTGTTCCTTCTTTCTTTCTTTAATGAATGACTAAACATTTGTTCATTCATTCCTTCATGAATGAGCTAATATGTTTCAGAAATCAAAGGGTAGTGGGCAAATTATACATGGAATGTATCGAACACAGTAATAGCAGCATGGTGTCATTAGCCCCCCAAAAGTAAAAATAATAACTGTGTGTGTGTGTGTGTGTGTGTGTGTGTGTGTGTGTGCACGCGTGTGTGTGTGCGCCTATAAAAGTGTAATGGTGATACAGAAGCAAATGTGACCGCTCTGCAGGGAGGCAGCAAGAAAAACCCAGAGGAGGAACACTGAGGATGAGTAAGCATCTTGCAGGCAGAGGTGGAGAAGGAGGTCCCAGCTGTGAGCAGAGTCACACAGTGGATCCCCTTGAAGGCTTGCGATTGATGCCCTCATGTATGACTGAAGGAGAAGTCGGAGGTGCTGTGAAGGCGCTTTGGAGACTGCTCTCTGGGCCAGGAGCTTGGGATAGGTTGTGGGATTCTACATAAGGATTCTGAGTAAGGGTGTCACATGATCAGATCTGAGTTTGGAACAAATGCCCTGGTAATCTACATACCTGGGTGAAATTGGAGCCACTAAGCAGGAGAGCCTGACGCAGGGTCCTCGCAGAGAGTCTGCAGAGAGACAGTTGACGGCAGATGGAATGGACCCATATTCCGATTAGGAATGAGAAATGAGAAAAGCAAGCCCTGACCACTGGCTTGAGACACTGGGTGGTTGGTGGTTCTCCTGAGTGGACTAGAAGGGGCAGAAGGGCTGCTTTGGGGAAGAAGATAGGGTTTTGTCATGAATATGCCAAGTCTGAAATATGTCAGGTTATGACTGTACCGTACGGAGTTTGAATTACATTCAGTTATGAACCCGTTATGGTCTTGAGTGAGAAGCGACGTCTGCCCAACCGTTGTTTCGAGAAAGTTCATCTGGCATCAGTATTTTAGGAAAATTTCATGAAGCACCATTAAAGATGAAGAAAGCACGTAGGCAGTTAGTGCCGTGGTGGGTGCGTGAGGACAGAGACCCCAGAATGTGGAGAGAGGCTTCGAGAATGGCAAGCAGACATGCCAGGCAGGGGTCAGCAATCTGCCGCTGGAGAAGAGCAGAGCCTTGCCTTTCGTTGTTATGTTTAAACCCAGCCAAGAGTTTGTCCCGTTGTTCCCTGAACACAATCTCCGTGGAGACATCTCTGCCTGGGGTGAGTTTCATCTCTGGAACTCAGGGATCCGGGTTGGCGACGGTGATAAGCATCCCAGGTTGTCCTGAGAATCCATACACATATTTGAAGGAGGTAGGTGGTGGTTTCCCATGGCCCACGTGCCAGAAGAATCAATGCCATCAATCATGTCCAAGAGAAGAACTGGCTGTAGAAACCAAAAGGTCAAAAACTCTTATTAACCAGAAGACCTAGAATGTACACAATTCAGACTGAAATGACTTTCTCAGAGTGATCTGAACAAAGAAAATTTTGCCAAGGGCAAAACTGAAGGAAAACAGTACATAGCATTCCCCAGGGTCACTGGAAACATTTTTTTGAAGCAATAACATGGGACAATATGTCATTATTACTAAGCAGACCCATTTGTGTCCAGCATAAGGGGGAAAAGAGCTGCATTGTTTCTGTGCCCGTCATGTTCGTGGCGGTGGTTTTGTCTGTTCCATGGTCACTGTTTAGAAAGGGAGGTCACTTAGACACATGCCAAATGACTGAAGTGGTATTTCCACGAAACATTTCCATTTTAATAATTCTTTCGTATTTGTAGATGAAAAACGGCTTAACCCTAGGGCATATGCTAAGATGAATCACAAAGCTCAGAAATTTTGTCCTGAAGTGATGAGTTGGCTGCAGAGGGAATTCACATGTACTTATGGACAAATTCTGGCATCATTAATGCCGCAAATCATAATTTTAAATGCCCAAATCATAATTTATATTCATAAATTTTTTATTTTGAGCTCCTGGGTAATCAAAACTCTTACCACTGGCCATTTGTCTTCTGTCCCATCAATCACGTGGAGAAGAACTGCAGTTTTTAAACAATAGAAAAATTACCAAAATTTCCTTTCATTTATTTATTTATTTATTTATTTATTTATTTATTTATTTATTTATTTTAGCACTATCTTATTAGCTTGTATCTGACCAATTTATTTCTCACATAGATAGGATAAGCAGAGAAAGTCCCCAAATCTGACATGGCACTCCTTTCGATTATTCCAGAATCGTGGCATGAGAGAGTAAGCAGTTATGTGGTTCATGCACTTGGGGTCGGCAGGGGGGTGTCCTCCAGCCTGCTTCCTTCTGCAGCTCTACACATTCATGTTAAGTCTTGTGGCTAATGGCCCCCAGCTGCCTGGTAGTCATATTGGTAATCCATGCGGGCCTTGGAACCTATTTTCTGGAAAATTAATACTTTTAAATATTTCTGTAAATTTTATGGAAAAACCCTTCTGATTTGTTTTCCACATATTTCTTGCATTGTTTTCAGTCTGGCTGGCCTATAACATGCTTTGGCATCTATAATGAAATTACTTTATCTTCAGCCAGTAATTCGCTTCCTGGTAAAAGGAATGGGAAATGTTTTGTTAGGATATACAAGAGCACTGATTTTAAATTGTTCAGATTATATAGAATTCTTTGCAAGTGATGTCAGAGAGTCCATTACAATTTAAATTCATTTTCTAAATCAAAATTATGCTTTATCTTCTCGGCATTATAGAGCTGTGCCTTGTATACCCCTTCATTGTAATTAATGTTTTGCCTCTATTTATAGAATATAGAGAATCTTCAACAGTTTCCTTTTTTATTGTTGTAAATAATTATTTTTAAGGAGAGTTTTGACTGAAATCTAGTTCTATTGAAATATATTTCCAAAGTAAAATTTGTTCCCCGAATAAAATGTAAAAGTAAAACAGAATTTGTTATTTATTTATTTATTTATTTTTAAAGATTTTATTTATTTATTTGACAGAGAAAGTAAGAGAGCACAAGCAGGCAGAACAGCAGAGGGAGAGGGAGAAGTAGGCTCCCCACTGAGCAGAGAGCCCAGTGCAGGGCTCAATCCCAGGACCCTGGGATCATGACCTGAGCCAAAGGCAGATGCCTAATGACTGAGCCACCCAGGCGCCCCAAAACAGAATTTGTTTTTTAAAGAGGAGTTTCTATTGTTGAGTTGACAGTGTTATATTTTGGCCGAAAGTATTCGAATGCAAAGACATTTCTTTTTCATGCTTGAGCTTCTCTTAACTCCTGAAGCCGTTTAGTGCCGCACAATCAGTACCATCATTTCAATTCTACAATAAATTATGAAAGAAAATGAAAAACGCTCTAAGTGGTAAAGCAGATCTGCTTCAAATTTTATTTCCTCCTGGCCTCTGTGCCTCAACCGGGGCAGACCTTTGCCATCCCCAAGTCTGGAACTACTGGTTTGACCTGTTCCTGTTTCAGTGTTGCCCGGAGGGGAGCGCAAGCAGCATGGAGCAAGTTATTTTCTTGAAAGGTCTCAGCTTACCCGGGGATGCATTTGTCTGATGCTTCTCCATTACGTTCGCCTATAGGTATGACACGGTGGCCTTTTTAGAAAATAGATCTTTATTGTAAAAATAGCATCTGGGATCCTCTAAGGCCCTATTCCATAAAGACAGATTAGTTTAATTTCATATATTTGAATGTCTTCCCAATGGTGATGGCCCTTCTTCAATATTTAATCAGGTAAAATTAACACGATGTTATAATAACAGTTGAGAATAATCAAAATGGGTCCAAAGCAGTATTTAAAAAAAAAAAAAATACATCAAGTTTGTTTTTTTCCAAGCCTGTGCCTATACAAAATGTCAGCCAAAGTTTGTGGAAGTATTAAATTAGTATGCAGACAGTCATCCATGAATAGTGGAACTGAGTATCCCCAGGAAGACTTATTCTGAAAACTATTATGTTCTACTACAAAAACAGGCACCATTGATGAGGCTTATCAAGTGTCAGGCACGGTCTAAGCAGATTATGTGCTTTGTCCCATGTCATCCTCTCAGTTACTGTCCTTACTTTAGAGAGGAAGCAACTGAGGTTCCCATTGCCCATGAACACACGGCTAGAGAACGGCAGAGCAGGGATTCCCACCAAGTGAGTCGAGGCCCAGAGCTCTGTGCTTCACCTGCCACCCCTCCGCCTGAGCGGGAGATGTGTCCACGCGGACGCTTCATTAGTTCGTAAGGAAAGCCCTTGGCCTTGGGAGCTCTGGTCAGTGCGCCGTGCGTATGTGACAAATAAGGTCTCATATGGAGGTCAGAGCTGTTACCTTGCTGCCCGTTCACATCAAATGATAAATCTAAAGGCTGTCAGGGCTGTCCGTGTGCACCTGTGGTTCTTAATATCCATTCCACGCTCGTGCATTGTATAGAATAAATGACTGTGACAGAAAGAGAAAAAATACCTCCAGGCCTGATGATGCAATGTGGTTGGAAAGGCCTCCCCGAAGCGAGGTGGTTTAATAGTAGTGCTGGGCATTCTTCTCCTAGTGATACTGATTATATCTGAAAAAAAAAAAAAAGAAAGAAAATAATAAGGTTTTGGAATTCTTGGCTTCTGTGTGGTTTGCTCACAGGTATGACAGCTGTCCACACAAGTAGAACTTGCGTTTTGTACCTTGTCATCCCCCGATGTCCAGCTTCATACGTCTCCCCCTTCATACGTCTCTTCCAGAGGAACCTCTGCAGGAGCTCTTCACACAGGATTCAAAGGTGCTCACTGTAGGCTCCTTTGCGAAATCTGATACCTGTTTTAGATGGGAATCCCTACTCTTTTCCTGGCCCCTTCCCATCCTGACCCAGTATTTGTGTTTTGTTTGTCTTTTAAATATTTTATTTATTCATCTGAGAGAGACAGAGAGAGAGAGAGAAAGGCAGAGAGAGAGAGAGAGAGAGCAGGGGAGAGAAGCAGAGGGAGAGGGAGAAGCAGGCTCCCCGCTGAGCAGAGAGCCCAAAGCAGGACTCAATTCCAGGACCCTGAGATTGTGACCTGAGCTGAAGGCAGATGCTTAACCATCGGAGCCACCCAGGCGCCCCCAGTGTTTGGGTCTTAATAGAAGAGTCTAGAAAATTAATGGCCCTGAAGAACTAAAGGAAGGAAAATGAAATCCTCTCATTCAATCCAAGTAGTATAATTCCATACCGAGCTTTTTTTAATTTTGGGCAGGGGAGCCCGGGCCACAAATCCCTTAAATCACCATGTAGAAGAACTGTCTACTCAAATCTTCCACTTACTTAGCTTCTAGTAATTTCAGTGATGCCTTTTAGACAAGAGTCATGATAAATATGTACTTGTTTCTTTTTTTTTTTTTTTAATATTTTATTTATTTATTTGACAGACAGAGATCACAAGTAGGCAGAGAGGCAGGCAGAGAGAGAGCCAGGGAAACAGGCTTTTTGCTGAGCAGAGAGCCCGATGTGGGGCTCGATTCCAAGACCCTGGGATCATGATCTGAGCCAAAGGCAGAAGCTTTAACCCACTGAGCCACCCAGGTGCCCCTGTACTTTTTTCTTAAAATATGATCATCAGGAATAAAGTATGGCTTTGCAACCTGCATTTTATTTAAATTCATATTTCATTGTATTCCTTATCTCTTTATTTCCAAGTGTTTCATTCTGGATATTACTTACCTTTCTCTGTAGCCTAGTGAAGTTTGTATGAAGCCAAAGCCCTTGCCTTGGCCTCACTCTGATTCCTCTCCCTTGATTCTGCTCTTGGTCCTTTGGCTCTTCAATACCCCTTGAACAAGCTAGATACCCTTCTGCCTCAGGGCCTTTACACTGTGGTTCCCTCTGTCTGGAAAGCTCTTCCTGACTATGTCCCCACAGCTTGCTGCCTCTTCTTCCGGCCTTTGCTCAAATACATGTTATGGTGAGCTGCTTCCTGATCCCGTAGTGAGCAGGTGTACTTATGCTCATGCACACATGCACACACAGACAAACATTGGAACCCTACCTCCCTCTCCACTTTTATTTTGTTCTTCGCAGTACTTACCGCAAACTATATAATTTACGATTTATGTTTTTGTTGTTATCTATCTCCCGCCACTGGACTTTAAAGTCCATGAGGGCAGGAACTTTTGCCTGCTGTGTTCAGTAGTGTATCCAGCACAAGGAAGAGTGCCTATCTTGAAGTGGGTACTTAATTTGCTCAATGAATGAGTGAAGGAAGACTTAACGGAAATTCGGAGTTCCAGCCCTTTGTCAGATAAGGTCACTAGCTGCACAAGTCCTGCTTGACTTTGGTGTAACAGTGACTCCTCAAGGTTCCGAAATGCCATGGTGTAGACCTCCGCTGACTCACAGCTTCTGCTAGCTGGAGGAAAGGGTAGTGTGGCTTTCCATTGTTGAATGCGGAGGTGGAGTTGGAAGACAATCAAAAGAAATGTTCCTCTCGTTCTTTGGAGCAAACGAACAAATCTAGCATTTGTTTTGGGGAGAACAAATGCTCCTCGCAAAGAACAGAAACTGTTCCCAAAATCTTTGAAGTATGTCACTGATCCTTGAACCATTAGCTGAAGAAGCAAGTATCCTAGGGACAAACATGGGCTTTGTTGGGATGAAAGCTAATCATAAGTTTACAAAAACTGATTGGGCATTTGGCTGGTGACTAATTCCTGGCAGTGACACAGAGGAGGCTCTCAACGGGCCCAGACACACATATTTTAAGTAAAGACCCTTGTCCTCAAAGACATTGAACTTTTTTGCCTACTGCTTTTAGATAAAAATAATGCGTTGCTCAAGATATAAATAACATTGAGGATTCTGCCAAAGACATAGTAGTTTCTATACTGGTAGAGGGAAACATTACTTGGGGAGAGGGATTATCATTTTTAAGAGGTTCCCCCCCTTTAATTCATTTAATTTGCTAATTGTAAAACCACAAGATACCACACGAATTAGAACAATATTCCCAGCAGTCCCCCAATCGCTGAGTCTGTGTTTTGTGGTATGAGCACCTAAGCCAGTTTGTTTCCTATCAATACAGTAAAAATGTTTTGTCAACCCCCAAGCCTTGCCCTGATGCTGCATTAGCCTGGTGATTTCAGGATGCTAAGAACTGCCCCCCCCCCCGCCCCCTGTAACCTCCTGTCTCTTGAAAACACACCCCAGCCTACTGGCTAGGACCTAAATCCCACCGACCGGACCTTATTTCCTTGATTCCGCTCTATATTTACTGTGTGGCTACTGCTTCAATCACATCAGACATGGTGGGATGGGGGGGCCAGCCAGAGTAGTGGCCTATATAGTCCCATATGCCAGGGAGTTGAAGCTTCGATCCTGTCCAAATGAAACCTGTGAGGTCTCATCCGTAGGTAATGCCTTAGTGGCCCCATAGTTCGGCTCTGCCCAGGGAAAGCTATCAGGATACCAGTACCTGATGGGAGGTAGAAAAGCTGGCACCTGAGTAAGAAGTGCTCAAATGGAAAGTGCAACGGAGAAACTTCTCCCGTTCCTTAATTCTTTGGAAATCCAGTCTTGTTCACTAGGTGTGGGGATAGAAGGTTGCCAGTTGCTTGAGAACCTGTGGTTCTTTAATTGCCTGCTTTTCGGTCCTTCTGAAGATTTTGAAGGATGTGACGGGGCATCAGGCCGAAGGGCACATTCCCGTCAGTAACCGGTAACCGTGTGAAAGAAAGAGTTAGCCTTTGCCGGTTGTAGATCACCTCCGGGAATGCAGCGTGGCCCGGTGCGCTCCCCAGCCAGGTTCGCAGGAGCCCTTCTCAAATCAAGTTGTGCAGAATCCCACGGGATGACCCAGAGAGGAACTCAGCTGCCCGGGGCCCCTTTGCTTGAGCCTGTTGTCAGCACCCTGAGGATGCTCTGCCCTGTGAGGCCATCCCCCGACATAGGATACTGACCACAGCATGGCACACTGACCACAGAGGTGCCACGGGGCTTGTCACAAATACTGTCCTCCACCCATGGAAGCAGGGATGGTTTTGCTTGTTTTCACGTGTACAGTTTCCAGAGGCAGACAACCAGACAGCTGAGTCCTGCTTCTGCCAGCAGCAAGTAAGAAGCAGGGAGGAGTAACTTCACCACTCTGGGCCTCACTTTGCTCATCTGTACAATGGGAGGTTTGGGGAGAGGTGGAAGAGACTCACCCACATGCAAAGGACCTGGTAGAGGGTAAGCCCTCAATAAGGAGGACTTGTTTTAAAAGTCAATAAAACTTGATCCCACGTGATATAGAATTCTCCGATCTTAGAGGAGAAAAAAGTGAAGGCAGTAGATCTAATGAGGGCTGAAAAAATTGGACAGCCTAGCAGTCATCTAATCACTTTTTCTCCTACCCTTAACCCTGTGGTAATTAATAGTTCTGTCCCAAATTATAGATGTGTAGTAATCGTGGTCCCCTTTGCTATAGACAAAAAGTTTCTTATGTATGGTGATGCAAATGTGAGTTAAGGGATGCTAATGTTATAACGAGCCAGAAGTTAATGAACAGGAAACTGAACAAGAATAGAGCAGACAACTTGGCACCAGAGCTGGCTCCAGGGCAGGAAGTATAAACCCAGGGTGTCCAGAAAAGGGGAAGTGATTCGGAAGACCAGAGGGCGGGCTGGCCGCGGGGCTGCTTCTGGACTGGCTGAGAACAGATGTGCTTGTGTGCCAGAGGAGGAGGAACACAAGTACGGGTCCCACTCCGTGCACTGAGCAAGCAGAATTTGTGATGAAATACTTTTCCCCACCGCACACAGTCTGCCATCTACCTGGTCAGCCTTTGAATCTATTTTGTCTTGTTTACTCTTGGGTCAAATATGTTCGTTCTGTTACCCGGTATTACACATTTTGTCCGGGAAGGGACAATGTCTTCTGCTTTATGTCCTTCTCCCAAAGGGCTGTCACATAGCAGGTGTATGTGTATAAGATCAGGTACAGAGGCAAATGGAAGCCACTTTAGGTATTTTAAACAAAGGAATGGATTGGAGAGGCTGGAGCCACAGAAAAGAGAGGAAGGGATGTTGGAAGTACGAAAGGGACGGAGAGGTGATACCTAGAGCAGAAGCAGCTGACATTCCTGGGCTGGAGCCCAAGAACTCGCTCCCGCTCTTGGGCACAGCTCAAGATAGGCACCTTTGATGCTGGATCTACTCAAGAGGTCCTCTCTCAACCAGGGTTAGAACGAATGAAAAAGGGCCGTTCCTTTCTGGGCTTCTGGAGTCCAGAATCGTATCTGCCCCACTGTGACTACTATCTGCCCCAGTGTGACTACCACTACAGTGGCCACCAACCGCTGCATCCTGAGTCCAAACCAGGACTCTTCTGTCTCTGTCACCCCTTCGTGTTGCCCACCTGGACCTCCAGTCAGCAGAACCAAATGGGAAGACGACTGGGAAAGGCAGGTGGAAGTGTAGCTGGTCAACCCCAGGCCCCAGTAGTACAAAGCAAGGTGGGGCAGGCGCAGAGCCGAAAGACAACAGGTGGATCGCTGGCCAGTGCTCTCCGAGGAAAAGCACGCAATCTCAGATCGCAAGACTGGAAACCAAGCCCATGTCTAACACACAGTCGTCATGTGACCTTGCACACCTTACTTGACCTCTCTGCACCTCAGTCTTGTAAGACAAAACTATCAACAGTATGATGTGACGGAGGTGTCAGGAGGGCTGAAGGAGACAATGCATGCGAAACCCATTTAGAAACGATGAAGATCAATGTATTAGTTCCTTCACATGTTCCCGTTGGCAATTACCGAATCCACTGCTTATGCAACAGTCATGAGGACTTTTTTATGAACTAGAAAAGACTTCTGCGTGTCTCTCAATTTACTGCAGGCACTCAGACTTTCTATATGATATAGGAAAACCTCCCTAAATCGGGGGAGTTGGGAGATCACTGGTACTTGTCAGTTTAGCAGATTAAAAAAAAAATTTTTAACAATTCTCTTTTGATGGGTCACATCCAAAGATAAGCAGCTGAGCCCTCTTAGCAGCAGGAAGGAAGGGCAGCTTGCCTTGGGTTACACAAATGAACTTATTAAGGGGACTTATAAAGCCATCTAGTTAATCAGAAAGGAGGAGAGTGAAAAGAGCCTTTCTTAGCCAAGCCCTGATCGCCCGCTGGACAATTAGAAGCACAGTTTTCATTATACTGTTGTAGTCCTCGGTTGGGGTCAGGCATATGAGCTAGGATACAGCTGGTGGGTGGATGCAGTAAGGCCGTTAATTAATCACAAGGGGGTGGAAACGGAGGATGAGGCATTCACACCCTTTGGTTCCGAATGCCCTCTGTTCCACCGCATTGACCCGCGTTTCCTAAGTTGACCTGTGTTAGATTTCTATGAATCGTGGCATGTTAGGTCCTCATTTACAAGTTGCCAGTGGAGTTGTTGAGGCAGACCATTGATTTTGGTGATTTTGGCCTTGACTGGGTTTAATCTCTTTTAGATATTTTAAACTGCTAGCTCAACCAGTATAGGAAATCTGGTGGATTAGCTATTTATAAGTCTTATCCCAGTAGTAATAACAACAGCTAATTTGGGTTGTTTTCTCTGTGTCAGACACCATTCTAAGCTCCGCGCTAACTGAACCTTCACAATTACCCTATGAGGTAGGAACTGTGATTCCCATTTTTACGCATGAGGAAAGCAAGGCAAACAGACCTTACGTAAGTTGCCTAAGTCTCAGTGCATAAGTGGGAACCAGTCCTTGAACCCAGGCTATGCTGGGTGCACTGGGTGTTCTGGACCAACAGAAGCACACCCCTCAGAATCTGAAAATTATTTTATGTCTTTTTTTAAAATTTATTTATTAGACAGACAGAGATCACAAGTAGGCAGAGAGGCAGGCAGAGAGAGGAAAGGAAGCAGGCTCCTTGCTGAGCAGAGAGCCCGATGCAGGGCTCGATCCCAGGACCCTGGGATCATGACCTGAGCCAAAGGCAGAGGCTTTAACCCACTGAGCCATCCAGGTGCCCCTTTTATGTCTGTTTTTGTTTGGCAGTTGTGACTGTCACTAGATGTAGCATATTTAACGTATGGACTCCTGTAGGTCAATTACACTCTGGAATTAGCAATCCCTCCCCACTCCAAGAATTATGGTGGTGTATTAGTTTCAGGCAAAGGCAAAAGAAGCATTGATCACTCTCCTCCTTTACAGACAATAAAAATATACATGTAACAACTATAATTAATAACTGGATCTACACCAAAGAATATACTTACATGCCAAATAAGCATATGAAAAGAAGCTCCCCATGGTATGTCATCAGGGAGATGGAAATTAAAGCAACAGTGATTCCATAGAACCACGAAAGACCCCAAATAGCCAAAGCAATTTTGAGAAAAAAGAACAAAGCTGGAGGCATCACGCTCACTGATTTCCAAACCATATCACAAAGCTATCGGAATCAAAATAGGATGGTATTAGCATAAAAACAAACATGGAGATCAGTGGAACAGAATAGAGCCCAGAAATAAACCCACATATATATTGTCAATGAATTCATCAGAAAGGAGGCAAGAATATACAACAAGGAAATGTTTATCTGTCTACAATAAATGGTGTTGGGAAAACTGGACAGCTACATGCAAAAGAATGAAACTGAACCACTATCTTACACCAGACACAATGATCAACTGAGACTGGATTAACACTTCAATATAAAACCTGAAACCATAAAACTCTTGGAAGAAAACAGGCGATAACCCCCTTGACATTTATCTTGGTGATGATTTTTTTGGATTTGACACCAAAAACAAAGCCAACCAAAGCAAAATAAACATCAAACTAGAAAGCTTCTGCACAGCAAAGAAAACCATCAACAAAATAAAAAGATAACTTACTATGTGGGAGAAAATACTTGTAAATCATGTATGTGATAAGGAGTTAATATGCAAAATATATAAAGAAATACAACTCAGCAAAAAAAAAAAAAAGAAAAAAAAAAGATCTGATTAAAAAGTGGGCAGAGGACCTGAATAAGCACTTTTTCCAAAGAAGACATACAGAGGGACAACAGGTACATGAAAAGATGTTCAGCATCATCAATCACCAGGGAAATGCCAGACGGAACCACAGTGAGGTATAACCTCCCACCTGTTAGAATCAAAAAGACAAGTAATAACAAGTACTGATGAGCATGTGGAGAAAAGGGAACCCTTGTTCTCTGCGTACATCTCGTGCTGGGATTGTAAATTGTTGCAGCCACTATGGAAAATAGTATGGCAGTTTCTCCAGAAATTAAAAACAGAACCACCATGTGATTAAGCAGTTCTACTTCTGGGTATTCAATCTGAAGGAAAAAAAGATACTCAAAAAGATACATGTACCCTTGCGTTCATTGCAGCAGTATTTACAATAGCCAAGATACGGAAACAATGTAAGTGTCCATTCATGGATGAATAGGTAAAGAAAATGTGAGATACACAACCCCTCTACACCTATCCCCCCACATTGGAATATTACTCAGCCATAAAAAAGAATGACCTCTTCCCATTTGTAACAACCATGAGAGCATTATAAGTGAAAGAAATCAGAGAGAGAAAGACAAATGCCTTTTAGTTTCACTTATATGTAGAATCTAAAACCAAACAAAAAGCCAAAACAAAATGAGAACACCCAAGCGCATAGATACAGAGAATAGACTGGTAGTTTTCAGAGGCAAAGGGCAGGGGGGGGTGGGTCAAAATGGGGGAAGAGAGTCAAAAGGTACAGACTTCCAGGTATAAAATAAATAAATCATGAGGCTATAATGTACATCATAGCAACTCTAGTTAATAATACTGTATTGCTTATTTTAAGGTTACTAAGAGAGTAGGTCTTAAAAGTTCTCGTTACAAGAAGAAACTCTGGAACTAAGTGTGGTCACAGATGTTAACTAGACTTATTGTAGTGATCATTTCACAATATATACAGATATTAAATCATTATGTTGTACACCTGAAACGCCTATAATACTGTATGTCAATTACATCTTAGTGAAAAAAAGATGAAACCAGAAACTCACCAAAAACAAGATACCACTCCACTCTTATCAGAATGGCAAAACTCCAGAACGTTGTCAACATCAAATGCAGAAGAACATATGGAGGAAGAGGAATGCTCATGTGTTGCTGTTGGGAACGCAAAATGGTACAGCTGCATTGGAAGACAGTTTGGAGGTTTTTAGAAAACCAAACAAACTAAACTCCGTTACCGTATGATCCAGCATATCCTGATCTTTGGTGTTTGCCCAAATAAGCTGAAAACTTATGTGCACACCAAAACCTTTCCATGGATGTTTATAGCAACTTATTCGTGATTGCCAAAACTTGGAGGCAATAAAGATGTCTTTCAGTAGGTGAATGGGTAAATAAACCATGGTCCACCCAGACAATGGAATATGATTCAGGGCTAAAAGGAAATGAGCTATGAAGTCATGAAGAGACACGAGGAAACCTTACATGTGTATTACTAAGTGAAAGAAGCCAATCTGAAGAGGCTATGGTATGATTCCAAGCATTATGGGAAAGGCAGAACTATGGAGACAGTAAAAAGATCTGTGGTTGCCAGACATTAGTATAGGGGGCAAGGAAGAGGAATGAACAGAGTACAGAAGACTGCTAAGGCGGTGAAAATACTCAGTATATTATAATAATAGGTACACCTTACTATGATGTGTCCAGACCTCTAGAATGCACAACACTAAGAGCGAAGCCTAAGACGAACTATGAATTTTGCATGATTGTGATGTGTCATTGTAGGTTCATCAGTGGTAACAAATGTTCCCTTCTGGTGGGGAATGTTCATAATGGGGGAGTCTGTGCCTGTGTGGGGGCAGGGAGTACATGGAAAATCACTGTACCTTCCTCTGAATTTTGTTTTGAACTTAAACTACTCTAAAAAAAATATAGCATTCGGTGGCGCCTGGGTGGCTCACTGGGTTGAGCGTCTGCCTTCAGCTCAGGTCATGATCCTGGGGTCCTGTGATCCAGCTGGCATCAGGCTTCCTGCTCAGCGGGGATTCTGCTTCTCCCTCTCCCTCTGCTTCTCCCTTGTGCTAGTGCCCAAGCACGCACACACAGTTTCTCTCTCAAATAAATAAAATTTTAAAAAATCTTTTAAAAAAACATAGTGTTCAAAATTTAAAAAAAAACAACAACACTGGTGTCATTGTCACTTTCTAGTCCTTATGACTTAACTGTCAAGAAGGACACAGTTGAGAAAGACAAACTATTTAGAATTGACTTGTCTTTTTCTATGCTGTTGTGCCAATCATGAGGTTGTATTAATTTCTGCTTTTCAAATTATGTATCATCGACCTTATGACCTCTGAGCATTTGCTTGCTATCTGGCTGTTTTTAATTCAAAAATAAATTGCATAATGAAACTGATTCTATTTTCCATTGAGATAATGCATTTTTAATTACTCAGAAGGGACTCAAATTAAGTAGTATTTACCCCAAGTAAATGCAGGAAATAATAAAATATTTCCATGGCATGTTGAATTCCAGACACTCATGTAAACAAGTGAACTTGGTGTTGGATTAAAGATATATGGAGAAAGGGGTTGCCCAGAAACACGGTTCTTCTCTTTTGACCTTGTGTATTTCATCCGCCAGTCGCTAAGTGACTGGACTCGATTTGCCAGTTTTCTCCATGGAACCATTGGAAATGCGACTCATCCCAGGCGTTTTGCTTACACTCCGGTACGGATTGCTCTCTGAGAGTGCCCAGATGTGAGCCCGGGAACTGCAGCTTTGTAATGTGGCTTATCTGGCACCAGGAGCCCCATTTGCAGTAGTTAAGTATCTTGGCTACATTTGCTGTGGTCCAGTGGTGTTGTAGAGCTTTGTGGCTTCTGTTGCGGGTTGACAACAATCAGCAGATTTTTAAAGCCTTTTCAGATCGCTGAGAGAATAGATAATGATCACGCACAATGCTGAAATGACCAAAGGAATAATGGATATTCAGATGTTGATGCCATTTAGCATCCAAAAAAACGATTACGGTTCATTTTCTTTGATTAGCTTTTTCAAGTTTCCAGTTTCATTCTTTATTGTTTAGCTTCTGTAAGATGACATTCAGAAAAACATTACCACATGAAGTCTGTCAGAAATGTTTAGACAGTTGTAATCACAAAGGGTAGAAATGCCTGCTTTGTTCCGTGCTGTTGACCCTGCTCTGTCCTGAGCTGATTGTTGCTGATGCAACTTTTTGAGGCTAGGAATGATTGCTTTCTACATGTTTTTCGCTTCTGTCTCAGATAGGAATGGTTTTCAGCTGACCAAAACTTGGAAAAGAGTGATTTAAATGAAGTAATGTGATTTTTACTCAGGACAAAGAAGTCTTGACAGTTCGTGACTTGGGGAAATAGCGTCACTCCGTAGATTAAGTTCAAGGTTCAACATCCTTCCTGCTCTCTGCTCTTCTCTCCTGAGATTGTGCCTCCCTCTTTGAGTATGACTGCTGGTGATGCCCATGTTTGATGCCACAAGATGGGGAAGAGCAAAAAGGATACCCACTGGGGCGCCTGGGTGGCTCAGTCAGTTAAGCAGCTGCCTTGGACTAGGTTCATGATCCTGTAATGCCAATTGAATATTACCCCCGCCTTAAAAGACCACCAGAGACGTGAGTCAAAGCCAATCAGCAAGGGTCGTTTATTGCAGGTTCGAACCTGGACCTCTGCGCCGCTCGTTGCCGATAACGCCGAGAGGTCCAGAGCTGGGTCGGTGCAGGATTTTTATAGACAGATACAAACAAGTTTCGGGTGGGGCTGAGCTGATTGACTGATAGTTTGAACAGGCATACTTGGCGTCAGGGGATTGGGTCAGGGGACCCCGGGAAAGCAGACAAAACAATCTTAACAGAAGCAGAACTGGCCGTTTAGCCCACGCATGCGAAAAAAGCACTACCAGGATATTGAAGGCCTGGTTACTTATCAAGTAAAGACAATTGGGAGTCTCCTGGTGGAATGTTACATTCCTGCTATCAAGCATCCTTGTTAATGAGATTTAGGTTTAGAAGAAATTTAACTTTATTTACTTTTCCTTCTACCTCCGCCTCCTTCCGTTTTTCATGGAAGGGAGGGTGACATTAGGGCTATTGATAAGGTAACTTCTTTGCTGTAATCTCAAGGACATTTGCAAACCAAGGGAGACTCCTACCTTGCAGGACTGTGATCTCTGCAAGTTAACTATTTATCGTTTTATGGCAGTCAGGGGTGCCTGAGGAATGCTACACATATGGAGGGGAGCGGGTGGGGGGGGGTGCAAGGCGCCAGCTTTTGCTTTGTCCTCAGCCAGCCTCCTGCTCCTTCAATCCCAGGGTCCTGGGATC
Source organism: Mustela erminea (assembly GCF_009829155.1). Classification (NCBI taxonomy): domain Eukaryota; kingdom Metazoa; phylum Chordata; class Mammalia; order Carnivora; family Mustelidae; genus Mustela; species Mustela erminea. The sequence continues at coordinate 90,216,140 of NC_045624.1, read as the reverse complement.
GAGCCCCACAAGGGTTCCCTGCTCAGCGGGGAGCCTGCTCCTCCCTCTTCAGCTCCCCTGTGCTTGTGTTCCCTCTCTCGCTCTCTCTCTCTGTCCTAAATAAATAAAATCTTAAAAAAAAAAAAAAAAGGATACATCCTTCCTGATAGTATTATCGTTCCATCTGATAAATTGTTGGGTTCAGCACTGAATGTTGACCTTTGAGACGAAATAGAGCCCTTAGAATGTGAGGAGATTAATGAGTACATCTCCGTATTACCTAAAATCTTTAGTAACGCCGTAAATTGACCCCAAATGGGGGAAATGCATCTCTCCCTCTTCACAGCCTTCTTTTCAGGAAAGGAGGAATCCCACAATACTGTTTTTCATGAGGTCACAGTGGTTCACAGATTTCACTGTGCTTCAGGGTCACCTGCAAGGTCATAGTACTACGCAGTCTTATCCTACCTCCGGGGTTTCTCATGTGCTGGGGCTGCGGTTGGACCCGAGTCTGTCTTTCTCACAAGTTCCCAGGTGACGCTGATGCTGCTGGTCTGGAAACCGCTCAGGTAGAGTGGAGAACCACTCAGGTAGAAGACTTTTATCTACAATAGGTCAAAATTCCTGCTAGTGAGGAATTCTCAGATAAGGCTCTGAAGCCTTAACTTCTGGGAGGTAGCTATTGATTTGATTTAATTCAACAGTCATTTCTTGGGTATTGCTGTGTGCCTGGCCCTGACAGGCACTGCTGATCACCAGAAAAGAACCAAAGATGGATTAGACCAAGCTTCGAAGCATGTGTCTGGTACCCAAATGCACCGAGAAACAGGAAATCCGTACTTTGCCTGTGTATACGGTTGGCAGGATGTATAGGATTTTTGGTGGATTGCCGACTTTCTTTGATCATGGCATTCCACTTACTGTTATGGTTATCCTGCACTTTTATTTGGAACCGGGGATTCTGCCCTATAACCACCCTGAGTTCTAGATAACCTTTGTTTGGAGGACATCCTAGCCTGGTTCACTGCCCGTGCTGTTCCAAGCAAGCTGATCTCCCCTGCTGCACACCCATCATGCCCCACAAAAAAAAAAAAAAAAAAATAGAATTGGAGAAAAGCCATTGCAAAGAACGAGAGAGACCCAAGGTCTGTGTCATGAACTTGGCTGAAGAGACAACCTCTGTCTTCTCCCACAGAAGGCGAATTATGCCTGCATCAGAGATAAACATAAACAAAATCAGTAGTGATGGTGCATCTGGTGAGTTAGGCGGCATCCTTTGGGAGAGAGAAACACTTTCCTTACTGCTACTGGGAACACTGATGGAGAGCTATTCCTGACTCCCCCTGGATGCTAAGTTGCCCCGAGAAGCATTTAGAGGCTGAGGTAGGAGTAGGGGACAGGTTCTAGTATAATTTCAGCTGCCTACCAACCTAAAAAAGAATTCATGTCTCCAGTGAAATGTGCTGTTGGGGGTGCCTGGGTGGCTCAGTCTGCCTTCAGCTCAGGTCAGGATCCCAGAGTCCTGGGATCGAGCCCCATGTCAGGCTCCCTGCTTGGCAGGGAGCCTGCTTTTCCCTCTCCCTCTGCTGCTCCCTCTGCTTATGCTCACTCTCTCTGTCAAATAAATAAAATCTTAAAAAAATATATATCTATGCTATGGAGCAGAGATAGGAGAATACAATAAACATGTGAATTTATGTAAAGTAAGCTAAAAGTTAAAGTTTCTTGTTGAACCTAAACTAATTGGTAAATAGAGACCCACTTACATTAACTTACTTAGGGTTCTCAAATACTATACTGAGAAACATTCTTCTTGTGCCATTGAGCGCCCGCTGCTAATAAATGAGTTTCAATGTCAGGAAACATATTTAGCAGAGCTTTTGAATGAACAAACCCTTTTTCCTGTGGCTACAAACATTTCCTACTTAGGATTTCTTAAGACGTAAAAACTCAGTGTCCTGGAACTTCACGATTTAAGACGTGCATAAACATAATAGAAATGACATATCTGATTCTATAGACACCCGGGTGGAACGGAGGTGCGGGCCACGGAGTTACATTAGCCCTGGCTTCGAAGCATTGTCCTGCCATTTATAAATAACTCAGTGTTTGTAAAAGGGGAGGAGTAACACCTACTTCACAGGATTTGGGAGGATGAAATAAAAGAAGGTATGTGGAGTGCTTAGGAGAATGTTTGATACATACTAACCACTCGGTAAATACTCTCCCTCCTGCCCCCAGACTTTCTTTTCTTCCTCTTCCATCTCATCCTCCTGCTCCTTTCCCTCTTCTTTCTTCCTTCTGTCCCGTTTCCTGCTCTTTCCTGCTCTGCTTCGCCCTGCTCTCCCCATCCCCCTTCTTCCTCCCCTCCTTCTTCTATCCCCGTTGCTTTCTTTGTCTCGGTGAATATTGCCCAGCTCAGAGGAGTCCTCTCCCTGAGCCCCTGCTCCTCATTTTCACCAGTGGGGTTGAATTTGATTTCTGAAATGGTCCAGAGCCCTTCACAGCCGATGCTATACCCGGGGTAAGGCTGGCGGGCGCCACGGAGAAACAGGGCTCTGGAAACTGCTGCTGCAAATCTGGCCCCCAAAATGGATTTTACACTTCTATTTTTAAAAAAAAGATTTTATTCATTTATTTGGTTGTGGGGGGGGGGGGTGGACAGCACAGATGGAGAGGGGGAAGCGGACTCCTGCTGAGCACAGAGCCTGACATGGGACTCGATCCCAGGACTCCAGGATCATGACCTGAGCCAAGGGCAGACGCTTAACTGACTGATCTGTGTTCCGAAGGAGTGGACCATGCATGAACTTTATTGCCTGTGAAGCCAGCTCTGAAAGGGGAGCCTCAAAGCTGGGCTGCCATCGCAGGGCTGGGAAGAATGTTGGGCTCCCCTAGCCGACCGGGTGGAAGAGGGAACAGGAGGAGATGGACGGGGCAGTTTCTGGAGTTGTTTCTGGAGATGACCTACACACGCAGAAGAAACCCATCTCTCTGCTCTTCTCATCGTGCCATTAACTCCTGGCAAAACTTAGTGAATGATAACTGTATACAAAAGGAGTTTTGTTCCTAACCCCTGATGCCTTTAGACAGGTGTATCTATGAGGGAATCGGGGTGCTGGTACCTGGGAGAGATTGGTACAGTAAGGTCTCAGTGAGACAGCCCCCGGGAACAGCTTGGACCTGCATTTCGGAGGATATCTAATAACGATGTGAATTCCACCCCCTTCTCCAGTTAGTCCATTATCCTTGTGAAATCCATTGTTTTCTCTGAGCAAGCTGGGAATTTTGTTGTCTCTCTTTAGGAGAAGGACTGATCAGATCAAGTATCCACCTTGAAATCCATTGTGAAGTTTGTTTTTTTTAGAAACAGATTGAAACTGATTGACTGAAACTCATTCCTTGTTAAGTAACCCCTGATGGAGCCAGCACTGCCATTTGTGGACAAACGCACATTGTTTTTTCCAATTAAATGCAAACAGCTCTTCCTGGGAGGATTCATGGTATAGTGTTTTGCTCTAAAGGAACGGAACGGGGTGAATAGGAAAGGGTGGGAGGTCGGCGTTCTTCCGAAGCCACGTGGAAGACCCGATGTGATCAGGTATCCAGTGACTGGGACTCAGAGAAAAGGCAGAGGACTAAAGCATTGGGTGGACTTAAGCTCAGGTGGTCCAGCCAGACAAACCAGTTCTTTCAATAAGTTAATGAAACCATCATCAACCGTACCAGCGCTTCTGACTCCAGAGAAGCGTCTAGATAGACCTCGGAGTCTGAGTCTGAGTCTCCCCCTGCCCGTTGCTCACATTGCTGCGTCGGTCCCGGGGAGCCCTTCCGCCAGCCACTCAGCCACTCGAGCGCTAATGACGTGCCGGGCGCCGCACTCACTGCCAGAGACACAGAGCAGAACGGGAAGTGTTGCCTGCCCTCCCCAGCGAGGCTGCTACAGGCTCCCAGCCGAGAGGGACTTGTAAACAAGAGGAGCGATGTATGGACGGCTCCCAGTCGATGTCTGTCTGTGCGAGTCCGCATGTCCTCCTGAGGACAGACCGTGAACTAGCAGTTGCTGTTCTGTGTGAACCATGAGTTGAGCACCAGAAAGGATGTCTGGACTCAGCAGGGGTTCTCCAAGGGCTTCCAGGAGGAATGTCAAGGGCAGAGCGTGAGCCAGGCAGGAGAGACCAGGTGTAGGGTCAGCTCGAAGACCCCAGACAACAGGAGGCTGCAACGGCAGAACCCGGAATGTGTGCGGGCGGGAATCACTTCGGAATTTGAGCAAGCGTTCCATCAGAAGGGGCCAGATGTGCTAAGTAGAGAGTCTGGACATTAACCTGGAACCCCGCTCCCATGGCCCCCCTCCCCAGGACCAGAGCAGGACCAGAGCAGGATTTTGCAACAAAGCACAGAAAGCCACGAGGAAAGTGGAGAGGGAGACATTGATGTCGGAGGCAGGGAGCCTCGGTACAGCCAGCAGGGTACCCAGGTGGGTAGGACCGCCTGGAGAAGGTGAGCATTAGAGGGAGGTTAGAGACAGAGACCCACTGAACTTGATGCCTTCTTAAGGTGGGGGAGAAGAAGAAAGAATGGCAGGTGGCCCTAGGTTGCCCCTTGGAGTTCAGGCACGTGAAAGCTGTTCAGAACTAACTGCTGTCCCGTGAGAAAGGAAGACAGGGTAAAGTGGAACTCTGGGACGGGAGATGTTTAAGAACTGGGATAGAATTTTGCGAACGAGAGACATGCAGGATGAGTGGGAGAAGGGGAGTCTAAAGGGGCTGCCAAGGGCATCAGAGGGTGCGACAGTGAAGGGCGGTGTCGGTCCAGAGGGAGGAGAAGGCAGGGAGGGACTTCGGGGCCTCACACTGCAGAACGGTCCAGAGAGACGCTCATTCCACATCCCAGAACCACAGGCATAGGCATGCAAGATCCTCCCAGACGTGGCCCCAGTCTCCTTTTCCAACTGTATCAGTTTTTACTTCATTTTGATTCGGCCACATTGAACTGTTCTGTTTGCTGTGGGCCCCCCTCAATTTCTGTTTCCTGCTCCGCTTCCTTTCGTGGAATGCACGCTTCAAAGACCGCATCAAATGCCCTGACCTTCCACTCGGACCGAACTGGCTTCGATTTCCCCCTTCTCCCAGCAAACACGGTTCTCTAGCTGCGCGTCTCGGTGTCACTAGTCACCTTTTGCCCACTGCTGTAATTACTCCTGTAGTTGTCCTCTCTTTTCTCATTTGCAAAGCATACACATCATAGTCGCAGGATACCTTGGGATTCACTTATTGGGTCATAGGACAGATATGTATTCGTCTTTGTCTCAGGAGTTAAAGAATCCTAAAATCCTAACTCCCCACCACCAAAATGTAGCTCTTCCCAGAAATGGTATGGTTTGTGTTCTAAAACCAGTAAAGCAGACTTCCTTGCAGTGTTCTTACATTATTTGTTCATTTTTATGGACAGTTGTATGTTGGATTACAAAAGGCCAGCATACTTAGAGAGCAGGGTACAGAAAACCATTTTGAAGCATGGGCTCTCCATGTCGTCTGCGCGCTGGAAACGCCTGGGGGGGACGGTTCTAAGCTAATGATGCTGAAGCTTGGTTGCCAGCCCAGAGCTTCTGATATCCTGGAGCGGGGGAGGGAGGAGGGAAGCCGTCTTCAGATCATCTCAGGTGCTCCGATGTCCAGTAGGTTTGAGAACCAGTTTCTCAACCTGGTTTGCGTTTGAAGAGCTCATCTTTTGCTGGTGAATTGTTCTGAGCTGGAATCACATATAGTTACAAAGAAGAAATTTGTTTTTCACTCTAAGAATTTCTTTCTCTCCCTCTCTTTCTCCTTTTCCCTTCTGCCCCCAACCCATGAGAGAGGAGTCCTCAAAGCATGACTGATAGGTTTCTTCTCTCTGCCAGGAGAAAAAAAAAAAAACCCATCTTGTCTCTGAGTGCGTTGCCCTGGACCGTTGCCAACAAACAACAAAACCTTGACTATATAAACATGTCCGTGTCTAACTTGATAGAAAATACAGTTGATTTTTTATGGGAATTTTGAGGTGCATAAAATGTCTTTAGCTGTACTAAGTCCCCCTGTTAGCATTATTCTTAACAAGTTCCAGCTAAAATTCCTCATAAAAATGCTACCATCTGAGTGTTCTGTATTTCTATCTGTAGCATGTAATCATGTCCCCAGGGGAAAAAAAAATATGGAGAGAGAGAGAGAGATTTCTTCTCTTAAAGACAAATGAAGGAACACAAGAGAGAAACATTTAAGTATTGATCAGTCCGTCTCAGGCATTAGTAAAATCCTCCAGCTTGTTTCATGGCAGAAATGATTTCCTGATTACTCTTGCTGTTAAAAATCTCAATTTTGGTCATTTCACCGTATAGTAACATCTTTTGTTCCTTGCGCCATACCTTCTTACAGTATCAGTTTGAACTGATGAAGAGCCAGGTGTATTTACACATCAATGATCAGCTGCTTGTTAATGAAGATAGCTCCATAGTTAGGTGACAGTTAGGTCGCCGAAGCATGATTACGGTGCCGTGACAACTTGAATTTTTCCTGTGGATGCCCCTGCTCTCCCGCTTTACAGGGTCTTTTTTGCTCCTCCTGCAAGAGACCCCCAGGTTTAGCTACTCACTTATTTAATCAAAAGTTTCCCAGACACGCGAGTCCCGGAAACACTCCCGGATCTGTCATTATTAGGTTCAGTTTACTTTATTCATCAAACGTGCCAACTTTATTCAAAGCCCAGGTTCTGCTCTTTCCCAGCTCCAGGCTGTGTGTGGGCAGAGTAGCCCTGGCCTAAGATCTCCCCTGCGCTCCCTGCAGATGCCCCCTCGGTCCCCCGAGCTGTCCTCCCCTTACCTGTATTTTCTGGTGGGCAGATTACCTACCCCCCGGGGAGGCCAGCAGACACCTCCAGCATCCTTTTGAATCCTTGCCAATGTCCAATTCAAATAATTCCTACCCCATGAAGTCTTTTTGATTCGTAATTCCCAAATACTGCCTTTGTCAGAAATCCCATGGTATGTCCTGCCATTCTGGGACCCCGTACACTCTACTTCTTGTAGTTCAGCCTCCTGTCTTATCTCCCCGGCTAGACTTGGAGTTCGAGAAGGCCCATCATTCATTTTTATATTGCCCACCATGTGCAGGATGAAAAAATAAAATATTAAAATTTAAAGCAAGCATTCGTCAAATGTGAAGCGAGGTCATCATGATATACGAAGTCAGTACTCTATCTGTAAACAAGTGTGCCATCCACGATGTGAGCCAGTTGTTAACGAGTTTCTTTCATTGTGTTCAATCTATCACGTTAAGGGGGAAAAGCGGATCTGTGTGTTTTATAGTCTTCCACATATTTTAAAGTGGAAACATAGGCAGCCATTTAAAGCAACTTATCTAAAATAATTGAAGTTGTTCCATGAAATAATTATCATATTTATTGTGTTACATCAACAAGCAAGCAACAAATCACATCTTTTTCCTTAGCAAGGAACCCATTACTAAAGACGGCTGGGATGTTAGGACGGGTTTTTCATCATTTACTTTTTAAGTATATTTAATGCCTCCATTTTCAGAGCTTTTAGCATAATAAACGCCGTGCTTTGCTATCTCCCTTCCCTGTCTTCGTGCAGAAGATAATTTATTATTTCATTATCTTTTTTTGACCTGGTGTTAGTGAGCATACAGACCAGACTGAAACGCAGCTTATTAAATATTTAAGAAATCATATTAAGGTGGCATTTGTGTCTTCTTTATAACAGCTGCTAGCTGGGTCGCCAGACCCTTGATTTCATTATGTAAAACACTGCATTGTTCGTCCCATCAATCTAGTCATGAATGGACAGGGGTCAAACTGTTTCCAGTAGCACCAAAGGGACTCAACGTAGGAGTTCTAGATCAACCTCCCCATGATTTTTGAGACAGTTCAATGAAAACCAGTGAGATAGAGAGCTGCGTGTTTGTTATTGCTCCGCGGGAGAGCTCCATTTCAGCTCTTAACCTCCTGTGATTTCAGGACTTGTTTTTAAAAGGAGGTCGCCGCATAGCTACATAGGAAGGGCGGACGGCATCCTGGGTATGCTGGTAGCTCTGGGCATCCTGCTAATTCTCCGTGGCAAGAAAAAAAAAAGGATTTTACACCTCCTACTAAATGTCTCATTTATGTCTGCTACGTGAAGCTGTGGCCTCCTCCTGTCTTTTGCAGATCGCCCTACATCTGCCAAAAGCAGCCAGAGCCGCTGGAACTTGAAGGCTTATTAGCCAAGTAGGAGGAATCATTGTATTTTGAGACACCAAAGGTGAGGGGTAATGCTGAATCCACTGATATCAAGGGAAGGCCAGCCCTTCACCCAGAAGGTTCCATGGCTGTCCTTTCATTCTGGTCTTTTATTATATTATTATTATTATTATTACTACTACTACTACTATATTTGCTCTTAAGTTGTTTGACTATCAGAATTACCTGGACAGAACTGAGACTTTTGTTTTTTTGTTTTTGTTTTGTTTTCTTTTTTAAAGATTTTTATTTATTTACTTGACAGAGACAGAGAGATCACAAGTAGTCAGAGAGACAGGCAGAGAGAGAGGAGGAAGCAGGCTCCCTGCTGAGTAGAGAGCCCGATGTGGGGCTCCATCCCAGGACCCTGAGATCATGACCTGAGCCGAAGGCAGAGGCTTTAACCCACTGAGCCACCCAGGTGCCCCAAGACTTTTGTTTTTGAGAGCAAATGTTTGCATTCTCGCTGCTGAGTGTGCAGCTAAAGATGCGAGACGTGTTCCATTCTATGTTGGTGCTGGCAAAGCCCTCTTTAAAACACTCTCTGCCCAGCCATCCTGCTGCTGCTTCCCAAATAAAACTCGTCTCCTTTAGGAGGCATAGAATGGCAGTGCGTAAGTCTCCCCCACCCCCAGAAAAAAAAAACCAGAATGTTTTCTACATTTTCTTATAAATACATGTATTTTTACCTTCTGAAAATAGAAGTATTTAACTTTTAAAGCAAAGTACAGCGGTTATGAAATAGAAGTCAGAGCTCTGTTCGATTTGTGAGTGTGGAAAATTTTCATCTTTCTTCATGACGATAGGACATGCAAAGGAAATAAAATTGATCAAAACTATGATTGAGCTCAAGGAAAATCGCCACACTAGCACACTCAAGTCACCTGTGTCTGTCCAGTTTTTTCAGCCATGAACACTTAAGCCAGGAAGCCCACCCAGTTACCTTCTGTTCCCTGTTCACATAGGTAGTCACCTGTCGTCTGGGGTGGCAGGCATACAGGCACTAGAAGCCCAGAGTCCTTTTCCAGTACCTCTGCATCTTGCTCTAAGGCTGTGGCAAGATACTGCCATTCTCTAAAGCTCTGTTTCTTCCTTTGTAAAATGGGAATGCAAGTCCATGATTCATTTCCTGAAATCTTGGGGCCAGGTGAGTTTTAGAATTGGGAAATTTCTTGGAATTTTTATTTTATTTTATAGATTTTATTTATTCATTTGAGAGAGAGAGAGTGAGTGAGAGAGCATAAGCGGGGGGAGGGACAGAAGGAGAGGGAGGAGCGGACTCCCCGCTGAGCAGGGAGCTGGACACAGACTCGGTACTCCATCCGAGGACCCCGGGATCATGACCTGAGCTGAAGGCGGGCATTTAACTGAGTAACCCAGGTGACTTGGAACTTTTATCTTAGAATGATAACAGTGCATATGCCAATTAATGTGGCGGCCCCCAGTAATCAAACAGATTCGTAATTCTACAATGAAACACGCACAGTCACACTTAGTAGGATAAAGTGTATAAACTTGCATTTTTCAGAACATTTAGATAAATGAACTTGTGTTAAGCCCTACTTTGAAGATGTATTTTTTCAACAAACTGCAGCGGCTCTGCCCATGATAGATGTTTTTTATTTGAATCCATGACAGTTAATGTGACTCTCACATCTCACACACAACAGAATGTGAATAAAGGAATTTTGCTCAACTTACTTTCGGATCCCCATTTGATTTTTATAAAAGGCTATTACAGTATTTTCTTTTTTAATGGTGGCAAACTTCACCCTTCAGAAAATATTCACAGGACGGCATAAAGACCTTCTTGGGTAATTTTAGATCCAGATATGCGACCCTGCTCAGAAGTTGATTGATAAGATCAGAATTATAGATATGGAACAGGAAATGAGATTTCCATGACGTACAGTTAAAATTAGCACCAGGACATTTTTAGCTTTTTCTCTCTTTTTTTCTTTTTTGCCATCATTCTTACTTGAGGGGATACAATCGATCACCGCACCAGCTCAGCTCCTGTCTGAACATTCTGAAGTGATTTATGTTTTTCTGTGCTCAGTTTTGCTGGCCAGCCTGTCTGTGCCTGATGCCACCCGAGCCCTGAAGACTTCAGCTTTCGGGTGTGTCAGAATCAGTGTGTGGGGCGGCTCACAAAAAGTTTTTCCGACAGTTAGGTGCCACAGTTTATAGGTCACCTGATTAAAAACTGTATGAGTGATTATTTCAGACTGCCCTAGGATAATCTCCCTGTCACTTTCTTAAACAGAAGAGGAGTGGAGGGCACTGTGCATGAGTGCTTGCAGGAGAATTTTTCTTTTGCAAAAATCTTTTCAAGTGTCTTTGCCTGTTAATCAAAGTATGTAGATTTTCATCATTTTTTATTTTTATTTATTTATTTATTTTTATTTTATTTTACCATTTTAAATAAATTTTATTTATTTAATTTATTTCAATTTATTTAATTTATTAATTAATTTATTTATTATTTATTTTGGAGAAAGAGGACGCTTGCATGTGAGTGTGAGTGGTAGGGGGAGGGGCAGACAGGGAGAATCTGAAGCAGACTCCTCGCTCAGCGGGGAGCCCCGTGCGGGGCTGGATCTCAAGACCCTGAGATCAAGAACTTGAGCTGAGACCAACTTGTGCTGAGACTTGAGTTGAAAACCAGGCAACCCCTGATTTTCCCCATTTTGAAGTATGTGTTTTATGTTACATTCAGAAAGAGTGATTTTTCAAAATTCTTACTGGTAACTGCTTGATGTTTTTATCATGGTAAACTGTAAGTAACAAAGTTTGTCATTTTAACGATTTTTGAGTGGAGAGTTCTGTGGCATTCGGTACCATTCATCACCAGAAGGATGATGACATCTTCCCCAACTGAAGCTGTTTACCCCCTCTTTTATTTTAGATTTGATTTACTTATTTGAGAGAGAGAGGGAGAGAGAGTACAAGTGAGCAAGCAGGGGGAGAGGGAGAGGGACGAGCAGACTTGCACTGACTCCCAGCCCAACGTGGGGCTCCATCTCACAACCCAGAGATTAGGACCTGTGTTGAAGTCAGGGGTTGGTCGCTCGACTGACTGAGCCCCCCCGTTGCCTCTTAAACCCTAACCCCCTAGTCCTCCCTCCTCCAGCCCCTGGCAACCACCATTCTACTTTCTGTCTCTAAGAATTTGACTCCTTGAGGTGCCGCCTATAAGCAGAACCACACAGCATTTGTCCTTTCTTGACTGGTTTATTTCACTAAACCTCTAATATCTTCAAGAGGCATCCATGTTGTAGCATCTTTCAGGATTTCCTTCTGTTTACGACTGAATACCTTTCCAGTGTACGCATATATCCCCATTTTGTTTGTCCATTCATTCATTCATTAACGAACACGGGCATTTTTTCTGTTTTTCAGCTATTGTGAATAGCACTGCTAAGAACATGGGTGTCCATAACAGCAGAGATGCTTATTTCTTAAAAATACTTATTTCTTAAAGATACTTAGATAAAAGATACTTATTTCTTAAAAATAAGTCTGTTAACATGCTAACTTATCTGTTTAGATTCTCAATAGCAGAAATTCAGCATAAATAGCAGTTTAAGATTTAATGGCCAAACCCTGATGTTTAACCTGTTGTCTACCCATGAATTATGAAGTTGTCAGCCTCTATGTGAAAAAGACCCTTGCAAAGGGGGTGCTTGGTCTTTTCCAACGATGGGGCCATTTGAGAGCATCACCACATAATTCTCTTACGGCAGGTCCTGGAAGCCGTTGCTAACCTCGGAATCCAGGACCTACTGGGAAGAAATCTGTTGCTTTTCCTATTGCGTAACATATGGGTCTCAAACTATTGCTCTTCTTATCCTGCTGTCTTTTTGCCTGTGACGATCCTTCAAGTAACCAACCAAATAGTCTCCTTGCAAGATAGGAATAGCAGAGATTTACGAAATAGGGAAAACTGTTATTCTCCAAGCTCATGATAGGTTGCAGAAATAAGGGAAGCCCTATCTGCTGAAACATTTTGAGCTCTGACGAGCACAGAGTAGAGAACCAATGCCTTGTTCAGACATAAAATCAGAAAACACAGTTAAGTCGAATGTGGTTGCTATCTCAGGAAACCTTGCAAAGATTTCCAGCATGCTCCAAACCTTTATATGCCCACAAATATTTATTGTTCCTTTCTACTACTACAAAGGGTATAGTGATCCTGCAAGATCCTATATATACAGGATCCTAAGGGCTGGCTCCTTAGCTATGGGATGAAATAACATGTGGGTCAGATTTTCACTTTTAATAAAAATGATCATTTGCTTTTAGCCTTATTTATTTTCAGCTGAATTTTTTTTTTTAATGATTTGGGCACATAGGCCTTTGCTTATTTTACCTGACTGATTAATGGAATGTGTTATTACTCATTACAGTTCTGTCTAGCTTGGTATTCATGAGGGTTTTGGTGGGTTCTTCCTGTCGGATACGTGATTGGGTCATGTCTGAGTGTGTGACCTGTAGGAGGTGTGTCCTTTCCTTCCTATGACATCCAGACAGTCCCCCATCACACACTCCTAGTGCCCTGGTGAGATCCTTCCTACGGTCCGCCTGGGATATAACAGTAACTTGAGACAGGCTCCTGCTCTGACGTTTGCCAACTTCTAAAGGGCAGAGGGACAAATAAACACACCAGGTTTGTGCAGTCTCAAGCTGAAATCAGCCGTGAAGACAAAGGTAATGTTTCGAAAGAACGTTGTAGACCATATAGTTTCAAACAGACCCTAAAATCCATGCGGCGCCATATTGGAGGCTGAGGCAACGGAGGAAATCGGTACTACTCATCCTCTGCTTACTGAAACTTCTGATACTTGTTTTGCCTTCATTTGTTTTTGCAAACACTGCCTGAAGGTGTTGTGTGTCTGGGTGATTGAGCATTGGTGCCCTTTCAATCTTGCACCAAAGCTGCCGCCTCACTCCAGTCCCTGCCCTACTACCAGAACTCAAGCCCTGATTTTGCCACTTACTAGCTGCTTATACCATGTGCCTCAGTCTCTTCATCTGGAGAGTGGGGAGAATATAGCAGTACTTCCAGAAGGTTGTTATTAGGATTGAAATAAATCCGTATTTGTAAACCAGGGGAGCAATCCCTGGCACAAAGTGCTGTGTGTATTGAAGACGTGTAATAAAGGAAGATGCCTCTAGAATATTTCAGGGACCAAAGGAGTCATTATGAGTGGATCCCATATGGCTTCACTAGGCTGTCCTTAGCAAGTTTTCCCCTCTGCCATTTTGACCACATTTACACAGATACTCATGGAACAGTCTTGTCACTAACCTGGTGATAGACTTTAAAGGTGAAGCACTTATAAATAACCAGGAAGTTGTGGCCCACCATCAACCTCAGGCAACTGCATCTCTCAGTCACTTTCAGGAACGTAGAACACCACATGGGTGTGTGTTTTTCTTTCTTTTTTTTTTTTTTAAATTTTTTATTTTTTATAAACATATATTTTTATCCCCAGGGGTACAGGTCTGTGAATTGCCAGGTTTACACACTTCACAGCACTCACCAAAGCACATACCCTCCCCAATGTCCATAACCCCACCCCCCTTCTCCCAACCCCCCTCTCCCAATCCCATCTTGTTTCATTGATTCTTCTCCTACCCACTTAAGCCCCCATGTTGCATCACCACTTCCTCATATCAGGGAGATCATATGATAGTTGTCTTTCTCTGCTTGACTTATTTCACTAAGCATGATATGCTCTAGTTCCATCCATGTTGTCGTAAATGGCAAGATTTCATTTCTTTTGATGGCTGCATAGTATTCCATGTGTATATATAACACATCTTCTTTATCCATTCATCTGTTGATGGACATCTAGGTTCTTTCCATAGTTTGGCTATTGTGGACATTGCTGCTATAAACATTTGGGTACACGTGCCCCTTTGGATCACTACATTTGTATCTTTAGGGTAAATACCCAGTAGTGCAATTGCTGGGTCATAGGGCAGTGGGTGTGTGTTTTTCTCCCTGCGAAGCCATGGCAGCCATCTTTGCAGGGTTGCTGCTGAATCAAGCACAACTTCAGATTCCTCCCCTCACTTACTGACGGATTTCTGTGTGGGCTTCTCGGAGCACTGCACATGAATGCACAGGCAGGTCCATCACCAGGATCCTCCCTCATAAAATCCACTGCTTCCATTCCTGTCTGTGGGGAAATGCATAGCTTTCTGCTAACATTTATTTCTAGTGTCATTTAAAATTCCACTCGTGGCGATTCTACAAAACCTAATATGCATCTTTTTTTATTTGTATAAAAGCACTTTTTTAAAGACAATCTTGCACCCTTATTTCCTATAGCCAGGGTCTTGTGTTCACACTTTAATAGTAGAAGTAAGCAGGGAAAAAATTCCTAACTTAAAAAGTGAAGAAATGCAGTGTGGATCAATTTTACTTATTCAAGATATTAACGTGAAAATGGTTAAATACAAGTTTTAATTAAAAAAAAAACTCTTATGTGCGCTAATTTATTCCATAAGACTGGGGCAATTGCTTGTGATAAGCAGGAATTTAATTATCTGTACAGATTTCTGGTTAAACAGGTAATATTTGTTCTCAAATAGATTCTATGTGTGAATATAATAACTGCCCTAGGGAAAATAATGTTATACCATGGGAGAAACGAGCTTTATCTCAGAGTGAGTAAATGGATTCTTTCTTATTTTACCCTCAAGCTTTGAATTAACAATTTATAGAAAGAGGGCCACTGGGTTGGAGCTAGTATTCTCCTTTGATGAGCTTTTTTCATATTCTTTCTGAGAGCTTATGCAAATGTAAGTATCTTTCCGTCTCCTGTAAAGAACCCAAATAAGCTAAACTTTCAGTGCAGTATGCCAATTCAAATAATAAAGCATCATGAAATGAAAATCTTCCCCTTAAGGATATATGTTTTGTGGTCACACTTACCAAATTTGGTTAAATTTAGAGCATTTGTAGTGAAACCCTATATTACCTTTTAAAGTAGCAAACTTTTGTATGGACAAATGTAACCAATAGTCATGATTCACATTTAACATTCTCTTTGGAAGCCATGGGAGCCTCGGGACCCAAAGCCAAGAGCCTTGCCTGAAAGCATGTGGGTGCCTGTGTGAAACTATTGCTAGTTACACAGCCACCCAATATGCCTTTCTGCCACATTAAGCAGCAGTAAATTACAGGGATTTCTGGGAGAAAATTCTCTATTGCTCCCATATACATCTTGCAAGCAGAGGCTCAAGTGGCCCTTTGTTCTAGCCTCTTTATGATGATGTTCATACAGTGAACAGCCCCAGAAGGCAGAGAAAGTGTTTCCTTCTAGAACAAAGAGCACGTATGCTTACTGCCCATTATAAAAGATTTGGGTTCCCTAAGCTCACAATTCCTCTCATGTAGGGCACAAGTGTCCCCTGGCCTTCTTCCTATCACCCTATAGGAACCGGGATGTTGGGAATGATGGTAAGAAAATGCTGGTACCCTGGATACTTGACTCTTGCTACTGCCACATGTAATAAAGTCTTTGCCTTTGACTGAGGAGTTGCATGTCCTCTGCCAGTATCTGTAAAATGGTAGCAAGCTACCTTGGTAGATGGTGAATGAAGTGAACTCTCGGAATGGTCACACTTACTGATAAGAAAGTCTGTTAAAGGACCCATAAAGATGATGGCGTTTTTCTTCTCTGTACATGATCCCAAGTGGATGATTGTGGGTTTTAGGATAGCGTGGTCTCAAGTGTAATGTGTGGATAGTGCACCATATAGATGGCCAGACATCCAGTTCTAAACATAAAGGTAGTGTGAGTCCCACAGAATAATTGATATTTCTCAAAAAGCCTAAGAGATTGTCTTTTTACGGGGACTTGGTGCACATGAGGACAAAAAGGATCCTTCATCTGATTTGGGCTTTGCCTCTTTGGGCTCAGATTCTCAAGAAAAACATTATCTAAGTTTTCCTAGAGCACATGCTATGTGCAGTGACTCTTAGAGTCAGCAGAAAACCCTGTAATGACAGCTCATTCTAGCCTAGTCCCCCCCAACTTCCACCTCATGCCAGGATGCCAAAGTCAACATTGCGACAAGTGAAAGGATGGCGGCCTGTCTTCATATCCACCTTCCTAGAGTGGACATGACTTGAATAAGTGATCCCACTGGACTAGACAGAAATGTCTTGCTCTTCACCCAGAATGTTTCAGTTGAGGCCATACCATATGCTTAGAGGAGTCCCATATAATCTTTACATGTAGCTTAAGAATTTTTACATGCAGGGGCGCCTGGGTGGCTCAGTGGGTTAAAGCCTCTGCCTTCGGCTCAGGTCATGGTCCTGGGGTCCTGGGATCGAGCCCCACATCGGGCTCTCTGCTCAGCGGGGAGCCTGCTTCCTCCTCTCTCTCTCTGCCTACTTGTGATCTCTGTTTGTCAAATAGATAAATAAAATTAAAAAAAAAAAGAATTTTTACATGCAATTCAGGGAAAGGCCCAAACTGTCCATTTTTATGTCTTTTGCCAGAACAAATAATGGTAGAGACAAGGGGAACTCACATAAGAGAGAAACTAACAAAAAGTATACAGGAGCCTTCATGATTCTGTTCTTTGCAAGCAGACAAAGAGGTTTTCTCTTGCTATGGATGGGTTTGGCCAGCCTGTGAGGCTTAAGCTGCCACTGCCCCAACCCACCCTGCCTGGAGAGTGAGAATAACTATTCTTCCCCTAAAAACCCATAGAATTAAAAACCTAGAAACTGAATGAGGGCCTGGTCCAATTAGTCAGATTGAAAACAGACTCTGATTTCTGATTAAGAGAAGACAACCCAGGGAAAAAAAGATAGACATGTTTGTTACGGGAACAGAGATTTGGCATTTGTTTTTATTCCTGACTCTGGAGAAGACCATAGGAAGCAATGGGTTGCCATGAGGATACTAACATGTATTTACTGTATAAACCATTTATGCCAGTTACAGTTAGACGTATCATTCAGTATGGAGCATAAATATGTCTCCAAAATGTCAGTTTATTACTGCCTTTGGGCCATTTTTAGAGTGACCATTTCAAGTAAAGGTAGAAGAATAATGCTGGTTCTGGCACACCTAAAAGCCTTAAGGTCCTTGGGGCGCCTGGGTGGCTCAGTCGGTTGGGCAGCCGACTCTCGATTTTGGCTCAGGTCGTGATCTCGGATTCCTGGGATTGAGCTCTGCATGAGGCTCTGCACTCAGCGGGGCGTCTGACCCAGGATTCTCCTTCCCCATCGCTCCTACCCTTCCCCCGCTCACGTGCTCGCTCTCTAAAATAAATAAATAAATCTTTAAAAAAAAAAAAAAAAAGACCTCAGGAGAGTGTACCTGGGTGGCTCAGTCATTAGGCATCTGCCTTCAGCTCAAGTCATGACCTCAGGGTCTTGGAATCGAGCCCTGCATTGGGCTCCCTGCTTGGCCGGAAGCCTGCTTCTTCCTCTCCTACTCCTCCTGCTTGTGTTCCCTCTCTTGCTTTATCTCTTTCCGTCAAATAAGTACATAAAATCTTAAAAAAAAAAAAAAAAAGACCTTAAGGTCCTTGTGATTTTCCCAAGAGTCATGATTGTGTGTTATCTTTCTAAATTAAACGAAAAAAACACCACGTCAGTCAGTTTGTACAGAATATAAGCATAATTAGAAAAGAAAGAATGCAGCATTAAATGTGTCTTCCTAGATAAATGAAGGAGAGCTTTACATAGGCAGTAGAAAAGATGCTAAGCCATATCATATTTTCGTATACATAGCATTAAATGCAGTAGTAATATTATGATATGTTTGAGAAACAGCAGGCAACGCAATATGGAAAGACCACTTAAGCCCGCATGTCTTATGAGGTAAATAAAGTTCAGGAACTCTTCAAACTGCCTGGCTGATATGAGGTCTGGCCCAGGTCACTTTCAGCTGTCTAACATGTGTTCCTCACTGATGGCACCCGCCCAACACGAAAATGAGCTTTCCTGATTAAGTCATCCCACAAGCCCGGGAGCCGAGCTCTGTGGAGTAGGTCATTCGTGGAGATGAATGACTTCTAGCTTCCTAAGAGGTTTCTGTGCGACAGTTGTGCTCATGGCAGGGGTAAGGACTTCAGAGAAACATCCGAGGATTGGAGGCAATTACAGAGCCCGATTCACGGCTGGGAAATGCTGGCACCTGGCAGATGGTGCTGGCAGGAAGTGGGCACCGGGCAGGCCCTGTTTCAGCGCCGCCTGAGGGAGGCTCAGAGTTGGGGCGAGGCACTGCACTTGGCTCCTCGGCCACTTTGCACCTGTTCGTGAGGAGGTCACACGATCTTGTCACGCAGGTGCCAGGGATTTGTTTTTCTCTAACCTTCAGAGTTAGTGTTATTGTCTTGTGCCTACACATGAGGAGAAAGGACATCAGTTCTCATTTCCACCACACACGCGCGTGCACACACACACACACACACACACGCGCACACACACACAAGCAAACCAAGTGATGAAATTCTTTCCTGTGAAGAAGTTGAGTGAACAGAATGCAATGAGGTCAACAGAAAAAGGAATATCATTTGGTTATTCCTCCTGGAATGTAGAGTTTGAGAAAAAATTTGGGATTTGGTGCCACAGGGCACCAAGGTTAATCCTGAGAGGGCCTGAAAGAAGAAGTGTTTGCTCTAACTGAGCGCCTTGGAATAGGAGAGCTCATGCTGTGGTCCCCACAGGCTGTGTTATGTTCGCCTTCCTTCCAGGCTTCTGGTCGCTGAGCCTGAGGGACAGTTGAAGATGGCTAAGAAATGCCTCTCCAAGCTGTGACTCATGCGCCAGGGGAGTCTGCGGTTGTGTGTCCAATGAGGCAAAGGAGAATAAGAAGCTAAGGCAGGAAGCTTCATGGTGAAAGAATGTGAAGAAGAAGAAAAGAGGAGAAAATTCTAGGCAGTGAAACAAAAAGACTCTTTACACTGAGAGGGTCAGGAACTACGACTGAGCGGACATCCTGTGCTCCCTGACGTGATGGAAAGCCAGATATAGCTTTATAATATATAGCTTATATATATAAAATACATTATATATGTTATATATAATGTATTTTATATATATAATTATATAATTATACAATATATAATAATATATAATTATATAATTATATATATAATAATATATTATATATTACATATATAATATAGCTTTATAATAAGGAAACCCCAGCAAGTCTGGGCACACAAGTGTCAAGGCCTCAGCTGTGCCTGTTTCTGCTGTTGGCTTTGGGAAGAAGACACAAATTACTGCACTTGAGGGGTCCTGGTGTAGGATTGATGCATAGACCAAGGGTCTGGTCATGAGTGTTGCGTTCCTGGAGCACAAATCCTATGTGTGAGACTTTGCGAATCCAATCTAAGGCTACACCCAGTTGTCTTCACGTAGGTTCCTCCAAAATCTGAGCCAGACACCAAAACTTGTGCAGAGGTAGTTTGTATAGAAATGTCATCTCAGGGAGCAGAAGGCAGGACGGGAGAGTGACATGGAGAACGAGGAAAAGTCACCCCAAGAATGCATGATGGCATCGTCTCTTTGATTCCCCTGGAACCTTTGAGGGAGTTTACAAAGTGCATCTCAGAACCGTCTGCCCAGGGTGACATGGGGAGGGGTTTATTCACTGGTTCGAGATTCCCGTTGGTCAAGAGTGACCCCATAGCACTAACCCCCAAGCCCTGCTGGGTTGTGCATGTCCGAGCGCACAGTGGATTCCTGGGACAGTTGAACCAGAGATCTGAGATGTCCAGGGCAGGAAGCAAGGGATCCCTTTTGAAAGGCAAGTTAAGACCATGTCCAGGTGCACCTGCACAGAGCTGCTCCCAGCCTGCGGGGAACAGGACCCGAGCAGCTGGGGCTGAAAACTGAGGAACAGCTGAGAGGGTTTGGGTGTGGGTCGGGAGACGGGTGAATACGCCGGCTCCTACAGGAAGGCCTTTCGTGCCCTTCGGTCTAGAAAGAAAGTGATGAAATAATGTCTTGGAGTGTCTTTGGCCTTTCAGTCTATGGTTCTTGAAGAGGAACAAAAAACTTCCTGAAACTGTCTGAATTAATTAAATCTGAATGGACACAGCAAATCACAATAAGAGCGTTTTTCTCCAGAAGGCATCTGCCAGCGGTAGACAAGGTGGAGAGCAAAACAGAGCTACTGCTGGTGTCTCCTTCGAGAAAAACAGGCCTAACGTGGGTTGTGATATACTCTGAACTTGGGCTCTGAGGAAAGTCTGGTGAAGAGTCAAGTTTACCGATCCGTAGTACCGAAACCATTGCGAGGTCTGTGGTAATTTTTGTGATGACTTAGGAGATCTTATGAAGGATGAAACTCTGTCTCTTCATTAGCTTGAGATTCAGAGCCCAGGAGAAGACGTGTGGAGTCTTTCAAAGGAGACTCGGCTTCGGACAAAATGTTGAGGTGGGTCATGTTTTCTTAGCCCTTCTCTGCCCACAGTCCCTGCTGACATCCCCACACTCACTCCCCCTGCACCGCGTTTCACCTCCGGGGACCCAGGACCCCAGCCCAGATGGCTCAGGTGCCCCCAGGCTGTCCTCTGGGCAGTTTTTAGTGCTGCTTACCATGTTCCTAGATGCCAGGCAGGACTCGAGTGCGAGAGCACCCCACTCTGTAAATCTTGCCCTCCTGTCACCTTCTGGGGTCCAGGACGCACCATGATGGCTGTATCTAGCCTGCGATGATTTGAAAGTGTGACTTCCATCCGTTGTGCCAGACGCCTTTTATGTTCTACTTCAGAGCCTGTCAGCTTCCTGGTGTCCTGCTCTGGGTCCCCATGGGCTCTGACCAGCTCCCAGCCAGGCTCCTGTGTGGACACCACTGCGGGACCCACGAGGTGCCCACGCTTTGGAATGTACAACCCGCAAATGCAGGAGGTGAGCCTTTGACCGAGTGGAGCCTGCGATACATTCTTTCTGCCTTCCCGGATCTGTTCCAGGCCCGGTTCTGAGCTGGTTCATCCAGCTTCTTGGAGGAGTGGTCTCTGGGTCGAAGGCTCACACCCCGCCGCAAAACGGTCTTGTCCATGTAGGCTCTTGTCCTCCTCAGACTCATTCTCCTTGTACCTCATGCCTTCCTGTGATTGTATTTCAGGATAAAATAATGGCTCATTCATTCTTTCAACAAAGATGTTCGTAAGCTGCCTGCTGTTCCAGGAACTGGAACTATAGATAGGAAGATATTTTATATTCGGTGACTTAGCCTGCGTCCAGTATTTTCCCAGAAGCCATAAGGCTTCATACCCATTCTTGGAGGCCAAGGAATCCCGGCCGCCGTGGTCTAGAGCTGGGCTTGCAGAACTGGGCGTTGGGGGGTGGGTACCCAGAGGGGCTGGAAGCAAATCAGTCCCACAGAAGGGCACAATGAAGAGACAGGGGAGGGAAGCCAGGGACAGAGCCCCATGAGCAGGAGACAGCCGCCAGCGTGGGAAGAGGCACATCTGAGAGGAGGAAACAGGTCACGTCAAGAAGGCCGGGAACCGAATTAAGAAGGATTGGCGTGGACTGAGACATGGAAGAGGAGGCAAAACAAGGCAAAAACCATTCAGGACCAACTCCTGAAACGGTATCAGGAGCTCCTTCCTCAGAAGGAAGGGGCCTCCAGAAAATTTTATTATAAGGCTTTGTCATCCCTCAGTAATTCATTTAGCGTGCTGTTATGGATTGGGGTTGGTACTTCAGAAAATTCCCAGTTCTTGGAGGAAAACAAAGACTCCACACCAACACATGAAGCGACGAGAGCTTTCACATGTGGGCTGGCCAAGCTGCTTTCCCCCAGAGCCACCGCGTCCGGCCGCACTTGCTGTGGTGAGGAGAGCAGTCTGTCCCGCTGCCACGGCCAGCCACATGTGGCTGTTGGGCGCTCGACATGTGGTTAGCGTGACTGGGGGACTGGATTTTTAATTATAGCTCGTTCTACTTGATTTCAATCTAAATAACCATATGTGGCTAGTGGCTAATGTTTCAGACGGCACGGTCCTAGAGGACCCACGAGCCGAGTCTCCAGGAACGAGGAGGCGCCGTCCAGGCTATGAGGACGGTGGACAAAGGGTCCAGGGCGCACAACAGCAGAGGTGTGGAGATCAGTGTGTCTGTTCATTAGGCTCATGGTAGAGCAAGTGACAGAGAAAGAGGCTAGAAATGCATGCAGAGGCTGTGTGTGACAGTCACCATCTACGAAGGCTGCACTAAGGAAGGTCCTGGCAGGTTGCTGTGCACACTACCTGCTTATCTCACCGGTCCCCTCCACAGCCCCGGAGCTAGGTGAATTCACCCCAGGTACAGTGACTAAGGCACAGAGAAGTCTACTTAACCTAACCAGGGCAACGCAGCTTCTAAGCGGCACAGCCAGGATTTGAACCAGGGGCTGCCTCTACTTTGTCCCTTTACCCCACTTAGCACAACCCAGGGAATCCTGCTTCATGTCACTGTAGGCAAGACTGCTGGGTCGGGCTTGTTCCTGGGGGAAAGGAGTTGAGAGGACAGACCAGGAAAATGAAGGGAGGGGTGACCCGTGGGACCTAGGCCAGAAAGAGAGGGAAGTAACAATAAGGGAGTTCTTGGGGGGTGGGGGGGTAGGTAGAGAGAGCGGGAATAATTGAGATCGAGAGCTGCAGGCAGAGAGAACTTGAAGAGCAGAGGGGATTAAGGCTGTTGCAGCCGGCTCTTGGCCAGAGGACCGCCGTGAGCATTTTCAGCCCTGGAGCCGAGGGTGCTAATTGGTGGAGAGAACCTCTTGGAAGAGTTCCCATCCGGCACACAGACCACCTCCTGCTTCTCCGGCAGCCAGAGGCCCGGGGCTCCTCCTCCTCCTCCGGGTGAGGAAATGGATTTCTTGGAGACTGAGTCTGCATTTGAGCAGTTCTATTTTTTTAATCTCTGCTGTTGGTGCCTTATTTTTGCTCAGTGAGATAGAAATAAATGCCACTGACATTTAAAAGTGTTGGTAAAAAAAAAAAAAAAAGTGTTGGTAATCCTCAGTTAGGCTGAGCCACATGGAGCCGAGGAGGAGGAGGAGGGATGGCGGCGCGTGAAGAAGGCGGACCGCGCCTTCCTCTGAGACTCCCGACGACCTCTCTCGGCCTCCCGGGAGCTGGAGGTGCACGTGAGACCAAAGTAATTCTGATGTGAAATCAAAGTTATATACAAGCGAGTCTTATATCCTAAACACAGTTCTGAGAAACGATAGAAGTTGTCCCGAGCTCTTGTTTAAGGAAACTGATTTACGGATGGTGATAGAAATACCATTTTCGGGGCACCTGAGTGGCTCAGTCCTTAAGCATCTGCCTTGGGCTCAGGTCATGATCTCAGGGTCCTGGAATCGAGCCCCGCATCGGGCTCTCTGCTCCGTGGGAAGCCTGCTTCTCCCTCTCCCACTCTCCCGGCTTGTGTTCCCTCTCTCGCTGTGTCTCTCTCTGTCTAATAAAAATAAATAAATAAAATGAACGAACGAATAAATAAATAAATAAATAATAAACAAAAAAGGAAGGAAAGAAAGAAATACCGTTTTCATGAAAATGACCAGTGTAGCTGCTTCCCTCTGGTCCTGTCTAATTCAGTCAGGATAGTCCCCTCTAAATTTCTGTCTACATTCCTCCTCTTGAAATCACCCCTTCAATAATTCAGTTAGCCTCATAAACCAATATATTGTTTGTCATTCCTCTCAGTCTCGCTCAGTTTTGTTTATTCACAAGTAGATGTATTTAACTCGTACAGGGACTAGCGGAAGAATTATCTGTGAGAGCACATGCCAGGGGAGAATAGACCCCTGGAACGGGTCTTTATTTGGAAAACAGATGTTCGCATTCTTTTTCTCTTTTTATAGCTTTTTTGAGATACTATTTACATCCCACAAAATTTACTCATTTCAAGGGTAGTTTGGTGAGTTGTAGTAAATTAATACAGTTGTGCAAACTGCACTCCAGCCTAGTTTAGAATACTACCACCACCTCCCCCCAAATTTCTTCCTACCCCGCCTCACCCCCACCCCATGGCCTCAGGCAGCCCCCCATCTGTTTTCTGATTCTATCATTTTACCCTTCTGGAAAGTTCATAGAAATGGAATTGTATATAGACTTTTTTTGAGTCTGGCTTCTTTCTTTCATGTAGCATGATTTTCAGGTTTTACCCCTGTGGATGCATATATCAACTGCACAGTCTTTGTTATTACTGAGTTCTCTATTATGTAAATACACCTCATTGTGTTTATCTTTTCACCAGTCCTGGGTTGTTTCTGATTGCTGATTATCATAGGAAAGGCTGCTGTATACCTTTGCATGTAAGTCTTTTTTGTAGTTATATTTCATTAGTCTTAGGTGAATACCTTGAGATAGAATTGCTGGGTTGGTGATTAAGTGTGCATTTTTTTTGTGATTTTATTTATTATTTGTCAGAGACAGAGAGAAAGAGCGAGTGAACACAAGCAGGGGAAGCAGCAGGCTCCCCACTGAGCACAGAGCCAGATGTGGGACTCCATTCCAGGACCCTGATCACTACCTGAGCCAAAGGCAGACATTTAACCAACTGAGCCACCCAGGCATCCCAAGTATGCATTTATCTTTTAAGAAATTGCCCAAACTTTTTTTTCAAAGTGGCAATACCGTTGCATATTCCCATAGCAATGTACAAAAATTTCAGTCACTCCCTGTCTTCACTGACACTTGATATGATCAGCCTTTTTAAATATAGCTTTTCAGGTGGGTACGTGGTGGTATCTTGTTTGTAATTTTCATTTCCCTAATGATAAATTGTATCGGACATCTTTTCACATGATTATTGGGCATGTGTGTATCTTTGGGAAAGTATCTATCCATATCTTTTACCCATATTTAAAGATTAAATTGTCTTCTTATTTTTGAGTTGTAAGAGCTTTCTATATGTTGTGGATGCAAGTCCTTTATTAGATGTGTGATTGTAAGTATTTTTCTCCAAGTCTGTGGGCTGTCTTTGCATTTTCTTACTGCTGTCTTTTGAAAACCAAATGTTTTTAATTTTGAGGATGTCCAATTTGTTATTTTTTTTCTCTCCTGGATCATAATTTTAGTATGATATTTAAGAAATCTACTTAATTAAGGTCAAAAAGCCATTCTCTTATTTTACATCAAGGGTAGAAAACTATTGACTTTTATTTCTTTAAAAATGACCAAGATTTATCCAGATGCCGCAGCTAGGGCCTGGCAGTCTGTTAGTTTTCCGGTTTGGTGGTTGTGGTAATGATGGGCTCAGGGGGCCAGGTGTATCATTGTCACTTTAAATAATTATAACTTGGCTTCATGCGCCTTCTATCATCCATTCTGCTGAGCACTGTCCTCAAAACAGTCCTCCTGCTGTTTTGCACCCCCTCCTCTCTGACCAACCCCCAGGCAGCCATTGATCTGTACATAATTGATTCTCAGATTATTGAGTTAAATTTAATTGAATCCTCTAAAATTCTGTGCACTTGTTTTTTTGTTTTTTTTTTTTACTCTGTGCATGAGAAGATGGTGGTGTTTTTAATTGAGGTATAATTGACATACAGCATTATATTAGTTTCAGGTGTACAACATGATTTGGTATTTGTATGTATTGTGAAGTGATGGCACTGTAAGTCTAGATAACATTTGTCACCATACGTGGTTATAAGATAGGTGCCTTGTGATGAGAGTTTTTAAAATTGAGTCTCTTAGCGAATGTCAAATAGGCAATACGGCGTTATTAACTGCAGTCGTCATGTTAGATGTTACATACCACGACTGATTTATTTTATACCTGGAAGTATGTACCTGTTAACTCCCTTCACCCATTTTGCCTGACCCACCACCCCCTTCCTCTGACAACTCTACTCTCTGTACTTAGGAGCCTGTTTATTTGGTTTTGGTTTGCTTAGAGTCCACATATAATGAGATTATATGGTATTTGTCTTTCTCTGTCTGACTTATTTCACTTAGCATTATGCCCTCCAAGTCCATCCATGTTGTCACAAGTGGCAAGATTTCATCTGTAAGTGGCTGAATCGTATTCCATTGCGTGGCTGTGTATGTGTGTATGTGTAAAAAGTCACATCTTGGCTGCACCTATTTATACGTGTGTGTGTGTTTGTTTTGAAGTAATCTCTGCTCCCAATGTGGGGTTTGAACTCATGACCCTGAGACCATGAGTAGCATGCTGTTCCTATGAGCCAGCCAGGTGCCACCCCCCTTTTTAAAGTAAATGGCTGCATCAGTTTACATTCTACCAACAGTGTACGAGGATTCCCTTTTCTCCTTATCCTCACAACACTTATTTCTTGTCTTTTTGATAGGATTCATTCTGACAGTTGTGAGGTGATGTCTTACTGTGGTTTTCTTTCACATTTCCTTGATGATTAGTGATAACTGAGCATCTCTTCATGTGTTTGTTGGCCACCTTTAGGTCTTTAGAAAAATGCTTATTCAGGTCTTCTGTGAGTTTTTGGTTTTGTTCTTTTAATCAGGTTGTTTATTTGCTCTTAAGTTGTGTGAGCTCTTTATTTACTTTGGATACTAATCCCTTGTAAAATATATGATATGCAAGGGCACCTGGATGGCTCGGTGGGTTAAGGCCTCTACCTTCGGCTCAGGTCATGATCCCAGGGTCCTGGGATCGAGCCCCGCATCGGGCTATCTGCTCCGCGGGGAGCCTGCTTTCACCTATCTCTCTCTCTCTCTCTCTGCCTGCCTCTCTGCCTGCTTGTGATCTCTGTCTGTCAAATAAATAAAAATCTAATATATATATATATATGATATGCAAATGTTTTTTTCCCTTTCAGTGGTTTGCCTTTTTATTTCATTGATGATTTCCTTTGCTATACAAAAGCTTTCTAGTTTGACATAGTCCCACTTGTTTATTTTGGCTTTTGTTCCCTTTGCTTTTGGTATCAAATGTTTACTGGTTGAATCCTGAGCCAGCTGACCAGGAGGGAGAAAGAGGACCTTCAGTGCTTCCTTTCTACCCACAGCCTGAGCAATCCCCGCACTCACACCAAATACCCTGTTGAAGCCATATGCAGTTGTCCTTTTCAGCTCTGGGACTGTGTTTGGGTTCTGTCTCACATACATTCCTTGGTCTCGGGCGTTCTTAGTGGTCTCCCTTGGTCTGCTGCCTCTTGCCTTTCTGCTGGCTTTGTTCTTCTGCTACCCTTTTCACTTCTAGGTTCTGCTGGCTGCTCTTCCAGACTTTTGAATCCTCTTCTCCACAGATGTTGCCTCTCCTTTTGCTCAAGTGGCATCCACTGGACACAGAGATGCAGCAAATGGTACCTGGATCCAGAAACCACGACTCAGCCACAGTTGGGAGCCTCACTCCTCCACTTCTCTGAGCAGGAGCTGGGCGCAGACTTGCCTCTCCTGCCCACATCATTCTGCCCGTTGTTGAGATAGTTAACATGTGCTGATACTCATGTCTCCATCTCTACCTTGCTGTACCTCATCAGATGGAATAACCAGCAGCCTTGCAGAATCTGATGCTTAGCTCTCTTTTTTCCCATTTCTGATCTTGGTTTTATTTTTCTGCTATGGCAGCTCAGTGACTGTCCTGTTGGTGGCTGCTTTACTTGGCTCCATTTACATTAAAGCAGGTGCAGTGCTCATATCCCAAAATACAGGGCTGGAGGAGACCTTAGAGATGTAAGCATGAGCCCCTACAGATGTTTTCCTGGAAATCTTTGTGATTCTTTTCATAGGCTTAAAATTTTTATTTTTCACAGATACTTTTCTGCCCAGTTTCTTGTTAATTGCCATAATTTCAACCCCCCCCCCAAAAAAGTGATAATAATAATGTAACTCAGAAATTTCTGACATCTATGGCATTTCTTCTTTCGTGGCTGTGCCTTTGTCCTCCTGTCTCACCTTGCCTTCTCATTTTCCAGTTCTCTTTCCAGAAAGGCAGGCACAGGTGTTTCTCTTAAGGAAATAAATGCTCAGATTACCCGCAAACATTTTTCCATGAAAATGAAACTGAAGAGATACAAAGAGGAAGTAATTCTAGGTATAATGTTCTTATCAACCCTTTGTAAAAAAAAAAAAAAAAAAAAAAAAAAAAAAAAAAAAAAAAAAACACAGAGGCTTGGGGCGCCTGGGTGGCCCAGACAGTTAAGCATCTGCCTTCAGCTCAGATCATGATCTGGTCAGAGCTCCAGCCCTGCTCAGCAGAGAGTCTGCTTCTCTGTCGCTCTCCCTCTGTCCCTCCTCAGTGCTCGTCCCACCCCCTTCTCTCAAATGAATAAATACAAAATGCTAAAAACAAAACAAAACAAAAAACAGAGGCTTTTCTGTCCTGACTTTTTCCAGGCAGCAGGACACTTGCACCAGAAATACTCTCCCTCTTGCTGGCCTTCCTGATCAGCTCTTTGATTTGCCATTTCTTTTGCCCCATCGCAACAGAATATATTCTTTCTGGGGAGCCCATTTAAAAAAATAAGCAAACAAAAGAACAAATTTTAGTAGAAATAGAATGTGACCTTCTCATAGAGTAAGTGGTTCCTGAGAAGTCAGTGTCTTTTAGCAGAGTATTCTAAAGCTTTGATCGATGGGTTGCTTAAATCTCAGGTCTCCAATATTCTTGCTTTTGTGTGCTTAGTACAGAATACGGATTCCTGAGGATCCAACTTTTTACTTCCTGGAAACTGAATTATAGTCTAAATGCACAGGACAAGGATGCTCTTTGGAGTAAATCTGACATATTCGTTCGGCAGTAAATGGTCACTTACTGATTTATTTTTTGTATATAAATGCAGATTTCTACATGGCATCTTTGCAGAAAATTAATGCACCGGGAGTTAAATATTTCATGAGCGACTCCCCTGTTTTGCTGGTAAATCCTTTGTAGTGCAAAATGCATATGAGCAAGTAACTGAGATTTGTTCTTTACATGAAATCGCCTCCAGCTGGAATGAAGGATTCCCAGCTATTTAGTTTATGATAGTATACCTTACCCGGCACTGATAACAAGTGGAGAACACAATTCTTCATGTCAAATCGTCTCCTTTTGTCATTTTCATGGTCCTATTGTGATTATACAGAGCCTGGATACCTCAGCAAAATATATTTTAAATATTTCCTGTGTAGATGATTGTTACATCTGTGACATCTGTGACATGGCAGGAGTTGATGTCCCTCGGATTCGATAAATCTGGGCCTTCTGCACCACCCCCCATACCCGGGCTCCTGTTTGGGGAAGGCCCACGCTATAGAAAAGAGTGACTCAGAAATGCAGCAAGGAGGAAGGCAGAGGCGGCGGCTGGGGGCCTCCAGCACCCACACTGGTGGTGGGCCTTGCTCACCACCAGCCTCCCGTACCTTGGCTCGTCCCCGATATGAAACAATAAGACGGCCCTCCCATAGAATGTCGCTTTTGAAAGTCCTCCCAGATCTGCTGTGCACCTTCAGATCGGCTGTGACTCACGCCTGCTCTCTGCGGCAGAGCTCGTACTGCTCACGAGGCTTCCCGGGAGTCGTTGACTACTTCCGGTTAATGGGTTAACGAGCAAGAGACATGTGTGTGTCACCTCTGAATGGAAGCAGTTTAGAGCAGGAGAATCCGGGGACTGTGGAAGTCACCTGCTGAGATGGCAACATCACAACATGGCGGAGCAGAAGCCCCTGCAGGCCACCTTGGACATTAACACGAGTGAAGGATAAACTGTACTGTGCCAAGGACTGAGACCTCTGGGTTAGTTGCTCCCTGAAGTCAGGCTAATTCTCTTTCCCATTCTTCTCCCAGACTCACCTCCAGGCCCGAGAGAAGGGGAGCACACACTGAAATTTTGAACCATGCCTTGCATCTCCTTTTGGAATGGTTCTTACCAGTTAACAAGAATATCGCTTTATAGGGGGCGCCTGGGTTAGGGTTAAGCCTCTGCCTTCGGCTCAGGTCATGATCTCAGGTTCCTGGGATCGAGCCCTGCATCGGGCTCTCTGCTCAGCAGGGAGCCTGCTTCCCCCCATCCGCCGCCTCTGCTTGCCTTTCTGCCTACTTGTGATCTCTCTGTCAAATAAATAAAATCTTAAAAGAAAAAAAGAATACGTTTTATAAACCCTGGCTTCTGGTCTTTGAAATGTGACTTTTTTTTAAGCAGGTAGCCTGCCGGGCATCCAAAATGTTATTATCTACCATTCAACGGCTGCCATTTTGCCATGTGCTGTTTACATGACAAATGGATAAGACATAGCCCATTTAGAATACGAATATCCATCCCATAAGGCCTTTTATGCTGAAGGTTTTAATAAACCGTTTCTGATCCTTACATCTTCTCAGTGATATTTGTGGAAAACCTCAGTTTACAAGAAGGTAAATAGAGCTGGAGCGTGTGTCAGCAGCTTGACGAATGTTGCCAAATAGATTACTGTCGAGGCCTGTGTTCAGAATGAAATTTCTGTTTCTCAGGCTTCACCTTTAGAACGGTTCCCTATTTTCAATTTTTTAAAATTGGAACTTTCTCTTTCCTAATCTGAAGGTAGCCACCTGGGAGGCTTGCAATGGAGGCGCAGACTTGTCTTGGCTTCCCTCTTTCTCCTCCCGCTTCTTCATGTTCCCTGTTTGCTAGGAGAGTGAGTGGATCCAAGCTGAAGCCACGACTGAGCTCAGAGTTCTAGTCTGATTCATGAAGACGGGAAGGTAGGAGGGACAGACCAAGAACATGGACTCCCTCTCACCCTGTTTGCTAGCTCCAAACCAAAAAGGTTTTCTGTGTTAGAAATCAATGGATACATTGTCGAAGACCCTAAATTAGGCATAATCCATCATTACTGTAGTGTAAAGAAATTCGTTTGATATCATTGGTAACCATCTTCAGTATAAGTGTGGCATGAGAAATGGGCCTTTCGGTTGTACCAGTATGCATACAAGTAAGCATATCCAGGAAAGATCATTTTAGAGGGAAAGCCTACATCACCAGACTATTCATTTAGAATTCCTGTGGTTCCAGCCATAATCTCATAAGGGGACGTGTGCAATGGAATCATCAGTTCCCTTAAATGTGGACATGAAGGTCTTTCTGGTTACAAGAAACAGCCCGTCTCAGTTTACCCTATTGATTGTTCCAGATATCTATGGCTATGTAACAAATCGCCCCCAAATTTTGCCACTTGAAGCAACAATTTATTGGTTTTTATAGTTCCGAGGGTTTGTTACCCCTCAGGTGGTTAACATCTGATTCTCTGTTCTCAGACGTTTCTTCTGCTACATGTGGTTTAAGAAGTCACTTGCTCAGTGGCTTTTATCTGGGAGCTCAGTTGGGCCCAGCAAGTCCAGGATGGTTTTTCATCTCCCTAGGGCCTTCTTCCACTGGCTTCCCATCATGCAGTAGCATAGCTCAAGCTTCCCAGAGGGAACTTACGAGCACCTGAGCCCCAGTATGCAAACACTCACCACACCTGTGGTTGTGTAATTCTTGCTAGAATCCTATTGGCCAAAGTACCTGACACGGCCAAACCCAGAGTCCTCGTGAGAGGGGATGACGGGGTATGGATGCAGTGAGGAGCGCCTCCCGTGGGCCACCCGCGGAACAGTCCACCTAGCACACTAATGCAGGCTTGTTTTAGTCCACAAGATGGAAGACGCTTCAACCACAACCACTATTCTGGTCAACCTCACGGAGAACTGGACCACTGCCTGGGATACTAAGAGTTGTAGAGGCCTCGTGAGCACAGTACAGGAGGAGCGGGTTCTCGTTCTCACCTGTCGGGTGTTCCGCGATGCTGCAGTCACTGGGCAACAGTCTGTTCCTGTTTCTACGGATTTTCTTGCTCCACACTGGCTTCCTTCTGCTCTTGACACCTCGTCTCCTCTGCTGACTCATGGCTCCCCAGGCCGCCTTGCTTCTGTGGTCCTCAGCCTTTGTTCCCACTCCAAATTATTGACTCCCTCTTCCTCTCTGCCTCATATCTACCCTCTCCCTGAGAAACGAGTCTGTCCCCACTCTGTCGGTCACTCCCTGGGCCTTTAAAACAGCCTCGTCATCTCAACAGGCTCAAACATGGCTGCTCCCTTGGTCACACACCCACCCCTGACTCTTCTCGCCTCGGTCAGGGTGATGGGGTCAATGCAGAAGGGCATGGTGATCAGAGCAAGCATTCGGAGAGGAATGGTGCCCCCTCCATTCATAGTTCACTGTGATTGGATTTGGAGGTGGGAGCAGAAGCACGGTGTGAGAAGCGCGGGTCCCTTTGTCGCTTACTGCTTCCGTCCTTCCGTCCGCAGTCAGCCCTGTCACCCCTGGGGTTAAGCATGCCGGCTGTCGTCACATAACCAGCTGCACAAGTGTGGGACAGGTGCGTCTTGGTCAGGGTCGCTGGTAGTCTCAGCCCTATGGACTTTGCCTTAAGCGTGCTTTATCCTTTGTCTTAGATCTTTCAATTAGATCATTGTCTACTAATTCTTTTCTGGTCATTGGCTGTGCTAAACAGAGGAAGTGTGAAAAAGCGAGTATCCAAATAATTCCGTGTGATGCAAAAAGCTAGGTCACGTTAAAAGGCATTGGTATTTTTGATGTTTTAACTTAAGTAACTTATAAATGTTTATAAAAGGCTTTTCTAAATTCAAGAGATCCTTAAAATATTGTTTTATATATGTCTACACTTCTTATGCATGTACTATCTCTAGAAGGATGTGCAAAACTTGGTAGTAAAACTCCTCTCGGAGAGAAATGGAATTGCTAAGGTTGCTTATGTTGAATTTATGGTCTTTTGTACCTTACAAATGTTGTATGGGCATATAGTGGGCATGTAGTGCCTAGATTTAATTTATAATTAACTTTTCTAAAGCGTGTCTAGTGTGCATGGTCCTAACTAGCAGCTCCTTTGGAAGGCCAGGGCCGGCATGTGGCACAGTTCCAGCTGACAGTAGTCATGTGGGATGCCAACCGAAGAGGCCCCTGAAGTCCTGCTCCGAGCAACACCGTGAAGATCTTCTGTGGATATTCAGAATCCATTAGTGATGTGTTTTCTTTTTTCAACATCAGTGGTAAACTTGGTGATTCTATTTGTTTATTAGCTATCATGCCAAATAAGAACCTATGAGAGGGAGAGAAATGCTAGGGGCTTTTCAGGGTGTGGCAATGTGAGAGGGCTGGATGCTCTAGAACTTTCCAGAATGGGAACTCTGGGTCTGGCACTTCACACACCGGTGGGTGCCCTTAAGCAAGTGACTTTACCATTCTGCATCTCGTAAATTGGGAATTGTAATAGGATTTACCTTTTGGGGTTGGTAAAATGAGATAAGTGAATGCATGGAGCCAACTCAGTGCCATTCCTGGTACCTGGACGGTGCTCAGTGAATAATAGCCATTGTGATTGGATTTCCCCCCTTTCTCATCTACTAAATGGGCACAGTCCCTGCTTTCCTGTCTTCTGAGGTTTTTATAAATATCAAAGAAGATGACTAGTTAAAGTGCTCTGAGGAATCAAGATTTGAACTATGACCAAGATGTGTTCTATCATTGATTATTTGAATAAAAACACCTGATAACTGTCCACCTTTCCTTACATACTCTTCTAGGTTCTAGCTACCAGATTCCTTATTGAAACTCTCTGGGACATCCCTTTGGGCTAGCGCCAAATTAAAATATGTTCCTTGGAGTTCCATAAAGTTTAGCTTGTTATTTGAAGAGACAAAATCCCAGACCACTTTTTCTGAAGTGTTTTCATGGTCATGTAGCTGTGTAGATTTAAGTGTGACTTTGCAATTAAGCAAAGTCATTGCCTATTTCTCATTGACCTTCCTTCCGTAGTCTCAGACTCGAAATCTGAGTTGAGAAGTGCAAGCATGGGCTAGAATGGACGTCATTCCAATGGCAAATATTTAACAAAATATAAAGTAACCATCCCCAAGTTGACAGCTGAAAAAACGTCTTTCATAGCCAAAATAATGTCACACTCGGTTAGTGAGGCCGGACATTGATGGGTCACCAGAGCAATAATAAGTGTGCCCAAGGGCATCCAGTCACATAAGCATATTTGTTTATTGGCTTAGAGAATAGATCGTGTTACAGTCGGCATCGAACCACCCATGTTGGGATGCGGAAAAGCACAAACAGACCAGAATGAAATTGTGAGTGGTACATGGCCTTCCAGTTCTGAAAAAGAGCTGATATATTTTCTTAATTAAAATAATTTCACCTTTTACTTGAGAGGAAAAAACAAAGATTTTGTCTTCTTTTGAATGACAAAACTTCATAAGTGAATAACAGGAGAGCTATGTTTTTTGGGCTTAATATGAAACCTTTGTCAAAACTTCACATTTTTCTTTTTAAATGTATGGCAAATAATGCAGGGAAACATTTGCTCTGTGATTAATATGAGTTTTAGGCCAAAAGAAGTAAGGG
The DNA here is from genome assembly GCF_009829155.1 of Mustela erminea. Lineage (NCBI taxonomy): Eukaryota > Metazoa > Chordata > Mammalia > Carnivora > Mustelidae > Mustela > Mustela erminea. The sequence goes on along the minus strand of NC_045624.1, from coordinate 90,181,551 downwards.
AACCTTGACTTGTACTTCTTGTCTAATGAAGAAAAGTTTACCGAAGAAGAGAGATGTCCCTTTCCCTTCTGTTTCGGAGGTTCTGTAGGTAATTTGCAAAGAGTTGCTTTGAGTGGAGTTAAATGAAGGGAAATATTAAAAGGCCTTTCTGTTTATCAATACTCTGGGGTCATTTTAGCAAAATACGTGGTTTTAAGTGTCAGCATGAATTATATTCTGAACTTGGACCTGACATTTGTCTCGTTTGATCATGCTCTAAAATATCTGTGAAGGGGCGTCTGGGTGGCACAGTTAGGCCTCTAACCCTTGGTTTCAGCTCAGGTCGTGATCTCAGGGTCATGGGATCTAGCCTTGGGTTAGGCTCCCTCTCAGTGGGGAGTCTTGTTGAGATTCCCTCTCTCCCTCTCCCTTGGCGCCTCCCGTTCATGCTCATGCTCTCTCTTCCTCTCTGAAATAGATAGATAAAATATTAAAAATATAAAAATATAAAAATAATGAAGTGTTCATGCAAGTAGTTTTTGTAAATTTCAAGCTGTGTATGGCACTAACATACTCTTCCGCCCTGACTGAGGCTGCTATTTCAAATTGGGGTTTCATTCATTTAATGGAATTACATAAACACTTTGGTTTTAACTCATGATTCTCAGGTAGGAGAGAATGACCAGCATTTTGCGAGGCAAACCACCAGACAGATGGGCTCCTAGCTGGGCAGGGCGTTGACATCAATACTGAGAGCTTAGGAGCGGTGGTTTTTTTCTTTGTGAGATACGCACAGCACATCACTCTTACAGAAAGAGAGCTCAATTTTCTGTAGCTGTATTTGATTTTCACTTTGACTGAGTGCTGGGGACCTAATGCTGTCCTTAGGCACTGAGTTTTTCACCTCTGATGGCATACGTAGGAGGAGTGGGTGATTTTCCATGGGCAGGAGTCAGAGGCTGGGCAGGACAGTCTCTCTGTCCTCCCCAAACAGAACCCACACTGGAGACAGATTTGTGGCTATCGGTGCAGTTAGCTCACGACTTCTGAAGAAAGACTACATCTAGTTCATGACCTCCTCTCGTTGTGAGGATTTACTCATGTCTCCTTAAGTAAGTACCTTCTCAATTTTTTTCTAAATTTGAATTTCTTTCTTTAGGCGACACTGCGATTTAATGGCAATATCTTAGTCCCTGTAGACTCTGAAAAGGTAAAGCAGGTGGAAGGATGCTTGTTTTTTAATGAAACTGTCTAACAGTTTTCTCTGTTGGGAGGATGACTGGTTAAGACATGCAGGCAAAGTAAATCATCAGTTAAGGACTTGGAAATTGTGGGTAGCTGCTTAAGATCTCACAGGCATTGCAATTTTTCTGTATGTCTTTTAGAAAGTATTTTAGTTCTCCTGCACCCCTTCAGAGAGCTAGGCACGTACATGGGATGCACTTGACTAGGCTGACAGAAATCAGGCAGGTGAGCCATTCGTTTTCTCCGTGTTTGAGTCTGGAGTTCTGTCTCCATATGCTTAGTATGTAGCATCAACCTGTTTTAGTGCCATTTATTTGCATTTTCTGTGAAGCTCATGTGTAAATTCAGAATTCACATTTCAACAGAAAAATCACAAGAGACCTAAATAAATCTGGTTAAATGATAGAGATACGGTTTGCACACATGGTTAAATGATAGAGATATGGTTTGCACATATAGAAAGACTGTCTGGTGTATATTTTGGTTAGAAATAGTTAGATGAGGGATGCCAGAGTGGCTCAGTGGGTGAAGCGTCTGCCTTTAGCTCATTCCATGGTCTCGAGGTCCTGGGATCGAGTCCTGCATCAGGGCTTCCTGCTCAGCAGGGAGCCTGCTTCTCCCTCTGCCTGCTGCTCCCCCCTACTTGTGTTCTCTCTCTGACAAATAAACAAACAAAATCTTTTGTTTTTTAAGAGATAGTTAGATGAGCTTCTGTATCAGCCTCTCGAAATTGTAATAAACATGATTGCTTTATATATATTGTAATGTGGAAACACAAATTTCTTGGATCTTAAGCAAAACCACAGAATATGGATGTTTCATTCAGAAAGCAATATTTATGTACGTGTAATGTCTATGTTTAGCCTAGTGTTAGTCCTTTTTCTTATATTTGTTTACCAAGAAGTGTCCCAACTGTAGTTGTCATCAGGTTCAAATCAGAACCTCAATTGCTAGCAAAACACCTTATTAGCATTGTTTCACTTTCCTTTTAAACATGAAAGCTCTCTTCCACACACAGACATGATATGATAGCTAATTTGACCATATAGACAAGGGTTTGGTTTTCAAACCCAGTAGTAAAATATAAACACAACTTTAGGTAGACTGTACTCAAACAGCCCATCTGAATAGAGCCTTGTCTTCAATAATCTCAAATCTCCATTTCTTTTTGCATTCCCCCTTTCTTCTTCTTTTTTTTTTTCTCCTATAAATATTTATGTACAGCCTACAGTGTGCCAGGCACTGCGATGGCCTCTGGGGAAAAAATAAACATTGAACAGTAAAGACCACTGTCCCTGCCCTTAGGAGGCTTTCAATTTAGTGGGAAAAATGGATACTATCAAACTACTCAATTGTACAAATAATAAAAATCACACTAATCATTCAGTAATTAAGCTGTGGGAGGCACCCTCTGTCCTCTCAAGAGAGCCACCGGTCACCCCCACCTGTCTTCATAAATGAGAAGTCATGATTAGACGCTTCCTTCCAGGGAGGAGGTGGCCATGGGACAGAGGTCTACAGTTGGTTTGTGCTGATCCTCTTCTGTGTGGGGCAAACTACATTAGTGTTACGAGAGGGATACATAAATTGGAGAGACATCACCTCGCCTGAAGGAGTAGGGGAGAGAGTATGCATACCCCCAAAAAAGAAAAAAAATCTATTTATCTCTGTATCTATCTATCTATATAAATCATGATTAAAACTAGGAATTTAGGAACTCTTGGGAGGAGGGTGAAAGGACTTCTAGTTTGATTGATCGGCTAGTGTTTCCCTTTAAACTGATCCATAAAGAAATAAATTAGACTTTGATAAGGAAATATGGTGGAGAGGGCATTCCAGGTAAAAGGAACCGAGTAGACAAAAGCATGAAGGTGGGAGAACTCAGGGCATTTTGAAGGCCTGACCCAAGAGAGAGAAGCAGAAACAGAGCAGCAAACCGAAAAATAGCTTAATGCAAATAGGAGGGGATAAGGTTGTAGGATAAATTGAGGCCAGATCACTGAGGCTTTTCTGTTATCTGTTTAAAGATACACTGAATTTTATTTGATAGAGCCCACTGTTTCGGAGGGTGACTGGTAAGAAAAGCCCAGAGCTGGGCGCCCCAGCACGTCTGCTCTCCTGGTCTAAGTAAGAGATAGGAGAGGCCTTCATTGCTGGTGGTTCCGCTGGTAAATCAGTGTTTGGGGTTTGAAGTAAATGTGCAACAGTGCCTTGGACTTTCCCAAAGACAGTCTCTAGTATGGAGAAGCCATAGGCTTTCTTTTAGGCTTTCTCTAAACTCACACTTTCTAATCCATTTATTTTTTTTTAAGATTTTATTTATTTATTTGACAGACAGAGATCACAAGTAGGCAGAGAGGCAGGCAGAGAGGCAGGCAGAGAGAGAGAGGAGGAAGCAGGCTCCCCGCTGAGCAGAGAGCCCGATGTGAGACTCGATCCCAGGACCCTGGGATCATGACCTGAGCCAAAGGCAGAGGCCTTAACCCACTGAGCCACCCAGGCGCCCCTCTAATCCATTTATATGCCAAGTTTTTCCTGTTGGGAATGACATGGTAGCCTCTGGCATAGATATTTAAAATGGGAAAACCGTAAGGATGGCAGTATGGACAGATTTTGCTTGACATCCCTACAAATACTTCTGACCTGATTTTAGCTGATTTATGAATAAATGATTATTCCAGTCCTGAGACTTAAATATTTTAAAAGTTAGCTCCGTTTTAGAGTTCATGTATAATAGAGAACTGATTTTCCTGGCAGCGGACTTCCTCTCATTTCCTTCTTTTTAATATGCTATAATTCTTACTCTCTCCTTTTTCAGTTCCCTGCATGAAAACTATTTAAACGTTGCACGCAGATCTTTTGCGAAAGAAGAAAAGGAAATTCAGTTTGTGGGTCTCCGCAGGAGCTCAGCTAATGCAGCTTGAAATAATGCCGAGGAAGAAGCGCTTACCTGCAGGCAGGGCACCCCTGCTTCTCCTCCTGTGCCAGCTGGTGAGGGCGCTGGACGTTCCTCTTGATTGTAAGTATTAACGTTGTAGAGCTGTTGCGCCCGGGAGTCAAAGCCGCCCCAGTGGTTCCCCTCCCTGTGAACTGCGTGAATGGAGAAGGTGTCTGTGTGATGCGGGAAAACTCATCACAATTAATTTGGCTTTTACCTACAGCACCTGGTGTTTTTAAAGAGTCTCGCCACAGAAATGGCCATTGAACCGGTCAGACCATTGTCTCCTCCCTGTCATTATCTTTCTTCCTACTCAGGTGCCTTTTGTGTACCACAGGGTGGGGGGCAGTGGAGAAGGAGCAAACAGTGGGCTCCCCTGATCCTCCCAACGGGTGACTCTGGATAGAAGGGGTCCTGCAAGAAAACTGTATGAATCACTTTGAAACAGTCATGGAGACTTCCCACTTGTCCCCTCCCCACTACTCTACACCACCCCCCACCCCATCCCCCTCACGTGCTCAGAATGCTCTGGAAAGATTGGGGGATGGTTTCTCAACCACCCCCACTCCCCTCTGTAGCCCCAGACTGCCCATAATTCATCTCTCTTGATTCCAACAGGGCAAAATTCACTTGACACATGTGTCTGGATCTAGGACATGTATCTTAGTAAAGCCTAGAGAAAGATCTTTGGTTTAAAAAAACACTATTTAAAATGGAACGAGCAACCGCTACTGTATCAGGGCCCACCCCTCTTACTAACAGGAATGATAATGCTGCACTCCGTCTGCCCTGGGTGGCCTGGTGGTGAGAAAGAAAGAGAATGCTGGGTTCCGACGGGTCGCTTCTCTTGCAGTGGAAAGCAGAATTTCAGATTTGGACAATGACTGTAATCCAGATTCATCCTTTATTCTTGGATCTGCCTGACCTCTTTAAATCCATTAGCTTCCTGAATAGAACATCTGTTTGGCAAGCTTTCCAAGGTGCAAGGAAGATAGCACTTTCCTGGGGCTATTCAGTTGTTGGGGATGTCATTTTTTGCCAAAGAAGGTTGCAAGTCCCAGTGGGAAGACATTAAGAAAAGATGCGGTTACCCCACTCTCGGTTGACTTCCTTTGCTGTGCATCTACAGTCTAAAGGACCATAAAATGCAACATTTTACTTCCTTTCAAAAAATATTCATTGCCCTTAATTTCAATTAGAAAAAAAATGTATGCAACCAGCCCGTTGGAGTTGGAATGCCCAAGTAAGCATCTGCCCCAGCAGATTACAGAAGAGAGACGAAAGCACTTGAGAGAAATGGGCTTTTGTTCTCTCTTGTGTTAAATATATTCTCCCTTAATCGGACGGCTCAATCTAACAATCAGGGGGAAGCAGTCACCTACGGCTAACTCAATTATTGCTGCTAATGGAGAAGAGGCATAACCATGATGAAAAGAAAGTCACGGACAACCCAGGCGCTCCTGCATTAACCTTTACAAGTAATAATGACAGGCAGCACGGCACAATCATTTGAATTGCATGCTAATGTAATTTCTTCCCCGCCCCTATTCCTTAAACACCCCATCCATCTGAGCTGCTCCTTGGTGCCCCTACCAGCAACCCCTGGGTGAGGAGGAATTCTGAAGCAGAAGTAGGCTAACGGCCGAAGAGTTCAATTACTGACTTGCAGATGAACCACAGAAATGTAAAAACCTAAAACCAGTGTTGCATTTGGCTCTGATGGAGCCCCGGCACTGTAGTGATGTCCCATTGTTAAGTATCATTACCGGGGGCCTAGTGATGTCTGGGATAATAGGATCAGACACGACACAGTATGTGACAACTCAGATTAATTGTAGATTTCAGCTATTTTTCAAATTGAACATAATTACTTGTCCAGCACATGTATGGAATGGAATTAGCCATTCCTAGTCCTGGAAGAATTTTTTTTTTTTTCCCCCCCGAAAGCCTTCCTTTTGTTCTTCCATATGTTTACGCAGGATGGCTGATGCAGGAGTAAACAAAACCATTAGTGGGAGCGTCTTTCTTTTACAACCTCATGACTTCCACATTCACTGTCCTGGTTTTTTAGGTCAGACCAAATAGACAAAGATGCCCCTTTGATCTCCAGCGTTCTCACGTTCTCAGTACTAACATCTGGTTTTCTTTAATCCCGTTTGCCCACTCACCTGCTGATATTGATGGGGAAAAAGCAAAACTTCTTGAAGACTGTAAGTGTCTTTCCATAATTACTCGGCAGTGTGAGCACTTGACCGTGTCTTTGTTTTTGAATTAATACTGTGAATGGAACACACAGCTTTAGGGGCCGTGCCTAACGTCTTTTTGAGCATGTGCATTTCCTCTGGCTAAACATTGCATTTAAATACCAAGAAGCAAGTTTAATAGATGCCTTGCATGAATTCCGAAGACTCCGGTGTTACTCTTTCTTTTACCGCTATGCCGCTTGACTAACTTCCAAGCTTTATTCGCATCTGATGTAACTCAATGAGAAAATTCACAAAATTTAAAGAAAATGGCTGTCTGGGTCTAAATGCCATGAAATGCTCGCTGACCTCGAGGTGTGTCTTCCGCTATCTTTCAGAAGGCGAGCGCGAGCCGACGTCTCACCCACGTCAGCCGCGCTGTGCCTCACCGCACTTCTTCTGGACCGTGTAGGCTCACGTCCCAGCAATGCAACAGCCCCGTGAATCTGAATATTGTTTTGCAGTGTGCAACAGACAATTAAACGTTCCCCACGTAACTCGTTTCTAAGCAAAAACTTCTGCAGTTGAGTAGCTCCTAGAATCTACCTCGAACATAGTTTTCGGGCATTTGAAAAAATCCCGTGAGATTCATTAACTAGGAAAATCACATAAAATCAGCTTTCTTCCTATAAAGTGTTTGTTAGTTGCCAGGGGACCTAAGCACTGTTCAAAAAGGTCCTTACAGACCTTAGACTCCTGACAGTTGGGGGAAGGGGGCACCTAACCAGCGCGGCAGCAGATGTGTGAATAGAAGTGCTGGGTTTGAAGCCACCAGACTCTGTCACTCGCAAAAAAATACAAGGAATTGGATTGAGGCCCTCCTCACAGTCCCTGCCCCCATCTGCCACCTAGGTGTCTACTGTTAGGATATGAAATTCCAAGCTTCTTTCCATCATCCCAAACTCTATGCTCCCAGAGCGTAAAAAACCACTCAAAGATGAAGCTGGTCCAAATAAAAATGATTATGACAATAATTTGTGCAGAGCTCACACTGAACCATTACGGTTGTGGCATGTACTAAGAATTTTACCCAGATTCTTTTACTTCCTCCTTCCAGTGACCCTAGGAGGTAGATACCAATTTTAAGCCCCATTTTCCCTCTAAGGAAAGTGAGGCTTGCAGAAGGTAAGAAACTTGCTGGGAGTCTCCCAACTGGTAAGAAGGAATCAGATGAGTTCTTGACCCCCCCAGCCCAAGGTGCTACCTGGCACGGGGAACTGAGATGGGGTTGACTCTCGCTAAAGGGAAGGGAAATTGGTACTGGTGAGTATCCAGCAGTTATTAGGTTCATAATAAATGATGACAGGAACAAGCTCTGCTTTTGATCTGGGCCTTATCTGTTATTCGGATAGCCAGAGCCCACATCTCAGTGTCCATTGTAGGGCACAGCAAAAAGACTGGAGACCAGACAAGAGAAGAGAACCATGTTGGCTGCCTCATAGGACACCAGACATGGAAATGATATATTTAACCCTGGCAACTGCTAATCACAGTAAAGAAAGACAAGAGCAGAGAAAGCAATTAGTAGTAAGCTTTGGGAAATGCTTGGTTGGCCGGTGAAGGAGGTTTCACGAAGCACAGAGCCTGGGTAGAAAGGGAAAAGCCAGAATATGAAAAGCTTAAACGATCTAGATAAGTCTTTGTGGAGGCAAAGGGGAGGGCTGTCCTGTAAGATGTTTAGCAGCATCTCTGGCCTCTGCCCAGCAGATGCCACTACCACCTCTGGCCCCAGGGGTGACAAGGAGCATTGTCTCAAGAAATGGCCTGATGTCCTCTGAGGGGACCCTAGGTCGAGAACCCCTCATCTGTGTGAACGGCTCTCTCTGGAGTTGTACAAGGCAGTGGCTTCTACTGGGAGAGTTTGGATCTCTGCTTGTGTCTTCTTCCTCAGGCCATTTAACTGCCCTGGGCAACAACAGAAGGGGAAGTGGATGGTTTCTCCAGTTCCTGTTCTAACATTCTGTGATTCTGGTTTCACAAGAAGGACATGGTGATCTTTGAGTGGCTTGAACACTGGATGTCCATAAACCAGCTTCCTTCAGACTAAATTGTTCTGGGTCAGAGCGATTTCCCCTGATAGAAAATAAATGATCAGATAGCACTTTGAAGAGCAAAACAGAAATGTTGTCTTCTGTAACCAAGCACTTCCCAGTGCCACTGATCTTCTAAATGAGACTGTTTTATCTTTGTTGCTTGTAGCCACCTACTTCCTGGCTCTAATAAGACTGCCAAGTCTCTAATTTACCCATATTTTTAACGCTAACTTCTCAAATTGATTTGTTCCCAACATATATTACATTAACACACTAATGAACTATAAGTCAGTTAGTCTTCCTTAAGAAGTGCCCGTTTACCTCATAACTGAAATGTTATTGAAAAGCATCACTAGAACCAAAAAAAATCACAAGAATTTCTCATTGTTACATCAGAAGAGACATGGTCTTCATATTAAACTTGTGTTGGTAATTATCTTCCCGAACTTGTAGTGCTCTGCGAATCCCTATAAACTTACCAAAAGGAAGTTGTGCCTTGACTTCAAAGTTTTAGGAGACTTTTAGTTAAAAATCTAGTAACATATGTGCTGCCACTGTAGAGATTGCTAAAAACATTTGGAGCATCGTTAGTCTAGGGCAAGTGATTTTGACATGGAAAGAGTGATTTTTATTATGATCTTAAATGACTTCTTTACATTGTTCTTCTTTCTACAATTAAGTGGTACAGCCTCCAACCATTACTCAGCAGTCTCCAAAAGATTACATTATTGACCCTCGAGAGAATATCGTAATCCAGTGTGAGGCCAAAGGGAAACCTCCTCCAAGGTGGGTGTGCGTTCTGCTCTGTTATGGAACTGAACATAAACATCGGGGTTAATATTAAGTCAATTTCAAGTCCTGCCTATCTCTGAAGTATCATGTATCAGTTCTTTCATTTTGTCTTTCTGATGAATGGGAGTCAGATTGTTCCTCTCGGACACCCAGATAATTGCATTTCTGTACTCACACACCCCCTTCCGCAAAACGCTCCAAAATTATAGGGAGATGTGGAGGAAAGCCTTCTAAGGACCCTACTGCCCTTCTGGCGTGGGCGAACCTATTTTCTCTGGGCCTCAGTTTCTTCTTCTGTAAAATGAAGAAGCTGAATTTGATCGATGGCTTCCAAGATCCGTCCTTGCCCAGTAGAGGTCTATAAAATAGTCGAGAGTGGGTTTTCAGCCTTGGCAGGGCTCAGTACTCAGAGTCTCCATACGGATCTTGGCATGAGCCCTGCACAGCATTTCAGGGGTGGGAGAGACATGGAAGGTTATCTGGTCCAACCAGCAGGTGTTACAGATGGGAAGCTGATGCCTGCCATGCTCCTCCAGTAGTCCAGTCCCGAAGCTGACCATCAGATGCTCTGTCACCTGCGGTTATGTACGGGGAGTTTGGAGAGTTGGGTTATTATTATTAAAACGTAATGTGGATTTTGCGGGTGGCTGGGTGGCTCAATCGTTAAGCGGCTGCCTTCAGCTCATGTCATGATCCCAGGGTGCTGAGATGGAGCCCCACGTCGGGCTCCCTGTTCGGCGGGAAGCCTGCTTCTCCCTCTCCCCCGCTTGTGTTCCCTCTCTTTTTGTGTCTCTCCCTGTCAAATAAATAAATACAGTCTTTAAAAAAAAAAAAAAAAGTATGTTCTGCCATATTGTTAGCAACCTCTAGCACGCAAGCCCGAAGATGTTGTCATTTCATGGAGTCCCCCTTCGGGCTCACACTGACATGCCACTTGCCGCCACTCTCTACAGGGCAGTATTATTATTTGGGGCCAGATAGTGTTTTTGTTATGGGAATGGGGATATTTACCCGCATCCCTGGCCTCTACCCCCTCTCCATCCATAGCTCCCACTTCGCACCCCCTCCCACCCTGAGATGATGGGACCACGACTGCCCTAAGGGTAAGCAGTGGGAAGGGAAATCCCAGTGGGCCTGCAAAACACAGTGAGGTCCGGAGCTTCGTGGTTCCGTATGAGCGTGGCCACGGTTGATTTATGACTAGTTATAGAGTATTTAATTACACGAGCGCCACGACTTCTGTACAAGGCAATCTTTTCTATAAATAAAAGGAAAAAGAAGAATTGCAGCTGACCATTTGAAATACTTCCTGAGGAATTTACAAAGTCCTTCTGCCCTAGAATTGAAATTTCTCAGAATGTGTATTAGAGAGAATTACCACTTTTAATAGCCAACATTTAAAACCCCACTGAACTCGTTCTCACCGCCTCACCCCAACTTTGCATTTCGGTAACTTGAAACCAATCTGATCCGTTTCAGATGCACACATGTACCTGGGAAGGCCTTTCTGGTCACATTTCAGCCCAAGGCAAAATTTTATTGACAGGTTATCAACTCTGTGAACAGTGCAGTTTACAATAAAAATGCTAATAAAGCTCTAAGAGAACGTGCCTCAGAGACCTACTTTCTGTGTTTTCTTTGAAAAATGACAGCCAGTTTGTGTGCCCGATTTCCTTGAGACAGATTTCGGCTCATTCTAAATGAAGACATGTGCCTTAAAATGTACAGCCGGCCCTTTATTCTAAGTCCCGATTCAATGAAACATTTTTGTCAGTCTAGAGCCTGATGTTCTTTCACTGCGTATTAAAATATAATCCTTGGGGCGTCTGGGTGGTTCAGTGGGTTAAGCCTCAGCCTTCAGCTCAGGTCATGATCTCAGGGTCCTGGAATCGAGCCCCGCATTGGGCTCTCTGCTCAGCAGGGAGCCTGCTTCCCCCTCTCTCTACCTTCTCTCTCTCTCTGTTAAATAAATAAATATATAAATAAAATCTTTAAAATGTAATCCTTACTTCTAGAAACCTACAAAGCGGCTAGGAATTTGTGAAAGAGGATGTAACACTGTCTTTCTGGACTGTTAACAAGCTTAATCCTTTATGTGTTGGGCAGCTTCTCCTGGACCCGCAATGGGACGCATTTTGACATAGAAAAGGACCCTCTTGTCACCATGAAGCCAGGCTCAGGAACCCTCACGATCAACATCATGAGTGAAGGAAAGGCAGAGACCTACGAAGGGGTCTATCAGTGCACAGCCCGGAATGAGCGCGGAGCAGCAATTTCTAATAATATCGTTGTCCGTCCATCCAGTAAGTGGGACTCGTCCACCAAACTGGACCCAATTTTTAAGGTTGGCTCTAAGACTCAACGTCTGTGAGCTGATCTCGATAGTATTACAAGAAGTCAATGCCATTGCCTCCAGTGCTGTCATTTCGTTGTGCCTAAAAATTCTTGCTCCTTTCCACTGTACCCTGAGTGCTGTGCCAACCCTGTCTATCTTTTATACAAGTCCAGAATAAAACACTGGGAGTAAGAAAAGCACATCTTCCCTGAATTGATTAAATGATTAATTTCTCATGTATCTCATGTATGAGCGAACTTCCGACATCCCGACGGAAATAAATTCAGTATGAAATGGATAGTGGGTAATTAACATTTTTATTTCCCTGGAAATACAGGGACCTCACTACCTGCAGCTCTGTGGCTTTTTTTGCAGAAGTCACTACCCCCGTTCTCAACAGCTTATATTTAAAGAGCTTGTATTTAAAGAACAGTAGCCATTTGCAGTTCTGGTCCTTTCGAAAACTCATTCTTACCTGTGTTCATTCTTGGGAAAAAATTACAAATTACAAAAAAGTTATTGAAAAAGGTACTCATGACTCTTTCCACTTGATCAAGTAACCACCGATCTTTCCACCTTCTCTAGGCAGATAGGCACGTATGTGTGCCAGCCGAGCTCATTCTGAAGTACTATTTTATAACCTTTTCTGACTTATCTACATATCATCTATATTCTCATATCAATCTTCTGCATAAGTATATGCTTCTTAATATATAATAGTGTATACACTCTAAAGTGTGGGTGTACAATTATTTGTTTAAACAAACTTTTTGACACCTAGTGCTTTTCATTCTTTCATGAAGAACACGCTTGTAGTGAAATTACATATCTTCTTAACAATGTATTTAATAATCCAGATTTTTTTTAAAAAAAGACATGGAATTGCTGAGACAGCATTTATACTATTAATGGCAGTGAATGAAAATCATCACTTTTTTTACCTTTAACCTTGGATTTTAAAATTATTTTCTTGTTATCTTAATGTACATGAACCCAGAGTTACTCTTCACCCCCAAAGTTTATCTTGTCTTCCTTTCTGTGCTCTTTTTATTGTCCAATGCAGAAATAACTTACAAGTTCTTACTTTATATCATAGGGTCACCGTTGTGGACCAAAGAAAAACTTGAGCCAATAACACTTCGAAATGGCCAGTCTCTAATCCTTCCTTGCAGACCCCCGCTTGGATTACCACCACCTATAATATTCTGGATGGATAATTGTAAGTTTTAAAAATATGAACTTTCTGTCTTCAAGATACTTATGATTACTTCAAGATTCTTACGATTATAAGATTCTATGTTACCTCCCATGATTCATAAAATATTTGAAAGATGTTTTAGAGATGCTCAAAGGAAAGAAATGCTCATTGAAATAAATAATGTGTCATGAAATAAGCAACACGATTTTCTTGAGCACCTACTGTATACCAGGCACCTAAAGAGACCAGATTTCCTGCTTCCACTGAGCTCATATTCTATGCAGTGAGCCTCCTCAATTCTGATAACCAGCAGTTCGTTTCCTATATCCGTGTCTGTCCTCTTCTGTTTGTTTGTTTTAGATTTAGAGGTCGTTAAACCTGTGGTTTCCATTTGCATTTCCTAGCGATGTCCAGCATCTTGTCATCGTTCCACATTTTAGAGGAGGAAACCGAGGCACAGAGAATGAAGTCATCCATTAGGTCATCTCACATCTGTCTACCCCAGCCCTGTCCTTAAGGGAACTGTGTGGTGCTGCCTTTCCTCCCCTCCAGAACCTCCTGTGCTAATAGGTTAGCATGCTCCCTTAGAGGTGACATGGGGTTCTGCTTGGGGACCAAGAAATGAGGGTTGTGGAGGTGAGAAGCCTGTAGAACAGCCATGAGGAGAAGCCCGGAAGGAGTTGGAAGGCAGAGGTCAGGCTCTGGTCAGCAAAGCAGGCATGGTAGTGCAGAGGTGCTCCTAGAGCCGGGGCTGGGGGAGAGCACTGGGGGCGGGGGGGAGGTCAAAGCCTGTGGTGTGGAGACCAGGAGCCCCCCAGAGACCAGCAAAGCAGATGAGAAGGAGCCGTCCCGAAGGGAGGAAGAGGGCAGAGACAGAGCCGCGTCGTTGGGGTGAGGTGAAGCCACGTGTCCAGAAGACAGGCCTTTTGATCAGCTGTTTCAAAAGATCAGATAACTTCTGATCTGACCGAAAACCACTATTCAGTTTGGCAACATCGGGATCACTGTTGACCTTGACAAGAGTCTTTTAGGTATGGAAAAATATTCGGAGAAAGTAGCACAAAGAAATGAAAAATAAATATATAAATGAATCAATGAGCAGACATATTTTCCCTTGAATGCATAACAAGCTTTCGAACAGATTTTGAAAGAATACATAATGAGTCAGATGTAAATGAGAGGTGTATCCAAATGTCACTGCCCAAACGAGGCTGTGTTCGGTCCCTGGTTCTTACTCAGCAACGATGACCTTTTCACTTAGTAAATAGACGAATACATGTGAAGTTTCAGAATCATCTGAGTATGTGACTTTGTTTTCCATGCTGCACTTCCGGGCTATGTCATGAACCTACATTTTAGGCTGTTGGTTGGCAAAGCATCTGGACCTTTCAAATGAAATTGCATCTGGAATATGGAAAAAAATTTCAGATTTGTATAGCCTTCTTCTCGCAAGGTGACATTATCAAGTTCTTCCCTGCCTGTGTACATTTTTTTCCCAAGTGTAAGGCCAAGAACTCAGGGGGCGAAGTGTTACCACCTCCTTAAAGTCTCATTTCCTTTAACTCAACTTACCAACATCGATCAATAATAAAATACAGCACGGGAATCAGAAGAGAATCAATGAATGCTTATCTTTAACTCTTCGTATTCATTAAATAAATGTACATTATTTTCCTGAGTATGTATATATATATATATATATATATATATATATATATATATATATATAGTGGGTTCTTTTGTTTGTTTGTTTTGGGGTTTTTTTTGAGAGACAGAGAGAGAGAGGGTAGGAGCAGGGGCGAGGAGGAGGAGCAAATAGAGAGGGAGAGAGAATCCCAAGCAGGTTCCAAACCCAGCATGGAGCCCAAAGTGGGGCTCAAACTCACGACTCTGAGATCAAGAGTTGAGCTGAAATCAAGAGCCGGACGCTTAACTGACTGAGCCACCCGGGCACCCCTCCTGAGTTATTCTTAAAACAACACTTTCCCTAGGCATTCCTGGCTTATAATCATGAATTTACAACCACCAACCACACCCCCATCTTGGCCAAGAACTCAGCTCACGCGGTGACCTGCATTCTTTCAGGCTTTGCCTCCACATTTCCCTGCCCCCCAAGAAGCTGCAGCCTTTCGACCCTAATTTTGCATTTTGTGTGATGTTAGATGGAGCACCTTTTGCAGGAGGAGCGCCCTGCTTGACAGACTGGAGAATCCTCCAGAAGACAGAATACCTAGCCCCAAGGCTGCTGGAAAGTGCAGGTTTCCTGGTTCTCTCGCTTCAGAGGCACCGAATGCTCAGTTAGGGCTCCAGGAACTGAGTCAGAAGCTTCAAACAATGCGTGTTAACTCTCCAGGTGCAAGTTCCTGCACAGGTCCATGGCCTCGCCTCCCCAAGTCCTCCGTCTACTTAGAAAGTCTTCCTTCAGCGCCTAAGGCTCTGCAGTCCTTAACTGGACCCGAGGGGAAGTAAACTGTGAGGCATGAACATGAACGTGGAAAGTCAGAGTGCTGACTTTCATTTCATTTAATCACGGAGCCCCTGGCAAGGGCCCCGCGAGGGTTCAAGGCTACAACAGACTGTCTCTACCATCCTGCAACCTAAATTCCCAGTGCAAGGAGACAGGCAATAAAGCATACCCAGGACAAGTAAAAATACCTCATATGTTAGAAGGAAAGAAAAGACTCGTGGAGGGGCGGGGAGCTGGAGGCTCGGCTGGGGGGCCTCTGAGGGGCTCATCAGCAACATTCCAACATCATCACACGCTGTTGTGAATGCCGCGCCCCCTCCCCCTGCCCTGTGCTTCCGGATTCCTCAGTGCGGTCTCGGACTCAGGCAGGGAGGGAGTCTGGGATGCCGGGCGCCTCGCGCGGGGGAGCTCAGGCTTAGATGCTCTCACAGTATCTGGCGTCTGACCGAGCACGTGGAGGCAAGCCAACTTCACATCCTTACAAGCTTTTTAAATGCATTTTCTAAGATACGTGTGTATATGTGTTTAACAGTTAATATTAAATATTAGGAAAAGTCCTGCAAACTCATTTGTAGAACTTTTTTTTTTTTTTTGGTCTACACTTGCTTCATACAATACTTGACTGCATGATTCTAGTCTCCTCTTTGCCCCCACTCCAGAGAAATTGGGCTCTGGCAGGCACATTTGGACTTTTCCTGTGTTCTGCTGTTGTTTCTGCAATGACTTGCTTTTACTCGAAGAGCTTTATAGGGGAAAAAAAATTCCAGGAAAGTTCACCAAACTATGAGTAGTTATTGGGAGAGCTTTGGGATAGAATCATCTGGCTATCTCTCTGCCTTTCTCCAGCCTTTCAGAGACTTCCACAAAGTGAGAGGGTTTCTCAGGGTCTGAACGGAGACCTTTACTTCTCCAATGTTCTCCCAGAGGACACGCGCGAGGACTATATCTGCTACGCCAGATTTAATCACACTCAAACCATACAGCAGAAGCAACCTATTTCCGTGAAAGTGATTTCAGGTAAGAGCTTGGCCTCCTGACTCTCTCTTTCAATGATGTTTCCAAGTGTGCCTAAAATATATTAACTAGTAAACACCACTGACGTTGAACTACACGGGTTCATTGATCAGGAAAGTGCCCGTGACTAGCTACTGACGTGTTGGCAGATAAAAGCACATGTAACCCAGATACTGTATTGTATGTTCTTTGCTGATATCACCGTTGCTATTTCCACGATAACTTTCGGAGTCTCCTTGGTCCCTGGAGCATCTGCGTGTGCGTTCTGCCCCAGCGTGCCTGGACTTAGCAGTCAGTCCTACAGCTTCAGTTCCGTGTCCCTGTATTACTGGCTGGGGTGGCTGAGGGACATAATCAATCAGTGAGTCATGAACGATGTAAAAACCTGTGTTTCCTTGGTAGGGATGGCACCTGGTCAGCATGGCTGTATACGTTTACTTTTGTTGCCCGAGACTTTTTTGTAGTACCTGCTCCCCTGCTTTTTGCATTCTTCATCATATTCTGTTTATTTCAGTGGATGAACTGAATGACACCATAGCTGCTAATTTGAATGACTCTGAGTTTTATAGTGGTGAGTTCTGGTGACTGCAACTGGTACTCCTCTCTCTCATCGTAGAATCAGTTCACTAACTCCACCTTCATAGCTATTAAACCCAGTTTCTCCATGAGAGTCCTAGTTCCGTGTTTAATACCGCTAGAACAAATGTGTGTTTTCTACGAAACTTAGCTACACGCTTACGTCATGTCACTAAAACATGCTGCACGTTGTATGTATAATAATAAAAATTATTATCACTGTTTTCATGTGAAGCACCATTTTCCATGATCTGGGGGGGGGGAAGCTTTCATGTAAGTTTAGAATTATATTTTTCATTTTTTTGTCTTGTTCACAAACTTTTCTCATTAACCAAAAAAGGGAGCATTAGCCTGCTAGAATACTAACTCGTCAGTCTTAGTAATCGTTAGCAACTAACATCAAGTGGATTTTGATAGTAAATCATCACATTTCCCATCTGTTCTCACATGACATTATCAGTGTCATAATTAGCAATAGCATTTCTTGGTAGTTTTGATCAAAACCAAATCACTCTCTTCAGTGGAAATAACCTTTTTAAATATAGAGCATTTAACTTCATTCTTATAAAAAAAAGAATTCGATTTCCTTAAGGGAAATGTGACTGTCAGGTCTAGACTCTATTAGTGAAAATTGTGGTTTCTAGTATGGGGATTCTCTTAATGATCTCTAAGGCAGAATATTTGCGGTATTACTTTTTTACCCTTGAGATATAAAGTAAAAAAAAAAAATAATAAGATTCCATCAATGATCAAAGTAGGCAAACCACAACTTCTGCCTTGTTATTTTATTTTAATATATCCTGAAAATGATGGGTCTCAAAACCATTCCTAAAGTGATTTCAGGGAGGTAAGGTTTCCTCCACAATTTCTAAAGTCTTAAGAAAATCCTCATTTCTCTCAAGTAAAACCTTCCCTGGTTTCCAGTTTTTTTTTTTTTCTTCTTCTAAGGAATGAGAACAATTCATATATTACCTTTTCACTCACTTTTGGTGAGCATCAACAAGATAATGCATTTAAGGGTTGAAAACTGTAAAGGGCGGTAGAACCTTAAGATGGTATATTCCTACTTCACAGTTTTCTGAGAGGCCATTAGAAGATAAGGCCACATTTAAATGAGGTTTCCATGAAACCTAAGATGGCCTTTGTGGGCTTCCTGAGATCTCCGACTTGAGGCCTCTTTATTTTTTCATTGAGGAAACCAAGTTCCTCCATTTCTTTACCATTCATTATTCTTAATGTATGGCACACAATTTGCTAGACTTGCTATTTTGTTTTGTTTTCCATAAACCTTGCAGTGTGGGGGTCTTGATACTTAGACATCCATTACAGATTTATGTTCATGATTAGTCAGTGAAATGGGCTATGATGTTGTCCCTAGTGTAAACCAAACTACCCCCTTCCATAGACACAGCTTCCAGAAAAATCTAACATCTTCCACAATATAGTTAATTTTCTCTTTGACCCGAGCACTAATTGTAAGGGATGGATAGTTTGGTAATGTGACTTTCCTCTCTATGTCTACATTTTGAAAATTTGCCAACGCACCAAAAGTTCATAAAAACCTAACCCATATTAAGGGAATGTACAAGAGTGAAATAGTCCTTCATGTTAATGGTTATGTAACCAACATCGTTTCTGTTCCCAGCTCAGTGAGCAATGTTTATTAGGCAGAGAGTGTGGATGTGCAGTTTAATTTCAGTGTTTAGTGGTTTTGAAAAGGATTAGATTTTTAGGCAGTGAACCGTGTTTTGAGAAATACATATGCATAACTTTTAATCCATATGATTTTATTGTTTGCAGCGAAATCAAATAGAGAGAGGCCACCAACCTTTTTAACTCCAGAAGGCAATGCCAGTCACAAGGAAGAATTAAGAGGGAATGTCCTTTCACTGGAATGCATTGCAGAGGGACTGTGAGTTCCCACTTCCTGTCTTTTTTAAAAAATATTTTATTTAATTATTAATTAACTAATTAATTTGAGATGCAGGGAGCAGCAGAAGAGAGCACGAGCCTATGGGCGGGGGAGGGGAGGGGTAGGTAGGGGAGGGGAGAGGGAGAAGCAGACTCCTTGCTGAGCAGGGAGGCCAACCTGGGGACTTGATCCCAATCCCAGGACCCCCAGGACCCCGGGCCTGAAGGCAGACCCAGGCACCCCTGCGCTTTCTGTCTTAGTGTGCGTTTCTTTTTGTTTGTTTTGTTTGTTTGTCTTTGCAGGTTCTGTAGCATTTCTTACAAAAACCTAGTGGGTCCATAGAAAGGCACTGATGTCACAGCAACAGTCATTGTCTTATACTAATTCCAACAAGCATTAAGAAAAATTTTATAATTGTTTTCAAAACTAAGCCATGTGTATCTCATATTATTGAAATATTCTCTTAATATAATAGTTTTCTTTTTGAAATAAGTATCAGGAATCCCCTTGTGGTTGCTATGGTTACAATTAGGGTGTCTTATTTCACTACTGTTACGTAACAAACAACCTCAAAACTTAGCGGGTTAAAAACAATAGCTATTTATTGTTAATCATTCGCCCCAGGTCGCAGGGCAGTTGCTGTAACAGGCTAGAGCGGGACGTTTTAGGGTGAGCCTGCTCATGCCTCTGCTGGGAAGCTCCACTCTGGGTTCATGGTTCTGGGGGTGTTCTCGGCAGCTCTTGGCCTTGAGTGACTCCTGTCCCTCTAGCCATCTAGCTCCAGCTTATTCTCCTAACAACAAAAGTACATGCATCGCCTCTTAGGCCTCTTACGGTCTAGCCTCAGAATGAACACCCTGTCCCTTCCACTCCTTCCTCTAGGCAGGTCACAAGCCTGGCTTCTTTGCAGATGACTCATCTATGCATAGCTCAGATACAAGGACAACTGTTATGTTAGGTGCCCGTCAGAAGCAAGTTTCTACATCGTCCCCTCTTAGCCCTGGCACCGAGCAAGTACTGTTGATGTGGGCACATTTGCTGGAAACATTGCATGGAATCTCAGAAACATTGTTATGATCCCATGTTCTGATCTGCACTGTCCTTGACCTGGCAATGCAACAGTTTCGAGTTTCTTCCCAGAATTGACTTCTAGGAATGGCTTTACTACAGGAGACACGTGGAGGCCTCTGCTGGTCCCATCGGGAAATCACAGCACACACTACTCAGTTCAAGTAACTGAAACTAGCAAAGTTCCCCTTTAAAGATATATTAAGTATATATCTTTCCCATTAGAATTAAAAGCAAACCCCCAACCCCTTGCAATTTTCATACATCATGGTGTTAGAAAGTGGTTTAATCTACTAACCTCCAACCTTTGGGGAGCAGAGTTACCCATTCTCACAATTTTATGATTCCCCTTCCCCTGAAGGGTCTCTTATGTAAAAATTAAAATATGTTTGGTATTTGGAAATTGCATCAAACTTCCAAAAGAATTTTTTTTAAACCATGGGATGGTGTAAAACTAAAATTGAGGAGTCTATCATTTACAAACCAGTAGCTGTAAGACTCACAGAATCGTAATATTTCTAATTCTTAATAACTACTCAGTGGAGAAGTAAGCAGGCTTCCAGAACAATCCATGGCTTAGTTTGACCTCATGCTTCTATCCCCATGATCCACTCACCTTCAGATCATGTGAGGTGCAGACTATCTGACTAAAAAGAAACACCGGAATATGGTATCAGATACCACATTGGTCTCGTATCTTCCATTTTTGAAAATGATTTTACATTTTCTACCTCTTTTTATATTCCCAGCAGGTTTCATTTTAGAAGGTATTTCATCAAAGAAATATGTTCAATTATTTCTATTCAGCTACACAAACCAGAAGCAATTCTACAATCAACCAATTAACCCCATTTGAATTTCTAAGGACAAATATTGTGATCTTCCTGAGGTTCTTAGGCCATATATATATATATATATATACATATATATATATATATATATGTATATATATATTTTTTGTCTTTGTCTTCCCAACATATAACTCAGTGCTTGGTCCAGAATTCAGTGCTTAGTAAATATTTGTGTCCAGTGAAGTTTTATTTTACTCTCATGAATATCTTCTAAAGTCACTAGATCAAAATTCTTCCATTTGTTAGGGAAATGTGTGCAAAAGTTCATGGGCACAAATTCGTATATCAGCATTTTCTCTGCATTTTTAATTCTAGCTGATTTAAAAGATAAACTCAATATCATTAATTTCATAGTAAGCCTTTTGATTGACATATTCGTTTATGTAAAATTTTCTAGGTGTGCCTCACTGATCAGAACTTTGAAGACAATAATGAGGTCCCTTTAGCAAAGTCACCTAGGCTAGCCTGCTCATTGTGTCAGGGAAGTCCAAGGTCACGGTGTGCCATGTATTAACATGGCACTGCCTTTGTGATAGTGCTGGCTGACAGACTTCAATACAGGGGTCTGAGCATTATTTATAAAAGTGTGAGGCAAGTTACAATGTCTTTCTGTTCCTCAGGATCTTTAGACAAAGAAGTTGTTACCAACTTGCATGAAGATTCACCCTCAAAAGCAGCAAGGTGAACTTCTTTTTTTAATAATATCATTTATTTATCTTATCAGGCCTACCCCAATTATTTACTGGATAAAAGAAGATGGAACCCTGCCCATCAACCGGACATTTTATAAGAACTTCAAGAAAACTCTGCAGATCAT
Organism: Mustela erminea; assembly: GCF_009829155.1. Lineage (NCBI taxonomy): Eukaryota > Metazoa > Chordata > Mammalia > Carnivora > Mustelidae > Mustela > Mustela erminea. Next base: position 90,160,083 of record NC_045624.1, on the reverse strand, counting down.
TCAGGTTTCAGAAGCAGACTCTGGAAATTACCAGTGTATAGCCAAAAACCCATTGGGAGCTATCTATCATACCATTTCTGTCACAGTTAAAGGTATACAGTTGTTTCAAATGCATGGCTCTTGCTCTCACGAGAAGTTGTAAATCTTCAATTAAATATGCCTTTGATTTAAACTTCAATTAATAACAAATGTAAATTTGTATCAACCGTCCTGACCCTTTGGATCTTTTCTCATTGCTCTTTAGAGCGCATCTAAATCAGGTCAAAAATTCTCTCCCTCAAACCTTCCTCATAGAATTCCAATGAATAATTGTAAGAAAAAGGAGGGAAACTGGAAATCACCATGAACATCCCACAGTTATACCTCCTGCAGGCAAGAGCCAGTGAGGAAAGATAGATGAAGGTCTAAGGAGAAACAGGATCCACTTAGCCTCAAAGTACTTCTCATACACACATACACAGCCCCCAAAATTAATTATGGAAGCAGGTTTAACATATTTTCACAAAGTCTTCACCTTTCCTCTGGGAAGGAGAGGGAGCTGAATTTCCTTACCCTTGGGTGTGGGCTGGACTGAGTGACTCACTTCTAGGGAATAGACTATGGAAAGCAGGTAAATAGCAACTTTACAGAGAAACCTGGCGGATATCACCTTACCATGTGTTCAAGGTTAGCATAAGCAGTCGTAAGTCATGTTGGTATCGTGTATCCCCCAGCATGATGCAGTAAGAGGGATCCATCACCCAAAACCTCAGTGTAATCATGAGAAAACACCAGACAAACCCAAGTTGAACGACAGTCTATGAAATAACAGATCAGTACTCTTTAAAAGTGTCAAGGTCATGAAAGATGAGGAAAGACCAAGAAACTATCAGATTGGCGGAAACAAGTAAGGAGACAAGACAAGTAAAGACAATGTGGTAGCCAGGGGATGGTCCTGGGACAGAAAGAAGGCATGGGTAGAAAAAGATGTAGTTTAGCTAATCATATTGTACCACTGTTAATTTCTTGTGTTGATAACTGTACCATGGTTATGTAAGGGAACATTGGAGAGAGCTGGCTGAGGGCCTCATGGGAATTCTCCATACTGATTCCGCAACTTCTCAAAAATGCGAAGTTTCTTAACTTCCTTCCCAGTTTTATAATTATGTGTATTCTACAGGGCTCAGAATTTAAATTCATGTTCCTTAGCCTATGTGTACTATAAGTCGCTCTACAACCTTAGCGAAATCTGTTACCTTTTTAACGTCTGATTTTAATGTAAAATGAGATGGCCTTTATATCAAAAGGCTCTAGAAACAGTCTTTTGAAAGTCTGAAGTGTTCTTTGAGGCATCACTTACAATACTATTTACTTTTTAAAAAATGAGGCTAACACGTGTTTTGCTAAATATTTATTTGGATATTAAAACAGTTCAGTATACTAAATTTGCTAGAATGCTTGTATGATTCAAATGTTTGTGGGGGTTTTTCTCTTCCTTTCTTTCATAAAGCGGCTCCGTACTGGATCATGGCCCCTCAAAACCTTGTGCTGTCCCCAGGAGAGGACGGGAGGCTGATCTGCAGAGCTAATGGCAACCCCAAGCCCAGAATTAGCTGGCTATCGAATGGAGTCCCAATAGAAAGTAAGTTGTCTTGACAGGCTCTGTGGTTGCAACCTATTTTCCAAGCATAGCTGCGTCTCAACAGGGAACAAATGGAATAAAATCACTGGTGGTGAGGAAGGAAGCCATGTGTGAGCTAAAAAGAGGCACCGAATTACCTTCGGATGTTTATTTTATTACCTCTCGATATTCCTGATGATAGAATAGTTTGTGCCCTTAAATGTGATGGTATGTGTTGATTAGGACTTGGTGATATTTCCGGTCTTTTTACATGGATCCTAGGAAAAATGACAGGGTCAGAAAGAAACATTCCTGGAGAGTTCAGATCTTCTCCGTTCCAAATGTCAAGTGTTTTGTGGAAATGTCACAGGAGTCGGAGGAGACATGCTGGGGAGGCTAGGGATAGAGCCAGTGGCTGTGACGGGAATAAGAGACACAGTTGTGGTCATTTAAAGAGTTTTCATTCCTAAGCACAGCCCAGATGTCCCCAAGTTCTCTGGTCTTCAGAGGTCACCATCCCTTTTTTTTTTTTTTTAAAGATTTTATTTATTTATTTGACAGAGAAATAGAAAGCACAAGTAGGCAGAATGGCAGGCAGAGGGAGAGGGAGAAGCAGGCTTCCCACTAAGCAGAAAGCCCAATGCAGGGCTCGATCGGAGGACCCTGGGATCATGACCTGAGCCAAAGGCAGATGCTTAACTAACTGAGCCACCCTGCCGCCCTCACCATCCCATTTAATGTCCACAGAAGAAGGTAGCCTCTGACCATGATTGTATTGCAGGACCCTTGGTCTTTGATTAGTTTTCCCTCCCCAGGTACGCCAAGCTCACCTTGAGCAGTACTGACCCAGGCCCAGCTGCTGTGGGCCACCTCTTCGGCCGCCTTCCCTGGACCACTCACGGCTCTCTCTCTCCCAGCCAGCTTCTCCAGCCTGCCACCACGCTGCCCAGAACAGCCCCCGAGGTGTGGCCACAGGCCCGTCCATTAATCTTCTAAATCACAGCAAAGCCCAGCTTTACAAAACCTGTTTAAAGGCTTGAGGACAGTGGAAGGCTTAAGGATTATGGCAAAGCAAAACAAACTTAAAACCAGATAGTGCCCCTCCCTGCTTCCAGATTCCTAAGAAAGAGAACCCACCGGCTCTCCTTTCCCCCACCTCACCCACCACCTGCTACGGCTTGCAGGAGACTGCCCATTTTCTCCTTCTTGGAGTTCACACCTTCTCTTAAACCCAGAGAGAGAAAATTGGCTTTTGTTTAAAACCTAGACTCGGGCTCACCCTCCAGCCGGTAACATAATAATTAGCAAAGGGATTCTTGACTCACAATATAGACGGACTTCAGGTTGGCAAAGTAGAGCAGCTTTGCTCCTCGTTGCCCCCCAGCCAGAATCAAAAATGGATTCTAATTCTACATAACTGAAAGCTCCTTTAATCCGACTTATCTGAAATAGTCTTCACCCTAAAATGGATCTGAGAAGTGCTGGCAGATTTCAGTGGCTCGGTCCCTGTGTCTCACCATCTGGGTCTCACAATGGCAGGTCTAGACCAAGGAAGAGCTCCCTGTTTTATGAATTTTATTAGGAGTTTGTTTGTGTCACACTTTACAATAGTCATCAGATACTCTAAAACAGGCAGCCTGTGTCTACTGTAAAAGGAAATTACGTTCCTGGGAGAATACAGATTGCAAAGAGGCCAGCAATTGGAGCTTGGGTAATTCTGCTCCCAATTTTAACCATGATTGAGATCAGGAAGAAGTGCAGAGAGTACCCAGTGGTTGTGCATTGGGAAGCTGTTGCCATGAGTGGAAACAGAGAAAAGAGGATACAGCCCAGACCTAAAGAAGTTTTATGGTGCACTGTCTTATTTTCCCAGGAACGCATTCAGAATGGCAGGAAAAGGTCTGCGCCCTTTAGGGAGGGTTAACCTGGCACCTGAGATCTGGCCTCCATGGGAATGACAAGTGGGAGGGGCCGCCCATCTCACCCCCCAGTGGAGAAAACCTGGGAGCTAAGGAAGGTTGAAAAAGATAAACCGCTGGGGCTCCATGGCCAGAACTCGGTCCGGTCCGAAGTAGGGGAAATTGAGACCAAGTTGGGTCAGCGACACAAGCAGACTCGGAGATGAGATAATGAGCTGATCTCCCATCTTGATCTGCTCAGCTTGTGATCCAACCAAACCAGGCATGGGCGGTGCCTCCCAGGGAGCCTTGTTGCTCCAGCTCTGTGAAGGGCTCTGATGTGCACTCATAGACACTCCCTTTTAAATGAAATATCTGGGGGCGGAACCAACTGGGAACGGCCTGCCTGGGAGAGGTGGTGCGCAGGACGGTGGTCCTGGGATACAAGTTAGGCCCTTCCACCGTAACCCCAAATCATCTGATTAGGTCCTGAGCAGAAAGTTAGAACAAAATCTCCCAAACCGGCTTCCAAATTCGTTCATACACCAAGGTGATGTGCAGCGTCTGCGAGTGGTGGCTTCCTCCGCTTCTGGTGGCCTGGCTCAGAGTTCATGGGTTCGTGTGGGGGCATCTCATTGCTCACAGGTGATGGGCTTTGGCAGCTGGTGGGGACCCTCAGAGCTCTCTGCACAGTGTTCTGCAGACTCTGGGGCTACAGACTCTAGGAGTGGGCCCTGTGCCCCACCCATACCCCCAGTAGCTGATCTATCTACAGACTCTGCTGAGCCTTGATTAGCTAAGTTCAAAGTGAAGCCTCCCTGCCCCCACCTCATACTGACCTCTCCCGCTCCAACCTAAGGAGGAAATGTGGAAGAAAACGGTAAAAAAATCAGTAGCAGTTTGAAGAGCTTTGCACCACTCCCCTTTCCATCCTATTTGATAATTAGCCTGTGAATCTGGAGACCCCGAAATTGAATTGCCTTTGAGGTTTGGGGACCACTCTAGACACGGGAGATGGGCTTGTTTCTCCTCTGTGGCTTGTTGAGCCGCGGACCCCACAGATGCCTCCAGCGGTGATGGAGCCCTGGGGCTGGGGGAGGCAGAGAGGCAGGCTAGGCAAGGAACAGCACAGTCGCCGCAGGATGTGATGGATGGAATTGGCATGGCAAGGGTTCCTAACCTTCCGGGGGGCATTGTGTAGGCCCCAGAAGTTAGCTGGGAGCACCAGCTTCATGGACACCACACCTTTTCCTAAGAAGCTGCAGAAACCTTGAGAGGCAGCTACTGAGGGTGAGGGTCAGGAACAGCCACTTTTCTGCAGCCAGGAGGATGGCGGCACAGTCCAGAACATTCCTGATTCCACCAAGGTATCTCCCTTCTGCCTTTTCTCCAAAGCAGAGGGCTCCATGGGCATCCCCTTATGAGGGATAGAATAAGCAGACAAAGGAGATTCATCTCTGCACCCAGAGATGTGTTCTACACCACGGCCAAACGTCCAGATTTCAAGGAGATGTTTATAAAATGGACTGTCTCAGAAAATCTGAGCGTTCTTCTCATGTTGTACTACTGTGTGCTCTGGTCTCTGGCTTCTCTTCTCCGCACAGCAACACTTTCTAGTTACTCCATTGCACCCCGACCCCCCAAATCCATTGCACAAAGTTCTTTGGAAATAAAATGATGTGATAAATATAAAATTATTTTTTAAATGCATCGTGCTCTATACAACCTAAGTGGCACTCTTTATTACTCTCATTATCTGAATGTTGGAAGCATTTCCAGGTCTGGCCAGGTGTATCAGGACAGTTAGAATAGAAGAATGTCTTGCTGGAAGGCTCTTGCCCCAGTTCTGAACCTTACCTTTGGAGCTTTAAATTGGATGTGATGATTCCATTCTCAGATTTCTTTCTCTGTTGTTCATTTACAGCAAACAGAGTTTCTATTCCCAGAAGCAATCATTATTCCTTTGGATACCTGGGGCTGGGTTGCTGGCCAGTCACTCCTACCCAGCAGCCAGCACACAGAATTGAGGGTCTTCCAGTAGCTCTGCACTAGTAATTTTTGTCTTTGTCCACTCCCAGCTGAGCTGCCGTATGTCACTATGGGTGCTTGGGTTTGTTTGTGTTTCTTTAGTGAAAGCGCTTAAGGAAAATGTAGCCCCAGCCCCCATGGAGAAATATTAGCTTATTCACTATTCTTACCTAAAGGGTTTATTTTTTTTCCTAAACACCTTGCCAAAAAATAAATATTTGAAGATTGCTCCATTAAGCAGCAATAAGACAGACACAGTCTGATGCTCTTTAGGTAACGAATAACATTAAAAAGAGTTGATGGCAAAGAAAAATGCAAGGGTGGGCTACCTAAAAGCTCCTTAGGATGGTGTATGTTGTGATTCACGACTCCCACTGAGGGAAGATTGTCCTACTGGCCTCATTCGTAGAGCTGGTCTTGAAGTTCATGGTGATGTATTTTTATTGTAGTTAAATATAAAAACACATAACACAAAATATACCATGTTACTCATTTTTGAGTGTATAGTTCAGCAGTGTAAGTATATTCATACTGCAGTTGAGTAGATCCCCAGAACTTTCTCATCGTACAAACCCAGAGCTCTCTACCCATTACACTGCGCGTGGGGTGTGACTTCTAAGAGCTCCATGTACTCACGGAATGTGCGGAGCTGTCCTCACACACCCCCAGAGACTCGGGCTCACGCTCTGCCCAGGTGTTGCCCTCCCTTCCTCCACTGTTGGCACGTCTGCGGAGGTGCAGTCAGAATTCTGGGCACCGAGAGTCCTTCAAAGCGACCCAGCAACAAAGGCCCAAGTGCTGGGTCCCAAACTGCTGAGAGTAACTGACAGAGAAAGAGATTCTGGAAACCCTGCTCTTTTCTATCAGCCTTGCTTGGATGGACATCACTGAGAGTGGGTGAGTCAGACAGGCCCAGGGATACTAGACTTGGGGTCTGGGACAAGGAATGTGGGTGGCTCCCCAGTATACCATATTCTTGGGGTACCTGGCCGTCTGCCGCCGCTGTGGTTCACTTCCCAGGCCAGTGAGACATCTCTGTCCTCCGCTGTCATGCATGGATGGAATCTTTACCCTGTTAAAGAAATCAGAACTTGTATTTGTTTTCTGGTTGGAGGCATTCTGAAACGTTTCGAGTCCCAGACAGCAGAGATGAGCTAAGAAGCCGAGCCAAAGGATCCCGGCATTCCCCTACCACTAGACGAACTAACTGGAGTGTCTAAGGCGACGTTAGAAATTAGCTATTGATTCGATTGGAGCGTGGGGCAGCCACATACAGAACTGTCGGACAGTAAATTAATGCGGTTTTAAGCACTAACTCTGTTCCTTGTTCCAGCAACCCGAGAAAACGGGACTACTAAGACAAGGCTGAATAGCTATAGTTTGGTTTACCGTTAGGTCTTCAAGGGAGTTAATTAGCCACAGAAGAACCAAATATTTGAGATTTGCAAGGGATAAAGGCATCTAAATGCAGTGATAACTATGTCTTAGATGTACCTCCCTTTCCTGGCATCAAAGAGACAAGTACGGTGTTTGGAATGGAAGCAAAGCCTTCTTAAGTGGGTCAGGTTGCAAGCGGAGATTTGAGGGAAAGGGTGCGATTACGGCGTGTTGATTTTGAGCCTCGTGCTGAGGCAGATACCTCTCTCGGCCCTCTGAGTGTGCTTTTAAAGCAAGGTGAGGTCACAGCCTGTGGTTTAGCACTCACAGACGGGAATTCATTTCCAGGAACTCAGCACTTCCACGCCACCGGGCGTGACCTGGACTAAATTCTCACATATCACGCTGCTCACCCTGTTCCTTTCCACTTCGGTAAGGATCAGTCCTGGTCCTGACTTTTTTTGTTTTGTTTTTAATGTACTTGAGCGATTTAGCTGAAAAATACATAATTTCATGTGATTTGTTTCTGCCTCAGCCTCAAGAATTTCTGATACAGAAAAATGAATAGTTTCACATTTGATGATTGGCCCCCTAGATGTCTTTATGTACTTATTTATCTGTATTTATTTATGTGTTTATTTCAAAAAGAAGCTCATTAAGGACACAGGTTCAGTTGGGCTAAAGGGTTTCTCTATTTTGGACTAGCGTTTGCTGTCTCCTCCTGAGAATGAACTCCCCTCCTCGTGAAGAACCACAGTTTCATTGCGAACAGGCAACACTTACCCGAATGTGTACTTCTGTTTTCACCTAACTTGTGCTTTTTCCCCTGGATCTCTCGAAATAATACTCAGTTTTACAGAATCAGTCCACTTAGGACTGAATGAATATCGAGCATAATGTGCTGAGAAGTGATAACCAAAGTCAGAGGAGGGAAAACTGGGATTTCTGCCTCGGTTCTCAGTCTCCTTCTTACTACATATACCTCAATCGGCATGTATTTCTGTTCTACTTACTAGCGTGTAGACCTCACACAGAGAAGAATAAACAGATGCCTTATATTTTTGCACCCAAACAGTTGCTCCCGATGACCCCAGCAGGAACATAGACGGCGATACCATTATCTTTTCAAATGTTCAAGAAAGATCGAGTGCCGTGTACCAGTGCAACGCCTCTAATGAATACGGATATTTACTGGCGAATGCATTTGTAAATGTGCTGGGTAAGCTCTCCCTTTATTAAATACATGGCAGGTTCCGTTAGTGACTGCTGCTGTTCTCAGCAAAAACGTAGCGAGCCTCTTCTGTGTGCGACGCACAGAGGCCTGGATGCCGCGTGGGGTGTAAGAAGATGGGTAAGACACAGACCTTACCCTAAAGGGTATGGTACTCTGGCCTTCCTGTTCTTTCAGAATGCAACTTTCATAGTGGCCAATTGTTCACTGTAGATGTAATCAAATAGACTGCTCGGTCCACATAGGGTTAGGCTAATTGTTAAGCCCTCAAAAGGAAAATAACATTAATCTGCTATTAGTAACTGAATGTTTCTGCTATTCCATCCTGAAAAACTGGTAAGTTCAACAATGTCATTCTGATTTTTAGAAAATAAATCATTAGTCATGACGTTTGGCCTTTATCCTTGTCACATATGTAAATTTATTTATTAATTCTTTTTTTTAAAAAGATTTTATTTATTTATTTGACAGAGGGAGATGCAGCAAGAGAGGGAACACAAGCACGGGGAGTGGGAGAGGGAGAAGCAGGCTCCCCGCCTAGCAGGGAGCCTAATGCGGGACTCGATCCCAGGACCCTGGGACCATGACCTGAGCTGAAGGCAGTCGCTTAACTGACTGAGCCACCCAGGCGCCTCTATTTATTAATTCTTAATAATACATTTAGAATACTATGGTAGACACAAGCATCTTCTGAAATGTTTGGTGTTTTGTTTTGGTTTTTTGAGTGTCGTTGACACACAATGTTACGCTAGTTTCAGGTGTACAGCTTAGTGATCTCACAAGTGTACACGTGACACTTGTTTTCACCACACGTGTAACTGCTGGCTGTCCTGATAGGACACGACTCCAGTGTCCTTGACTGCGTTCCTGGTACCCTGCTCTATTCCCGGGACTTAGCCATTCCATAACCCGAGGTCTGTCTTTCTCACTCCCTGTCAACCATTTGCCCAACTCCTGAACCTGGTCTCCTCTGGCAACCATCATTATTTAGAGTTCCGATCCTGCTTTTTGTTTGTTGATTTATTTATTTATTTTTTAGATTCCACTTACGGGATATGAGAGGAATCACATGGGCTTTGTCTTTCTCCGTCTGACCAATTTCACTTATCATAATACTATCCAGTTCATCCGGATTACCTGAAATGGAGCAGTCTCATCCTTTTTAAGGCTGTGTAGTATCTCTCTCTCTCTCATACACACACACACACACACACACACCTTCCTTATTCATTTGTCTATCGATGGACACTGAGGTTACTTCCTCGTCCTGGTGATTATAAAAAATGCCGCAGTGAACACAGGGTTGTATCTGTCTCTTTGAGTTAGTGTTTTTGTTTCCCTGGGTAAATACCCCATAGTGGAATTATTGGGTCAGATGACATTTCTATTTTTAATTTTTTGAGGAAACTCCATGCTGTTTTCCACCGTGGCTGCACCAGTTTACATCTCCACCAACAGGGCACGAGGGTTCCTTTTCCTCTACGTCCTCGCCAACACCTGTTGTTTCTTGTCTTCTTGATTTTGCCCATTCTCAGAGGCGTGAGGGGATATCTCGTTGTAGTTTTGATTTGCATTTCCCTGGTAATGAGTGATGCAGACCCTTCCTTGTGTCTCTTGGCCATCTGTAGGTCTTTGGAGAAATGTTTATTCAGGTCCTCTGTGTGAAATGGTTCGTTTATGTCAACATTCCATTTCTCATACTGGACAAAACCACCAAAACATCAAATGTATTAAAATCGTATGTGAGACTTGTTTTCGTGGTGCCGGGGAATTAAATGCCAACTCTTTACGTGTAGCAGACTCCCTTTCAAATGAAATCGTAGTCAGGAAGCCAACCAGTCCTTGGCATGTTTCCTTCATGCTCGAAATGGAGGTCAGTGACTCCCATGCCTAGCTGAGCACACTTCCCGTGTTGCTAGGGTTTGGGGAGGCAGTTCTGATTTCTGGTTCTGTGTTTCGGGTGTCCGCACACTACTGTTTTCTGCCAGCTGTGTGCTTGTCACCACTCTTACCCCCCACCCCCCTCATAACCCCGGGATGAGGATGGGCCCATCACTTAACAAAGATGTACTCGGCCGTTATTTTTGTGCCAGACCCTGACCTAGTTTCTGGGAAGAAAATAATAAAAGTCCCCTTCCCTGCCTGCAAGGGACTCACAGGGTAGTAGGACATCTAGATAAATAAATCACTAAAACCGCATGCCTGAGCAAAATGAGATGTGGGGTATGAGACAGAAGGAGAAAACTTGAATTTCTCCAGCCTGTTGGCTGGTGGTGTCATACCTGACAGAGAACATGGGGGAGAGACCTATGCGTTATGCGGAATGTGAACTTGAATGGCCTTCGAATGCAGTAAAATACAGGGTGGGCCTAAATGTTGGTTTTATTTTAACATTTACTTCACGTTTTTCAACTTTTTTTTAGCTGAGCCACCACGAATCCTTACATCTGCAAATACACTCTATCAGGTCATCACAGACAGGCCTGCTTTACTAGACTGTGCCTTCTTTGGGTCCCCTCTGCCGACCATTGAGTGGTAAGCCACAGCTCTGTTTGTCTTTAATACTTATATTTGCTAAAGCCTTCAATTTCTCCAACAGCACAGTTTCCATCGTACTATTATGATTAAATTCACTCATAGAGATGTATTCACTCCTCGCTCGGTGCTGAATAGTTCTCCACCTACAAGGTATGCAGCCGCACGCCTTGTCAGGCACGGTGCAGGGCAGCGGGGGGCGGGTGGCATGGGAAAAAGTATGATTTTTGAAAATTTAAGGGGTCCAGCCAAGCTCGCTCATGTCTTTTCAGTCCTCCCATCAAACCATCCCCGCTTGGGATTGAGGTGCTTGCTTAGTTTAGCCTGAGCTGGGAGGCACAAGGCGAGGACGGGCAGCAGCTCGGAAGGAAGGAGCGAAAGAAAATTAGAACATTCAGTTCCTGGTTGTCCATCAGGGACTAGACATGGAGCCGGGCTCATGTGAGAACCAAACCAGGTGTGGGATTAAGGACAGTCTCCCCAGGTCTCCACTTCAGGGGCAGAGAGGAGAAGCGTGGTGGTTGGGCAGCTGGTGTCCTAGTGAGGTTGCGAGGTTCCCCTTTAGGTCGACTTTGCCAGACGGTTTTATCCATCCCCACCTTCTGTCAGACAGTAACCAGGAAGCTGAGTGGACGCATACTTTACGTACATGCGTGGTTGGTTTTCTCCCCTGAATATTTTCCTATTCATATGAATCAAAAATCTCTTTAGAATTCAAATCAAACATCTTCATATCGAGTTGGCTTTAGAATTGTGGCTTGCGGATGGACTAAGAATATGTCCCAGGGGGAAGAAAAAGGCCGAAAAGATCTTTTTGCCTGTTTTATCGCCCATGTGGAGATAGAATGGGTAATAATGTGTGTATTAAATATGAATTTAATACAGAAAATTATAATTGAAGTATTTCATATTGTCATCCTAATGCTTCAAGCACCATTTCCTTTTTTTAAAATTTTTTAAAAGAATTTTTTAATTAACTTATAATGTGTTATTTGCTTCCGGGGTAACAGGTCTGTGAATCATCAGGCTTACACACTTCACAGCACTCACCATAGCACATGCCCTCCCCAATGTCCATCACCCAGCCACCCTATCTCTACCTCCCCACCCCCAGCCCCCAGCAACCCTGTTTGCTTCCTGAGATTAAGAGTCTCTTATGGTTTGTCTCCCTCACTGGTCCCATCTTGTTTCATCCTCCCCCCATCCCCTACGATCCCCCGCCCTGCCTCTCAGATTCCTCCTATCAAAGAGATCATATGATAATTCTCTTTCTCTGATTGACTTATTTCATCAAGCACCATTTCTCATGAAATGTCCCAGTTTTACCTCCTGCCTTCCATGGATCCCTCTGACTTGCAGGCATCCAATCCGGGAGGTCTTTTGCAGATTCTAACGTCTCTGAGCTTGATACTATAACACAAATGACCGTGTGTTGATCTCCAATGTGGCAATCTATGTCTGACTTCAAATTATGATTTTTTTCCTATTCCCATTGTGATAATTTCTGTAATGAAGGTTCAAGGGAGCTAAAGGTAGTGCCCTTCGTGAAGATATTTATGTTTTGCATGAAAATGGCACTTTGGAAATTCCTGTGGCCCAAAAGGACAGTACGGGAACATACACATGTGTTGCAAGGAATAAATTAGGAATGGCAAAGAATGAAGTTCACTTAGAAATCAAAGGTAAGGTGGAGGTGATGAAGTTCTTTCAGGTATGACGTGACATTGAGCAAATTCCTCAACTTTGGCAACAGATAACAATAGCTAAATTTCAGATGCAACAAGGATCATTAAACAGCCGGAATATGCAGTTGTGCAAAGAGGGGGCACGGTGTCCTTCGAATGCAAGGTGAAACACGATCACACCTTAATCCCCACCATCACGTGGCTGAAGGACAGTGGTGAGCTGCCCAATGACGGAAGGTATTTGAAGACCATTACTTTTTTTTTTTTTAAGATTTTATTTATTTATTTGACACAGAAAGAGAGAGACAGTGAGAGAGGGAACACAAGCAGGGGCAGTGGGAGAGGGAGAAACAGGCTTCCCGCTGAGCAGGGAGCCTGATGCAGGGCTCGATCCTAGGACCTTGGGATATGACCTGAGCCAAAGGCAGACGCTTAACAACTGAGCCACCCAGGATCCCCTTGAAGATCATTTCCTTCCTTTCTCCTCTCTGCCTCTTTGAGCAGCTCAGAACTAAAGGTTTATTGTAGAGTGACTTTTTGGTGGTGTTTTTAAAGTTTGTGAAATCTGGTCTCCCCACCCTCCCCCCAAAAAAGTGCATTTTCTCCCAAAATGTGCAGACCTAAAAAGGTATCGAGTTATTGAAATCAGACCCTGAGAATGTTTGTTTGTCTTTGTGTGCTGGGCTCCTATGTAATTCAGGATGGGAAAAAAACCTTTCAGGCCTTGGATGACTTCCATTGTTTTCTACCTTGTACAGTGAAGTCTCGACAGATGTTTTCATTACCATTCTACAAATAAGCAGAAATGCGATCGCTTTAATCAGCAGAGTGCACCTAAATCCTTGTCGGTATTTTAAAGGACACCGGTTTTCATTCAAATAGGGAATTTTCTTTTGATCACTTGAAGCCAGTAGAAAGGGGGCGGGGGAACAGGTAAAAATTTAAAAGAGCGTAGACATGTTGCGGTCCTTGAACTTGGAATGGAAGAAAAGGCTCGGTGAAGCCTCAGTTTGAAGGAATAGGTATGGAGCTGACTACAGGAAGCTTAACGGTCACGGAGGCTACCAGCATGGCCTCCTAGTGGAAGGAATGCCCTGTGCTGGTGGAAATGGCCCCTGTGGTTTGCTTGCAAGTGTGCCTAAGCAGTGCATGTAGCTTAACCACCCCTAAACAAAACAAAACAAAACAAAACAAAGCAAAAACAACTATGTGACCTTCTCCTCTATACCGAGGACTTCCATCTAATTCTATGCTTCCCACTGGCCAGGCTTTTTTTTTTTTTTTTTTTTTTTAAGATTTTATTTATTTACTTGAGGGAGAACAGGAGAGAGCACAAGCAGAGGGAGAGGGAACAGCAGGGGGGGAGAAGAAGCAGGCTCCCGCTGAGCAGGGGGCAGATTGTGGACCCTGAGATCATGACCTGAGCTGAAGGCAGATGCTTAACTGACTGAGCCACCCAGGCGCCCCCCCCCCCCCCCCCCCCCCGCTGACCAGTTTTATTTGTAGCATCAGAGCTGGTGACGATGAAAAGGAAATAGGAAGAAATGACTATGGAGTGAAGGTGGCTAAAGCTTTAACTTGGAAATACCCTGCAAAGACTGTGAATGATTTACGCATCCTCATTAAAATCATGCACGAATTCTATTTCCATGGATTTTTGACCTACTGAGTAATTTCTCATGCCGGCGAGTGACCCCCTAGAGAACTCTCCGTGGTGCTTGCCGACCTAAATCATCCTGTTGCTTGTGATAAAGTCGATAATATTCTTTGCATTCACTTTCTCCCATGAGACATTATGCATGCGGCCAAAATGACACAAAATTTCCACAGTCAGTGATAAATTATTTTAAAATAAACGCTTTGTTAGAAATGGAGCTGGATGAGTGCTGTTCAGATGTTTCTTAGCAGCAGAAGCCACAGGAAAGCCTACTGGTGAGGGTGACTACAGCTTCCCCCAACCCCCTCTCTGGGTGCCCCTCTGGTCTTCAGGAAAGAGCCTAACCTTCCAAGGGCATGCTTGAAATGACTTGACATCCCTTCTAACCCAAGCTTCTGATCCATTCTAATTGTCTTCCAGCTTTCGTCATGATCGAAGTGAGAGGTATTTTTTGGATTTCTGCTCTAACGAGCCACAAATGTTTGTCCTCTCTCTCTCTGTTTCGAATTCACAGAGTTTCTTTCATGCCAGGAAAGCAAGCATCCGTCACCTGTGGTCGGGTGTCCGTTTCAGCTGCTCTGAACCTGTTCTCTTGACAGGTTCACTGTGGACAAAGACCACTTGGTGGTGGCTGATGTATGGGACAACGATGGTGGGACCTACACGTGTGTGGCCAACACAACTCTCGACAACGTTTCTGCCAGTGCCGTGCTGAGCGTTGTTGGTAAGAATGCGAACACACCCAGCCCCCTGGCTGCCTTGTGTTAGGTCGGAAAGAAAACCGTCCAGAGTAAATGTTTGCTTGTTACAGTTCCACAGTTCTGCAGGGGAGTTAAATACCTGCATTTTTCTTCTTTGTGAGATGCCTTTGAGGCAGTCATTTCAGTGTCAATATACTATTATAGCAGCAATGGAATAAAATGATGGCTGTGCGTAATAGTGATTTTTTTATAAGAAAATCGGGAGAAATAGTGTACTTTGATTTAAGATTGAAGGATTCCCCCAACCCCCACCACATTGTTACTGCATGTTTATCAATGCCGTGTCCCACAACTAAGCTTACAGCTTGGTTTTAGAATCTTAATCACAGTCGGTCTTTGTCTTCTTGTGCTATCTTATATCTTTCCATGACTAATTTTGATTAAAATCCTTTATATTAATGTCCTTTCTAGCTCCTACTCCAACTCCAGCTCCTACTTACGGTAAACTAATATGAGTCTTCTTTCTCTGTTTTCTGTCAAACATGTTCACATGTGCAAAAAGAAAAAAAATTTAATTCTTCCCTTTTCTCTACCACATCACTGATTGTGTTGCCTTAAGGACGAGGGCTCTGTCCAGCGTTCGGTTCTGTTGCTCATTTACTGTCATAAATCATTTCTTCATTAGAGCTTGGGAATGTTTCACTGAGTGCAATACCACTCATTGCTAAATATTTCATGTGTTATTATAAAGTCATTTCAATCGATAAAAGTCCTCTTTGGTATAATTTCCTTGTATAGCATCGTGCTATTTCAAAAGCTGTCCTCCACGGTTTCCAGAATTTAAAAAAAAAAAAATCTCAAAGACCATTCCACAGAGTAGTTTTTAATTTTAGTCTATTAAAAGTTGTCTTGGAAACATAAACGTTTGGGGATTCCATTTTCCATAAATTAACATAGGAAAACAATGGATGTTTAGAACATGTGGTCTTTGTATTAGAGATAAACAACTCATTTCATTAAAAAAACATAAATCACTAAAGGAAGGCAGTTCCAGGTTGTGTGATTTTTCTGAGCCTGGAAAATAAATCAGAAATTATTTCCAGAACTCTTTTTGACTAAAGAATCCTCATCTTTATTCAGCTTGTAAGTACAAAAATTAAAATTAATTTTATGGCATAAAACTCAGCTGGATTTTACATGGCATCATTAGTCAGGGTATAGAAGAGCTGTCCCTTGGTAGACATTCACTCTTTCTTTACTGATAGGGAAGAAGTGCCCGTATTTTCATATGGGCTCTGGTTCCCTAAGAGCCACAATCACTCCCAAGAGCAAGGTCAGGAAAGAGTCCAGAGGGAAATGTTAACTCTCTGGATCTCAGACGTACCTTTAGAAGAGGCAGACATGCTCCTGGGACACCTTTGTCCCAACAGGTGTCTGTCCCCTACTGTCCTCTGAGAATAAACATGCCATGTCCCCATGTGCCCTTTCAACTGTTGTACTGAGCATCTGCATGAGGTGTGCATGCTGAGGGCTACACAGTCTTAGAATTCGCCCAAAAATAAATAAAAATAAATAAAATAAAGTGTTCTCCAGGAGCTCCAAAATCTGTAATTGCATGCACGCATTTCAGAAAGAACGAAGTCTTCTTGAGCAGTATGTTATATTTGCCTGTATCGGTCTTCTGGCATTTCCTATTCTCTGTCTCTCATTTATTAGAATTAAAGCTTCAGTATTATTTCTTCTGTCTGTGCTCCTTCATGTCTATGAGAAGACACATTGAGGGTGCTGGTGAACCATGCGTGCCCACCTCACTGGTTTTGGTCACAAGGGATTTGGTTTCATTTGAAAAAGGAACAAGCAGAACTCATTGATGGTTTGTCTTGGGTGTGCTCATGTGTCCCCAGCAACCTCAGTGTCTCCCGTTTCATTTCAGATGCATGCTCATTGCCCATTAAAAGTGTGCTGTGTCTTTAAGATGCTCCCCCCCAAACCCCCCAACCCCTGTGAAGAGTATCATTAGGAAGTATCATAAGGATGGATGGTTAACTGTGGTATGTGTGTTCCATCTACAGATGTCCCAAATCCTCCCTTTGATTTAGAATTGACAGATCAACTCGACAAAAGTGTTCAGCTGTCGTGGACGCCAGGCAACGACAACAACAGCCCTATCACAAGTACGTCATAGCCTTGTCTTGGTCACTGATAAATTTCAGGACCATTTCCGAAGCACTTTATCACATGCAATTGAAAGTCCTTACAGAGAGATTTTCTGGCATTCTGTTTCATTACTAACAGAACAAAAATGTTTATCTATCGCAGTCTTCTCTTCGGAGCCTGAGTTATTCCCAGTTACAGCCTCTGGGATAGGTCACCACTTAGTTGCCAAAGATGTTAACTAAGCAAATACACTTGCATTTTCTGTATGCGATCGGTCAGAATCACCTTAAATCTCCACCATAGTTGGATGACTCATTGTGAGCTGTTTGTTTTGCCCATTAATGCGGGAGGAACTGGCACCATTCTGCCAGCATATATGTTAGGAAACTGAGATTTGGTGACGAAAGTGGTTTTGCGGACCCACAATTAGTCACAGAGGTGGATGTGGACAGTAGGTATGTTACCTTCCAGGGTGGGCCTCTTTCCTCCCATCAACCCCTGTGAAAAGAGGCACATTCCACAGTTTCCGCTCCTGGCCATCAGGACGCTAGCTTAGGGAGCAGAGTCGAGGGAGGGGGGGCCACCGTAAGGATGCTGGAAGAGCTCCATAAAATTAGACTCCCAAGGTGCTTAGGTGTTTGAAAACTAAAAAGCTACTTGAGAGAGTATCACATGCCCATAATATATTATGAGCTCATTCCTGTGCTGAAGGAAAGCTACATTCCTTTCTGACCTCAGATTACTCCAAAGAGATATGTGTGTTGGTTTTCTGCACCCACAGGCAAAGCGGAATACTTCCACTGAAATTCGACAAAAACCTCCTCTCCATCTTCTGTTATTAAGAGGTGTTCTTTCCTCAACTGCGTTTTCAGTCCTTGATCAGAACCCTCATTCATTCGTGCTGAATCTTCCAGTCAATTCAATATAATAGCCAGATTTAGCTGGTTAGGACGTGTCGAGACTCTTTGTACCTATACTAAAATGATACCATTAGATTGCAAAGCATTTCTACTCATTCATTCATTCATTCAACAGATATTTACAGAATGCCTATTATGTAGCAGGCATTGTTCTAAAACAAAACAGTCAAAACTCTCTGCCCATATGGAGCTTATATTTGAGCTGAGGCCACAAATAAAATAAAATTAATAATAATATATTATGGTGTTGTCTATAATATCATTCTATGGGGGTACATATGTAAAATGCTGTACGCATTGTAAATGCATATGTGTGTGTAGAACACACACACACTGCTCAGATCTCCCTTCAGAAGAGAAACCTCCACGAGGAGTGCTCACAGCAGGCTCCTTCTGCGGCACCTTTCGGAAGGATCTGCTCAGTGTGCACATGAGACCATGCTCTTCCTGAGCTCCTGCACCTACCAAGGGCTGGAGTTTAAGCTGTGCAGGCCTTGGAGGCCATTGTCAGGGTTGGAAGTCACTGGAGGGATTTAAGTAGAGGAGTGATTAATGGATCACTCTGGCTATTCTATTGAAAATGGTCTAGGGCGCCTGGCTGGCGCAGTCAGTTGAGTGTCAGACTCTTGGTTTTGGTTCAGGTCATGATCTCAGGGTTGTGAGATCGAGCCCCAAGTCGGGCTCTGCGCTGAGTGCAGAGTCTGCTTGACATTCTCTCTCCCCCTCCCCGCACCCCTCCCGCTCATGCACACTCTCTCTCTCCCAAATAAGTAAGTAAATGTTTAAAAAAAAAAAGAAAAGTCTCTAGAAGAACAAGAGGGGGAACAGGGAGACTGGGTAGGACCACAGTTCTCTGTGAAGTATCTTAGCAAACTCACAAGGGTGAGTTTGGACATGTTTACAGTTTTGACTTTTAAATGCTGATGTTTAAAAAACAGTCACCTCTGCCAGACGCCACATGAAATACAAGCTCAAGGCAATTTTCCGCTCCCACATGCTCTGTGGTACTGTATGGAGATGTACCCACATACAGTGGTACTGTATGGAGATGATGCCATTCCTGCAAAGCCTTTGCTATGGTAAAAAGCAAGGACCAAGTGAAAATCAGTGTGTGACAGGGAGTGGGGAACGTGGTGGCCAATCTCTTCACGAGGTTCGAGAAGCAGTGCCAAAGAGGTCGTAAGTTGGGAAGACATGAGTATTTATTAAGTTGTATGGACCTAACTACTTACATGGAAATGTTAGATATTTCTTTTGGCCTAAGGGAACCATGAAGAAAATTACTGAGACACTGAGAAAATATGGGAACTCATGAGTTGGGAGGCTTTGCAGTGATTCACACGAGAGTCAGAGAACAGTGGCTTGGCATAGGGCCGACAGGGACAGAGGTACCTCGCTCACCTGTGGTCAGATTTTGTGTGTTCTAAAGGTACAGCCAACAAAACTCCAGAGAGTATGAATCAAAGAGGGGCTCCAAGACAGGACTCGAGCTACTTAGCTTTGAAGCACTGCAACACAGAGCATTCTACTTTGTCTTTGTGTCTGTAATTCACATCACTGCACATGGGCACATTATAGGCAATTAGTAAATATCTAAATACCTGGTTTTTTAAACCAGGGTAAAACAGGTACATGCCACAGATTTTTAGTAGGAAGTAAGTCTTCCTCCCACCTCTCTCTGCCCCTTTCTCCCAGACCCCAGTGCTGTCAGTGTGTATACTCTGGGATGAGTACATGTATATTCAAACGTACAATAGGTGTGTACATTACAGTCCATCTTTGCCCTCTTACCCAAGTGTTCCACACTGTTCTATACCCTACTTGGTTACACTGAACAATGAAGCTCAGAAATCTTTCCATTTCAGAGGCATATGGAGGAGCCCCCTTCAGTTTTTACAGCTGCAGGATATCCCACTATGTGGATACACCATAATTTATGTGATCAGTGTCCTGGTGATGAACACTTACGTGGCTGGCAATTAGCTTGTTTCAGCTGCAAACAGTGCTGTAATGTGCATTCTTCCTCCTGTGTCTCTGAGCGTATGCATGAGCACATGTATTCGAAATACATTGGTAGGAGTTATCATTCCTCAGTCAAAGGCTATCTGAATTGATTACCATGAGATGTTCTAAATTGTCCTCTGTAGAAGTTGTGTCAATTTACCCTTCCCAGAAAGAAAGTAGGAGAATGCTTGTTTCCCTGTGTAATAGTCAAAAGGTATGTTAAACTTTTGATTGCTGCCAGTCTGTTTAATGGAAAGTAGTATCTCACAATCTTTAATTTCTCCTGCTATTAAAAAAAAAAACACAACAAACAAACAAACAAAAAACCCTGACTGTCTTTTCATATATTGAAACTTTCCTAAGGATCTGGAGACCACATCTAAATAGAATTTTAGCAATGAATTTTGGAATACTGAAAAAAATAAAATAAAATGTAAAAAAATAAAAAATAAAAATAGAGTTTTAAGTAACTCAACTCAGCATTCCAGAGAAAGAGTACTAAATATTACTGGGCATGCTTAAATATTGAGGATACTGATAGAACTCTCTCTCTCTCTTTTTTTTTTTTTAGATTTTATTTATTTATTTGACACAGAGAGAGATCACAAGTAGGCAGAGAGAGAGAGGAGGAAGCAGGCTCCCCGCTGAGCAGAGAGCCCGATGCGGGGTTCGATCCCAGGACCCTGAGATCATGACCTGAGCTGAAGGCAGAGGCTTAACCCACTGAGCCACCCCGGCACCCCAATAGATACTGATAGAACTCTTAAATCAAAATGCTCTTACAGAATTTTTCTTGAAGGTGAAATAACTCATGTTTGGCCACTCTTGTTAGATCGTTGTGTTCGGTATCCTCAAACCTGCCCTTGGTGGCTGACCTCACTGTCTTGGGTTTGTGTGTGTGTCTCGTGGGCAGAATTTATC
The DNA here is from genome assembly GCF_009829155.1 of Mustela erminea. Lineage (NCBI taxonomy): Eukaryota > Metazoa > Chordata > Mammalia > Carnivora > Mustelidae > Mustela > Mustela erminea. The sequence goes on along the minus strand of NC_045624.1, from coordinate 90,139,369 downwards.
ATCGAATATGAAGATGCAATGCACGAGGCAGGGCTGTGGCACCACCAAACCGAGGTCTCTGGAATGCAGACCACAGCCCAGCTGAAGCTGTCGCCTTACGTGAACTACTCCTTCCGAGTGATGGCCGTGAACAGCCTCGGGAGGAGCCTGCCCAGTGAGGCATCGGAACAGTATCTGACTAAAGCCGCAGGTAATGCGGGGCTTCTGTGACAGGAAATGAAATAGAGACGTCTTCCACTGTTGCGAGAAAAGACCGAAACTTACACACATGTGGCTGCTTAACTTCCAGAACCTGATACAAATCCCACGGCTGTGGAAGGACTAGGATCCGAGCCTGATAATTTGGTGATCACCTGGAAGGTGAGCTCAGCATGAAGCCTTCATGTTTCCTCAGTGTATCTTAGATTGGGGGCGGGGCGGAGCTGTTTTTAAACACTGTGTGCATAAACACTGGGCTTCTGGGTGGCTCAGTCAGTGAAGCATCTGACTCTTGATTTCGGCCCCCCGTCATGGTTTCAAGTATGTGATATCAAGCCCTGCATCGGGGGCTGCTTGAGATTCTCCCTCTCCCTCTGTCCCTCCCCCCCCGCATGCTCTCTCTCTCTCTCTCTCTCTGTCTCTCTCGAAACAAACAAACAATGTCTGTATTAAAATCCCATTTCAGGGGTGCCTGGGTGGCTCAGTTGGTTAAGCAACTGCCTTCGGCTCAGGTCATGATCCTAGAGTCCTAGGATCCAGTCCCACATCAGGCTCCCTGCTCAGCAGAGGGTCTGCTTCTCCCTCTGACCTCTCCCCTCGCCCCTCTCATGCTCTCTCCTCTCAGTCTATCTCTCAAATAAATAAATACAATCTTTAAATAAATAAATAAAATAAAATCCCATTTCATCCATTTTGGGGAAAAATATACATTACGTATCTTTCTTTAAGAGACGTTATTGAGTAGCAGTTAAAAGCTTGATGCTTGGAGCACAAATGAATGGGTGCAAATCCCAGCTTTGCCACTTACTGTGTGACTTTTAAGTCAGTTGCTTAACATCACCATTATGTATCTGTGTGATGGGACTAGTCATAGAACCAATCTCACACAATTAAAGGAATTAATACATATAAAGCCCCTAGAACAGTGCCTAGCACATAAATTAACAAATGCTAGCTGGTATTATCATAATTTTAAAGAACCTTCTAGAAGACATGTACCAAGTTATTCCAAGTAGTCAACTTCTTTTGCTGCTTCTGCTTCTGCTTCTCTCTCTCTCTCTTTCTCTTTTTCTGGTTTATCCGTATTTTCTGGATTTGGAAAAGTAACATATATTCTCTTTTGCAATTTTAAAACTTATTTTAAGAAACCTATGCATGCGCATTTATATGCATACATACTTGTACACGTTTAGATACATACAGATGTGTAAAACAGGATAGACTGACAAGCCAACGTTTTTTAAGATTTTATTTTTAAGTGATCTCTACTAGACCCACTGTGGGGCTTGAACCTACAACACAGAGATCAAAAGTAGCAAAGTAGCACGCTCCTTCAAAGGAGCCAGCCAGGTGCCGGACAAGCCAACAACAACAACTTCTTCTTCTCCTTCTCCTTCTCCTTCTCCTTCTCCTTCTTCTTCTTCTTCTTCTTCTTTTTTAAATAAAGAAGCAGGGTCACCTGGGTGGCTTAGTGGGTTAAAGCCTCTGCCTTTGGCTCAGGTCGTGATCCCAGGATCCTGGGATCAAGCCCCACATCAGCTCTCTGCTCAGCGGGGACCCTGCTTCCCTTCCTCTCTCTCTGCCTGCCTCTCTGCCTACTTGTGATCTCTGTCTGTCAAATAAATAAATAAAATCTTTAAAAAAAAAAAAAAAAAAAAGAAGGAAAGAAAAGAAAGAAAGAAGCAGTTCACAAGTTTCTGGCTCTGAGCAAAATAGACAATGATGTACTGTCACACAAACAGAAATGTATAAAGGAAACTATGTAACTGAAATGCTTTAAGTCACCCACCCTTGACTGTGGAGCCCGAGTTTGAGAGGCTTATGTGGTATTTACAGCTTCAAGATAGAAATTAACAACCTTTGAAATGTTGATCCCAAACAAGCTTTGAATCTCATCACTAATGGGAAAATAAATAAATAAATAAATAAAAGGTCCCTGGAGGACATTAATAGCTGGCATTTTAGCATTTCAGTGCTCACTTTCCTGAAGTCTGGGCACTGAATTTGGTGTTCCAGGAAAAGGTTGCTCAGTCTATCTGTTTTATAAGCTCTGATTATTTGGCTTCTCTTCTAGCCCTTGAATGGTTTCGAATCTAATGGGCCAGGCCTTCAGTACAAAGTGAGCTGGCGCCAGAAAGATGGAGACGATGAGTGGACGTCTGTGGTGGTAGCAAACGTATCCAAATACATTGTCTCGGGCACACCAACCTTCGTTCCGTACCTGATAAAGGTGCAGGCTCTGAATGACGTGGGCTTTGCTCCGGAGCCAGCCGTGGTCATGGGGCATTCTGGAGAAGACCGTAAGTGTCTGATCTTGTTTCACTGATACTTGCATTGATACAAGTGAAACAGACTTACCAAGATGCAAGCCAAGGCCATTTCTAGAGGGTGCTTAGGTTGGGAGGGACACAGGCAGCCGTTATTTTGCTCAATGTTCCAGCATGCAGACAGCCTGCTATGTAAAAAATAATAATAATAATAAGTTCAGAATGCCAAGTGTTGATACTTTTGAAAAAGATACATAATTCTCACCAAGTCAGATGAGCAGATACCAAAAAAATCTACTCTCGATCCTTGGTAGTCCATAGAATAAAGCTGGGTCATACTTCAAGCCAAACTTGTTAGTGGCATTTTTGCATGAAATTCAAAATAACGTTGATACTTCTGCCCTCTTTCCTGTTTTTCCCTAGTCCCAATGGTGGCTCCCGGAAATGTGCGTGTCAACGTGGTGAACAGTACCTTAGCTGAGGTGCACTGGGACCCCGTACCTCTGAAAAGTATCCGAGGACACCTGCAAGGCTATCGGGCAAGTGAAGGGAGCTTTTCTGCAATCTTTCTGTAGGAACAAGCCCTCAGCAAATGCTGGATGCACTTCTCTTAGTCATAGGCCTTGAGAATTCATCTGGCTTATTACCTCGGACCAGCCAGTTCTCAAGAACCCCAGCCAGAGCAGAGGCAAAAACCTCACTGCATCCAAGTGGGGGCAAAAAAAGAACCTGTTTTCTCCCTTTTTCCCACAGGTGACCTAAAATTCTTCCAACTAAACAATAACGGAGGCACAAAATGGGGAAAACTAGTCTTTAAGAAATGAAAATACAACCAAATGCTCGTAGCTTTAAAGCAATACTGACCACGTGTGTTAAACACACAAAAATATTCAGAAAATAATATGCATTTTAAAAAAATCATACAGATTATACATCAAACTCATATAGTCCCAAAAGGGTCATTCTTATGACCATCACTAATCTTTGTTCTTGGGAAACCCAGAAAGACTAATGTGTAGAGATTTGGGCCCAGAGCTGGTTTTGCACCCATGAAGAAAGTCACAGCTTGATTCATTAACAATGACCCCTAGAGATCACTTTAGGCACTGCATCGTAGTCCGGGTTGGGGTTTTTTTTTTATCCTAACATTGCTGGATTGTTGACTTCTCTTTAAAATTCTAAGAAGAATTTAAGAGGACTTATTAAGCAGCAGTTCTGGATTTTTAACCAATGTTAATCAACCCTTCGCTTACCCATTTTTCCAAAACTTGTGCCTGCCATTTAATAACCCCCCCAAAATAATAATAATAATAAAATAAAATAAAAATGTATTTTTGACAAAGTGATGCCATTTGGCTTAGTGAGAAAGCCCTAGACTTGGAGTGGAGGATCCACCGAGGCTTTGGAGTCCAGTGGCTGGGGGCAAGGCATTCGGCGGTCCCGGGGTTCATCTGTGCTAAAGGCATAATAATAATAAAATCTTCACCATGGCTTTTAGGATTAAATTAAATGATCTATTGCACGTGACACTGTATTAGCTCTGGAGAAGTATGTAAATACTGGCCAGTAATTTTGTTTTTAGAATATTTGATACAAGTAAAACGCTTCAATCCTTCCATCATCTTCCCTTCCCTTATGTTCTAGAGAGATCTGTGGGGGGGTCATCCCGTTCCGTTTATTTCCCTCACACTCCTCCAACCCAGTGGTCTACAGTCTAGCTACCTCACGTGTTCTCAGTTCCATTTCCTTCAGTAGGTTTGGGTTTCTACCATCTCACCTCATAATCAGAATCTCTCGGTTTTGCCAGGAATCTTCTTCTAACATGCACCAAGGACCTTTCCTAGGACACAGCATAAGCCTTGAATTTCGTGAGCGGGAAGAATCTCATTTGCTCCCTTATCCATGCTGACATTTGCCCCCGCTCTTTCAGATTTACTACTGGAAGGCACAGAGTTCGTCTAAGAGAAACAGACGCCATCTTGAGAAAAAGATCCTCACTTTCCAGGGAAGCAAGACTCACGGCATGCTGCCTGGCCTGGAGCCCTTCAGCCACTACACACTGAACGTCCGTGTGGTCAACGGGAAAGGGGAGGGCCCGGCCAGCCCCGACAGAGTCTTTAATACTCCAGAAGGAGGTAGGGGGCGGACGTGACTCAGATCTTAGGACATTCGGCGCCTCCTGAGAGACTTTGCCTGACAGAAGGGGCCCCACAAAGGTGTAGTTCAGCTCATATGTGTGGCCCGAGGGTACGTGGGAGGCTGCCCCGAGCTCCCCTTTCCTGACTAAAGTTTTTCTACACACTTAGTCAGACGGCCCCAAACCTTGCTACTTCGATGTTTATTTGGGTCATTAACTTTCTGACCTGAAGGGAGTTCTGCAACTTCTCTAAGCCTCGTGTTCCTTCATCTGAAAAGCATGAGCACTGATGTGCTAACCTAAGAAAAACACTGGGAAGACAAATAATCCTGTCAGTTGTAGTTGACTTCTTTCCCGGTGCACCTTCATCATTGCTGCTGAAGTTGAGCCAAGGTAGAAGGTTGGAAGTCTTGACAAAATGGGTTGCAAAGAGAAGGAAAAGCTTTGCAAGAAGGGGCCATTGGAAGGGGAGAGGGAGGGAGGATCAAATATTCATCGATGCAGGGTTGGGCACGAGGAGTTTGGGCACAGGGACACGGGAGCCTAGCAGGTGAGGGAGAGAAGGACAGCGGAGTAAGAAAGGCAAGGATTCACCCGTTTGAATTTGCTTCAAGCTCATAATTTAAAGTGAGCCAGATAACTTCTGTGGATTCCTTAGGTCTTTTTGATACAAGTAGTTCAACAGCAAAATGGGTCCTGGCTCCTTTGAAGGGCTCGCGATGTTGGCACCTGACCAACATTCTCTGAGGGTCATCCTGCGTCCCAGCTCCTGTCCTATGACAATTGCTTGTCCCCGGGCCATTGCTCCTTCAGAGGTTAAGACCTCTTCCTCTCGAGGCTTTCTTAGTGAGACCTCACACGGCTCCTTGAGATGGTTCAAGGAAGGTGTCATGGTAGAGATGACCGGTGAGTTAAAGGATAAAGAAGACAGGATGTAGTGTGCCCACCAGTCACAATGGTACAAAGCAGCATGGCTCCTTCAGGGAACTGGAAGTTGTGCAGCCAGGAACGGTGAGGAAAGAGAGGAAGGTCAGCAAAGGAGGACCCATACCATGGATGGACTTACATGCTATGGACATTAACCTGTAAGCCGGAGGCTCTTCACATCAAGACTGTAGTCTCCTGGCGGGGGGGGGGGGGGGCGGGCAATGGGTTTAAGGAGTTCCACAAACCCCCAAGTTTATATACAATATGTGTTTTTTTCTCTGGAGAGGGTTTTTGGCTATCGCCAGATTCTGAGATGAGGGGCTTGGGGAAGCGGAGAACTATGTGCCAGGACTCTTCTAGGCCCAGGCAAAGGCCACCGAGGGCCCGAAGTGGGGAAGTGGTAGAGGGAAAGTCGGGAATGGATGTGGTTGAGACATACGAGGTAGAACTGACAGGATGTAGTGTCCCGGGAGATGGAGGAAATGAGGCAGAGGTGGAAGTTCGGGTTGACTCCTGGGTTTCTGGCGAAAGTGATGGGAGAGATAAGGGGTGCCATTAAGGGACCTTGGAAATAGGGTGGATGCACAGAGGAGTGTGAGGGAGAGACGCCTCATCCATCACCCTCATGAGGAAGTGAATAAAAGAAGACCGTGCGCGTGTCCTCTGGTCATCTGCCAGCCTTTGCCATAGAGAACCTGACACCCTGCGGGTCGTCCTCAGAGCCGGGGGGTGGGGGGCATGGGGAGCAGTCTGCCAGCGCCCGGCTTTTGTCCACCGCCGCGAGACTCTGGGCGTCTGTCAGCTCTCCGGATGAGAACCACTCTGCACCTGGGCAGGCTGGCTCATGCCCAGAGCCCAGCAGGCAGGGTGTTCTGGCTGTTTGGGGACACCTGGTTTGTCGGAGCAAACAGTTCTTAATAGCCCAGAACACAGCTGTGTCTACTCCAAGGTCTGGTTAGAATAGATTCATTTAGTCACCAGTTGGCTTTTATTAAGACACCATTCACAAAACAAGTACCATCTCCTTTAAAAATACCGGTTTGGATCCATCTAGAGGCAAAGTCTTTATGTATTTTGGAGGATGACTTGGATGAGTCTGAATGGAAATGATGAGGAAAAGGAGGAAGAGAATAGCTGGGTGGGTTCTCGCCGTGGCTTTCTGGGAGTGCAGTGTTGGCTGCATCGGGAGCGAGAGTGAGTTACAGAAAACCTCGGTGACTGAGGCGGACGTGTTACAGCGTGTCCCCTGAATACACTTTGAAACATCCAAAAACCCTTTTGTTGACTCTGCGTTCTCACTCTAAGTCCCCAGTGCTCCGTCCTCTTTGAAGATTGTTAACCCGACGCTAGACTCCCTCACTCTGGAATGGGACCCCCCGAGCCGCCCGAATGGCATTTTGACTGAATACACCTTAAAATATCAGCCAAGTAAGTTATTGGGAGAAGGAAAGGGAGGAATATGGCTTCACAAGGAAAAAAACTTAGCTGTTTTCTTAAAAGACAAACTGGTTATTTCTTTAGCATTGTAGAATATACGCATAGACCTTCCCATGATGGTTCTAGAAGGAACTTCACATCAGATTTTCTAAAGACATATATGCTATAGAAAATCAAGCAGCTGTAGAATCCTACAGACCTTTGAGCGTGGGGTGGATGCTATTGTTAGATTAGGTAGGCGTTAGTTATCTGTAACTGGAAAATGGTAAAAAGAAAGAAAGGAGGGAGGGAAGGAAGAAAGGAAAGGAAGGGGTTCCTTTGGCACGAGGCCTCTGAGGACAAGTTTGGGATTATCAGTACCTGACACCACCGGCCAAAACACAGAGAAAAGAGATGCTATTGGAATTCAGCCGTAAAATTCCCCTCGCTTATCAACGGGTGGGGAATCTATTTCCCCCTGTTTGCGATCGTGTCGGAGTTGTAAACGGCTAATGACAGTTACAGTAGGCAAGGAGGGAAGAGGATTATACAGGGAATGTAATCCAAGTTCAACATTTTTGCTTGACGCATTCATTTATAATAGTATTCCTATAGAAGGGGCACCTGGTGGCTCAGTGGGTTAACGCCTCTGCCTTTGGTTCGGGTCATGATCTCAGGGTCCTGGGATCAAGTCCCTCACCGGACTCTCTGCTCAGCGGGGAGAGAGCTTTTTTCCTCTGCTTCCTCCTCTCTTTCTCTCTCTCTCTGCCTGCCTCTCTGCCTACTTGTGATCTCCGTCAAATAAATTTTTTAAAAAATAGTATTCCTATAGCAATTAATGAGGGATGCACTTCTCTTTTACTTCTTGTTGCCAGTTAACAGCACCCACGAGTTGGGACCGCTGGTGGATCTGAAAATTCCTGCCAACAAGACGCGGTGGACTTTAAAAAATTTAAATTTCAGCACGCGGTATAAGTTTTATTTCTATGCACAAACAGCGGCAGGATCAGGAAGTCAAATAACAGAGGAGGCAGTGACAAACGTGGATGAAGGTAAGATGGGTATGTATAAAATTCACGTAACTCTAAGTGTTACGAGACCCGAGTCCTCCCCCCGAATTTATGCCTTCTCTTTCCTTCTTCCCACGGAGAATCCATCTTCCCCAACTGATGCAAACACTTGTTTGTAAACTCCCATCCTGACATCGATAGAGTCAAGCACATGCACACATCCACGCACATCCTTATGCAAATAAATAGATGTCCTTCTGGTTCTGGTCTCAGGTCACCAGAAGATAGTATGCTAGGCCACACACTGGCTGAGGGTTTCTAGCGAGGAATACGAAACTGTTACAAAATAGTGCATTTACTTTGTGTTTGGGCGCAGGACTTTGTATTTTGGTATGCCGTCTGGTACCAGGAAAGCAAAATAGTCTCATCAGAGTACCAAGAAAAGGAATGAATACTTCCTTTCCAACTTGAAAAAAATTATTTTGAAAAGAATTTCGGTTCAGTGAAAATGTCCAAACATTTTATAGAAGATTTTCTGATTTTGCATGTCACCAAATCGTAGAATTACTTGAGGGTTATGTGTTTGATTTTCTTCCTTAGCATGAGGAATTGACATTTCTACCCACAAATGGGTTTGAATAGGTTTGACATATCCAAAGCCTTGTTTCATAAAAGGAAAATATGAATAATGCACCTTAAGGCATGTGTGGATTTGGTTGCTGTGTAAGGTTGGGGACACCAGCGTATCTTGGTCCCCGTACCTGACCCTTCATTCTTCTTGCATGCTTTGGCATTTTAATAAGTGTTTTTATATCGCTTTACATGCTCATGGGTGTGTTACATCTAACTATATAGTGTCCTATTTCTGTTTCCCTTCATTAAAGCTGGTATTCCTCCACCTGATGTAGGTGCAGGCAAAGGTAAAATCATTCATCTGCATGACTTTATACATGTGTGAAATTTGCAATGTTAAACATGGCGAAGTGCAGCATGGGTTAAAAAAAAAAAAAAGATACAAAATGAGCTTTCAAACACCAAACAGAAGGGAAAATCTTCATAGATCTTGGCTCAAAAATTCATGTCTAGTCGTTTCCACAAAGAGAAAGCCACACACTGAATTCTGCTAACCCTTCTTCACAAGACCCAGCCCCGGTGCAGACCCTCATCTTCACTTTTAATGACGGGATTGGGGCTGGATCAGACAGGACCCAAACTGCGGAGTGTCACAGATCCTCTCTCTGGCCACACCACATGCTCAGGGTTCAGAAATATGCGTCCTGCGCTGCCAACGGCCTGTAAGAACTAGGATCAGCCAAACTCTCCATTCTCGTCTGATTGAGCCCTGCTCCATGTACACACAGTGTACTCTTTGCTGACGTGACACCACACTGTCCGTTTGGTGTTTCGGCTTAGTGATGCCCCCTAACTGTCCTGGGATCCACAGTCTCCCCCCGCCAACCAGGATCCCTGCCAGCAAGCCTTGCTGTCAACCTACATGTTCTACCCAGTTGTGTGAATCCATCCTGTCTTCACCATGAGGGCACGTGTCTCTTTCCTTGGGGCATAGTGTTGTAGTACGTTTGTTCTCCTTTGTTTTTCTCAGCTTGTCGGGTGAGGAAGGTGTGTCGGGAGAGCAGTGCTTGAATCCCCTGGGATAGGTCTTCCCCCCGAGGCAGTCCCGAAGATCTCTCTCCATCTTTGGCCCTTGGCTATTGGTTGATCTGTTAGCTTTTTCAAGAGCTGTGAGACTCAGACACAGGGCACCGTCTCCCTGTGGAGTGCCTCTGGTGAGGGGTGGTCTTGGACTTTGACAGACAGGGTACAAACAGGCATGAAGAAGAAAACCAAGAGAAAGAAGTGCCTTGTGTGAAATTCCTCAGATATTGTGTGGGGAGGTCTAATTCAGATTTTTATTTATTTATTACTTTTTTTTAAGAAATCTGCTTATATTTATAGCTTTGGTAAATGATAAGCTGTAGGTCAGCTAGATTTTGAAGAATGATAGCCACGTTCAGTAATCTTAATAGTGGGATCTGTGTACGTTTAACTTGAGAGAACGAGGCTGTGGAAATTCCCAATTTCCACAGTGTTGTAGAAAGATCGATGCCTCCCCTTTCCATGTGTGTGCCTTGCCTGGCTTAATTAGATCTCAATTAAAGTCCTTGCTTGTGTTACAATAATTCCCTGCTCTGTTCCCCTGGTAACCTTTCACTGAAGCATTCCACAGAAAGCCTGGTCTCCTTCCCCAAGCCGTGGACGTGCCCCCGGGCTCCGCCCGGAGTCAGTAGCCCCCATTAATTGTGCTGTAAGAGGGCGGTCTGTGAGGGAGCCTGCGTTTCCCACTGACTTGCCGCCTTAGAAGATGGCATGCATTCACTGGGGAAAAAAAAAAAAAATTACCCACTGATGTTAATGAATTAAAACCAATTAAGAGAAATCCTTATTAAAATAGTTTAGGTTGTACCATTTAATGTTACTAAATTGGATTGCAAGTTACTTATGAGGATAGAGATAAGCAAAAATGGACTGTCAGAAGGTTCACGAAGCCCCTGATGCTGAATTCGGGCATCTCAGATAAGAAGAGAAATAGGGGTTAAGTGATTTTTAAAAACCTAACCCTAACCTTATTTTCTACATTGCTTCTTTTAACAGTGCACTAGTCATTGAACATCGTTTGTATAAAGTGAGGGCAAATGCTTGAAGACTTTTTAACTGCTCAAGAAATAATTTGTCTTCCTGGGTTTTCTTTCCTTAAAAGTATCTCTTCTTTGGAGCACAGAATTATTTCTATTCTCTTTCTTTTTCTTCTCCTTACGGTTTATAGATACTCCCTGAGAGAGGAGAAAAAGGAAAGTTCTCTATGATTCTGCTAAATTTTTCTATTTTTATGATTTTTCACTTTTTCTTTATAAGAGGATGAAAGAACCCGAGATGGCTCGCTGAGAAAAACCAGGTGTAATATCCTCAGCTCTGGGGATATCGGCCCCTCGTGGCTTCAGTTATCTCTGATCGGAGAAGGAAAGAGATGCATCCGAGTGTACATTTTTTTTAATTTTTCTTACAGATTTTAAGAGATGTTAATGAAACCCAAACTTACAAATATGGAATTGTAAAAGGAGCATTTAAACCACTAAGTAGAATCCAGAACAATCCAGTGGCTATCCTGGGCCATACTCACCCCCTCCCTTGCCATGCCTCAGTTGGGCATGGACACACTCCTGAGATCCTTAGGAATCACTTATCTGGATCCGTGTCCTCGTTCAGGTAAAGCCTTCAGTGTCTGTGTAGGAATCGTAGTTGTTTAGGGGCATCTGTGCAATTTTTGTGTCCCTTTAAATAATTTCAGGGTCTGGGATTCTAGAGCATCAACCTGTGAAGGCACCTGTAGAAATGATCTGGAAACACATAGCCAATGGATTTGCATTCTGGGCCAGTGTTGCTGATGGATGGACACTGCTTTACCCAAGCCTTTACTTGGGACCAACCATCAGAACACTCTTGGGAGGTGACCAGTTGGGGTACAGGAATGGGGAGAGACTAACAGGTCAAGGACAGAGCAGAGCTGGGCACCGAGGGGCTGGTGAAGAACCGTCTCCGTGTGTAATTACCACACCAGAGTTGTCCCACCACTACCGATGCAGTCAAGAAACAAGGAGCAGCTGAAGAAGATGTAAACAAAAATCAAGTTTGAAGTTTGGCCAGAACAACAGCAACAAAATGACTATAACAAATTCCATCAGTTCAACAGCTAAGGTCTATCTACCCCATAAAATGCACCAGCCTTTTTAAGGCACTGTGTACCAGGACAGTAAGACAGACCTTGTCTTTGATATGCTTAAAATGGGACCGCTGAGACCAACACATTAAAAATAAATAGTAAAATAAAGAGTAAAAATAGGGGCACCTGGATGGCTCCGTTGGTGGAGCAACCAAGTCTTGGTTTTGGCTTAAGTTCTGATCTCATGGGTTGTGGGATCGAGACCCATGTCAGGCTGGCTGATCTTGCTCTGCCCCTCCTCCCACTCACCCTCTCTTGCTCTCTCTCAAATACATAAATAAAAGGAAGAGTAAAAATAGAAGCTAAACTAGTAATTTGAACAATATTTTATCTAAGCATAGAGGAGTGAACTGTTTGTTTTGCCCAAAAGGATCACGAAAAATTTCACGAAAATAGTAATATTGAACTGGCCCTTGATAGATAAATTTGGACAGATGAGTCAGGGGACTGAGGTGCCTAAATTCTCGGTAGGAGGCATAAGCAAAGGCATGGGCTTTGAAAATCCACTGGATGTTTCAATTTTACCCAGAGATGTGACCAAAGAGGAAGGTGAAGCCAGATGTGAATGATCATTAAGGACCACGAATGTCTTGCTACGGAAAGAGTGTTTCCCTGTGGGCAGAAGCGAGCCATCCATGTTTCAAACATGGAGAGATAGGATCACATACTTAGTTCAGGAAGCTAAAATGCAGGTAGCTACACGGACGGGATCTACAAAGAAAGACTTAGGGTAAGGAGAGAGATGAGAGGCAGCTTTTGCAGAAAGCCCCAATGAGAAACGACATTCAGAGTCCCTTGGCTGGCACGTCCAGAAAGTGGATGAGTGGAGGGTAAAACAAGGAACACTGGAATTCTCTGTGATAAAAGTACGATCTCTTCTCTGGCTGGCTTTAGGAATAAGCTAAATGCTCTTCCGTTGGAAGTGTCTCCCTGTGCTTCTGCCTTGACATCTCCCATCAATACACCAAGACATATTCCTCAGCTCTATGATTCCAGAATTTCTTAAAAGAAAATGTATGTTTTGCCTGGGATCTTTACCACTGATGTTTTACGTATGTGTTTGTATTTACTGTCTCTTTTGACTGATCATATTCCTCTCATTATGTACTCCTTTAAGAGGAAAACCTCAGGTGATAAAATCAAATAGGTCCACAGAAAAGGACCTTACATAATTCCATAATCAGCTTCGCTCTCTGCTTTTTCCCACCCTTCGCACAGGGGGGTACCTGTACACATAGGATGGTGAATTATATCTCAGAGGTCAAGTGCATTATTTCATTTCTTTAATAGAACTCACTCAACTTTTTTTTTTTTTTAAGAATTTATTTGAGAGAGCAAGTGAGCATGAGCAGGGGGAGCAGCAGAGGGAGAGGGAGAAGCAGACTCCCTGCTGAGCAGAGAGCCCGATGTGGGGCTCGATCCAAGAATCATGACCTGAGCCGAAGGCAGATGCCTAACTGAGCCACCCAGGTTCCCAGAACTTACTCAACCTATGACAGGGTTACATCCCCATAAACCCATATTAGTCAAAAATACTCGAGTAGTAAATGCATTCAGTACATCTAACTTACCGAAACTGGCTTAGCCCAGCCTACCTTACAGCCTACCTCAGAACACTTACATTAGCCTACAGTTGGACAAAATCATCTAACACAAAGCCTATTTGATAAGGAAATGTTAATTTTCCCATGTAATTCATTGAATACTGCACTGAAAGTGCAAACAGAATGTTGTGTGGGTACGGGCTGGTTGTGAGCGTACAGGTTGTTCGTTCTCGGGATCACATGGCTGAGGGGAGCGGTGGCTGGCTCCCCACCCAGCATCGTGAGAGTCTCATCCCACAAATCCACTAGACCCAGAAGAGATCAGATTTCACAGTGTGGTTTCTACTGAACACTTCCTGCTTTCACGCCATTGTAAAGTCAAAAAATCCAAAGTCGAATGATTGTTAAGTCGGTGACCATCTGTACCTCTCTTTCTGATCCTAAGAAATTCTATTTCATTAAGTTAATTCCAGGAGAGACCTTTAGCTTCCAAATTCTATAACATAATTGGGAATTTAATCTTAGAGTAAGTCAGCCCTTGGAAACCTGATTTACTATCTGAGGACATTTTCTCTGGGATAATACACTGATCTTGTTTTTGTGACTACCCAAGTTAACATATCCGTAAATAGGTCATTTTTAGTTGAGACCATTGTGAGACGGTTGAGAGAATGGTCAGCCCCAGAGAGCCAAGTAATGTCCTTTATTGGCTATAGGTGTCACCTTTACTCAGTAGTAGGCATAGGGTGTCACATCATGTCCCTAATTTGGTGCTTAAAGAAGCCATTTAGGTTGTACTACAATTTTCCAGAATGTGACATTGTAATAACCACTTAGGTAAGATCATCTTACTCTCGGGGGTGGGTCACACTTCTTTGATTTCTTCTTTTCAAGTTTCTGATAAGCATATTTGACAGGTCTTTTTGCAGCTTCTCTTCCGGTGTGTTCTAACCATCCAACAATCTCAAAAGCAGGTGTTCCTCCCCACGGGCAGGCTCTTAGAGAAGTCTGTGACTCACAACAGGTCAGAAGCCACTGGTCCAAGTAGCATAACACAAAGTCTTTAAAGACCCACCCTGGGCTGATCAGTAGAACTAAGAAACAGCTGCCTAGTATTGGGGTTGACCTTGCAGGGAGATTCTGCTACCTCTGCCCCCTGCATTGCTCAGCCACTCCCCTCCCTGCCCCACATCGGCAAGTGAGGGCTCAGGATTCCTGTGACTGTATCTAATGGACAACAGTTTACATCATTTGGGACCCACAGCACAGAACTCATCGATCTGGATATTGTACATCATTATTCCTGATTATTCATTCACATCCTATTGCTGCTTTTATAAATAACCCTTTCTGGCACAGAAGTGAAATATGAGTGAGCCCTAAATTTTGGCAATAAATCTAATTCAGTTTTATTTGCACAGTCTCAGAGGACTTCCTCTTAGTTTATATTCTTGTGTTGGACCCTCCAGATCGATTGCTTGTTTGTTTTATTCCTCTGTCATGTGTTTATCTTAAGCCGTAAATCCCGGGATCGGGAAACTTATTGCCACAGCAGCAGAGACCAGGGCCCGTGTCAGCTGGGAGTCGGAGGGGCCAGAGCCCGTGAACTTTTATCTTGAATACGATGTGGCTGACAGTAAGAAGCAATTTCATTGCCTGGTTGTTAATTTGGGGGCTGCATTTTAAAAGAGTAAGAATATTTTTAAGGCTTTACTGTGGGTCATTCTGAAAAATAACTTGATCCAATTAAATGAATCCTGTTTATCTAAAAAAATTCTAGTGAACTGAACCATCAAACTATATGTTTTATACATCACTGTAAAACATAACACTCTTTTGTTCCTGTTATTCAAAACAAGGGCATACTATGTTCTGTTGCATAGGTTATTTTCATGTCTTGGTACTTAAAACTGCTCTATACCCACAACATGTAAACAAGAGTAAGGCAGCCAAAATTGTGTTTGTCAGTACAAGTAGGAAGGAAGAACAGTCTGTTCAAATTGGACTTTGGGGTAGCAACAATTAAACTGACTAGTCATTATACCTGTACTACCCAAAAGAATTTGATCAGATATTGTAGAACAATAACACTTGGAGGGAGCATCCATTATGTCTCCATGTTTAATGCATTCCCTAGTCTAGAACCAGTGTATACCCTGTCCATGCCCACCAGGAGGTGGAGCAGCTTTAATTTTCAGGGGTTGATGAAAACCCGCAGCCCCTCCCCAGTGCAGCATCTCTGTATGGAATAAACTGGGTGGCCAATGAATGTTTGTGACAACATGTTGAATGTTGTCCAACTTTCTGTTTAGGACTTTATCATGCAAATAAATATTTTTAGAAGTAACTATTCCTTTAGGAAAGTGAATACTCGGGAGAGGTTGTATCTACAACTTGGACAAACTTGAAAGCATTTAAGTGGGGCGCCTGGGTGGCTCAGTCTTTTAAGTGTCTACAGCTGGGTCAGGTCCTGATTGCAGTGATTGAACCCTATGGCAGGCTCCCTGCTCCAGAGGAGTCTGCTTCTCCCTCTGGCCCTCCCCCACTCATACTCGTCTCTCTGTCAAATAAATAAAATCTTAAAAAAAAAAAAAAAAGAAAGCATTTAAGTTTACCAAAAGATTCATCTTCTGAGCCTCAAAAAACAATTCTTTCCATAGCTCACTTAAACTATTTAATGTAGAACAATTCTTTTCATAAAGATCATTAGAGAAACAATAATATCTAAGGCAAAGTGCAGAGAAAGAAGTTTCCTTTGCATTAAAAAGAAGATGTAATGCGGGCGCCTGGGTGGCTCAGTGGGTTAAGCCGCTGCCTTTGGCTCAGGTCATGATCTCAGGGTCCTGGGATTGAGTCTCGCATCCGGCTCTCTGCTCAGCAGGGAGCCTGCTTCCTCCTCTCTCTGCCTGCCTCTCTGCCTACTTGTGATCTCTCTCTGTCAAATAAATAAAAATTAAAAAATCTTTAAAAAAAAAAAAAAGAAGATGTAATGCAGTGGGATTGTCTACAATTAATATGCAATCTCTATATCCGGTCAGTTTTTCTTTGAGGACATTTTCATGTCGTTTTCATTTCAGTTGATTTATCTGGCATGGCTAGATTTATAACCATCTAAAAAGATAAACCTAAGCAGTCTAGATTTTGTCTTTAGCATGTAAAGATTTTTTCTTGCTTGAAATGTTAAGGGACTTCCAGTTCCTCAAAATATTTAAATTTGTTGTTTTTGCAAAATTCCCATAGACAAAAAGAGTGGAGGTAAGAAATTGTAAATGGTTCTCAGAGCTTCTTTGAGTGGAATCATCCAATGCCTGGAGCATAGAAGGTTTGAGTTGGTGCCGAGGGGACTTGGGTTTTGTGAGTTCAGAGGATGTGTTTGAGAGAGCCCCAGCTGGAGGCAGGGGTTTAGTGGACTTGGGTTATGGATAGGACCATGAAGGTCTTTCTGTGGGGCCCAGTTGGGTTGGGAGTTGGGGTTTTTAATAGTCTTTGGCTCTTACATCAAATGGATTACAGAATCGGGCTGATCACCTTCTAATCACGGCATGGACTAAAACTATTACAAAAACAGAGATAGAAGTGATTCTTAACTTACATTATTTCAGTAATTCAATTTTTCACGTCCATTATCCGTGTAAACTTTCTCTTGGAGTTAGGGTGATTTTCAAGATGCTTTTGAAGCTAGAATGACTCCTTGATAGAGTCACAGTTTTTTATGTCACAAGGGACTATAATGGGGCACAACCCTGCCAGTCTAGTTAGACCACTGACGTAAAGATTATTATACTTAAATAAATGAGAAATTGTTCAAAACACGTATCTCACTGTAACCGCACCAAATCTGCCTGCGTGCCTAATTTTTGTTCTTTGAACGGTATCATACTACGCAACAAGTGATTGAAGTTTCTAAAATAAAGATACTGTTCATGTAAGATGCAAGAATATTCACACTAACTCGCGAGATGGAGAATAATCCCTGCTTCCCCACATAGAAGAAGGGCGCATGGCACAGACACACTCTGTGATTCTTCCGTCTGCTTTACTTCCGTTCTGTCGCCCCGTGCGTTCTTGAGAAGATGCTGCATTCGCTCTAGAACCTGCAGGCAAAATGCTTTTTGTGTGTGTCTTTCATGACACAAGACTTGGGATTTTCAAAGTCACTTAAAGCCATGCATCATATATAAGATCTACATCACCAGTGGTTTTAAAACAAGAAAGCAAAGGTAATCCTCAGTAACGTATCCAACCACATTTTAAGCTGTTTGTGAGTGAAAACTATTATGTTTAAAGAGAAAACCACTTCTCTGTAATTTTGTTCCTTGTGTTTTCACAACCGCATGTCGACAGAACTCTAGGAAAACACTGCGTTTGACTGAGAAGAGGAATTATCAAGTCAGATTTAGGATTACAGGGTGTTTTTTGTTAGCGATAATGGCTTTTCATTCCAAAATACGAAGAGCTCAGGGAGACGTTGTATCCACTGATAGCTGGCAGGCTGACAATAGTCCCAGCACTAGCATTTCATCAGCTCGAATCTCGACGGAGCAACTGGTTTCCAATGGCTGCTCTTGTTCGGTCCGTCCCACAATCCTAGGGGGCGGGCAGTGTTCGTTCCTACCCAGGTGTCAGGTCAGTGCTGGAACGTGACGGAGCTGGAGTTGGAGGCTCAGCCTTCCAACACTGGAGGAGAGGCTCTCACGACACCCCCCTCCCCTGATGAGGGTCTCACTGAGCCCACGCCCTGGGGGAAACAGGTTGGAGTGACCACTTTGTTTGCCACTCGGTGTGTCTATCCAGCTGTTCTGGACTCCTGAAGGCTCCTGTGTCCACCTAGCCTGCAGCTCAAGCTCGAATTGGATTCTATCTATGACATCAAATGTGGCATTTTTTGTCCTTTTATGGGACAGAAAGAAAACCCTTTAGAAAAATTTTGTCCTCCAGTGTTATTATACCTACAATGTCGGCTGTAGCTGGCAGCTGGTTCAAGGCAGGCCGTCGTCACCGGTGAGCCGTTCTTATGTGCCAGCAATGGAGAGGTAGGACGAGGCCACAACCAGTTACTGTCACCTTTGAAACATAAATATAACCATGAAAAAGAGTAAGTCTTGATTAAATCCTTACTTAACATATGACTTCCAGGAGCAAATAGTGTTAATTCAATACTGGCTCCAAACTTTGGCCAAGGGAATGTTTTGCTCTTTCTATACATTTATAACTATTTTGATTCAACAGGAAATTTTTAGACTTAACAGAGTTTTCATCAATAGCCATTTATTCACTCTGTCCCTTCCATGTTGCTCTGTTATTCTAAGCATTTCTTCGGAGACCTATGACCACAGAGCACAGGTTAGCCAGTAGACAGCAAGCAATGTGCTGGTGGAACACTGGTTAAAACTGACTTCTAGGAAACAAAGCAGATTTTATTCCTCAGGCTTATTTCCTTTTTCCGTATTCTTTATATTTTTCTATTTGCTTAATTTATCACTTTATGGATTACTCAAGAAACACATGAACATCATTTTATTGTAAAGGTTTAAGTAAAGTGCAAATCCTCTTTAACTCTGCTACTCAATCCTACAAGTACCTGCCCAGTGAAACCCGAATTCAAGAAGAAAAACCCCCAACAGGCTTCAGTGTGCGTGTGTGTCTGTGTGCACATGTGTGTGCACATGCGTGTGCATGTAAGGCACAATGGTGGCCATGACTTGGGTTTGAATGTGTATCTGCAGTTAAGGTGGCTTCAGAGTGTCCTGGGAAGAGTTGAAGTCTCTCATAGTCATTCTGGGCTTTAGGTCCCTTCTTCTATGGATGAGAAGTTACGAAAAGTTATTTTACCCCCAATGCTTTTCTGGCTCAGTTTTGGCAAAAAGGCATACAACCAAAGACCATGTACAAATTTGAAGGAGGAAAAATATATTGCCAAGGAGTATGTGATGATGGACTTTCAAAATCCTTTGCCTGTCTCAGAATGAGAGTCCCTCTAGCCTTCTGTTTTTCGCAAAGACTTCTGCAGATCTGAGTTCTGGGCTTGTTTTCTGGAATCTGTGAGAGCGGTAGAGCGTAATGGATAGTATCTTGGGAGTCGGACAGACTCCGTCCAACTCCAGTCATCGGGCAAGTTCCTTCTGTTCCCGGGGCGTGGGTTTGTTCCTGCTGCTCATCTCAAAGCATTGCTGTGAAGATTAAATCAGGTGTTGCCCTCAGCACAGTGCCCAGCACACGGTAGGAGTTTTGGGACGTTAGCTCTGATAATCTCTGTCTTCCATCTCCATCATCATTGTCGTGATCAGGGTGTGTATGCGCCGGAGAGCACAGCCTGAACTCCTGCCTTGGTTGCATCTCGTCAGGATACAACTCAAACCCCTTGAATCAATGAGGCACCCATGACCATCAAGAGCAAGGCTACTGACCCTTGATCAATAATCCATAGGATGTATTTCCACCTCTCGTGTTATTTCTTAAACACACACACACACACACACATTCTTCACATCCTTCTTCGTGCTTGATTTTAAGCATTTCACTTTTCTCCCTCTGCTTTGTGTGGAGGAAAATAAGGCAACGCGGTGCGATATTGGCCACAGAGGGCGGAAGCTGGGGTCTATGTAGCCATGTGTTTCTGCATCCAGAGATCACATATAGCCAATCCAACCATGTTAAATGCACGCAGAAGAAACTCAGTCAAATTAAAAGCATGATATAGACATGCTTGTGAATCTAAAGAAGCAAACCTTTTACTCTGATCATGGTCAAAAGAAAAAAATAAAGGCTTTAAAAAAAAAGTTTCATACTAATTTATTTAAACAAATCCTCATGGGCATGTCTGAATAGCCATTGATGCTGCACTTTGTCCCATTTGATTGATACTTTAGAATAATACCAGAAATGCTAATTACTCTGTGTTTTTCTTAGGAGATTTGCATATGGGAACTAGTTGAATAAGGGGCTTCACATTTATTGACTCAGAGAGAATAGATGAAGACAATGACTATGTATACATGTGAATGAGTATTTTCTCTTTAAGCTGGTCATTTATCCCAATAAGGATTCCACTGATCAAGACACCTTTCAAAGTCTTTTAAATGGATCCAAAGCAATATTGAATATTGAATATTGAATATTGATCCTTTGAGGGTAAATTGGATTTTTCAGAAATTTCCAAAAATATTTTAGAACCAAGTCTTGTAAATGAGATGAATAACAAATCTAAGTTATGATTTAGGTGCAAACTGAGATGCTATATAAAATAATAAGGCTGGCTACCTTATGTGGACAGGTTTTTGGGTAGAAAGTTTTCTGTTTTAAAAGAAGATTTCCAAAACATTTTGAAAAATGGCAACATCATTGCAGTGATACATTAGCCTCCAAAAGCGGTTCCTTTGAAGGAAAAATACTCCATGAGATGTATACATTCCGTTCTATTTCAAATCAGTCTTATCATTTTATTTTATGTACAGTTTATTTGTAGATAGGACTTTCAAATCTGACTTGGGACTATGTTTCTATTGAGAATATATAGTGAAAATTGCTGTGAACACAGTGTTTAGCAGGATTTGTTAGCATTTGATGGTATTAGCATTCAGATTTCGGTACTTGAATTTTTTTGGTTAATGAAGATTTTTCAAAGTTTTTATGTAACTCCTGATAGATGACTGGCAAATTTCAGTTGGGGGCCACGTGTAAAATGTAAAAAAGTTCATATACTATTGTAATTTTTTACTGCAAGAGACTATGACAGTTCTCGTCTCCCCCTTAAGCCATGCCCCTGACGCCCCTGATTTGTTTTCCAGCAATGGCGAGCCGGCAGGTGGATATTGCGACTCAGGGCTGGTTCATTGGTCTAATGTGTGCTGTCGCTCTCCTGATCTTAATTTTGCTGATTGTTTGCTTCATCAGAAGAAACAAGGGTGGCAAATATCCAGGTAAGAAAGAAAGAAAGATTAAAATTGCCTTACAATGCTGCATAATTATTCAAAACTATAAAGAATTAATGAGAGTGATCATGCAGATTGCAATAAGCCTATTTTCCCAGAGCCAGAAATTTGGACTTTCTGTCCCAACAAGTTTTGACTCTGCTTGCTTGGGCTCCACCTAAGTCCCAGGTGCTACACCTAAAACCAACAGGCAGAGGGTGAAGGTACGTGGTGTCTTCTAGAGGAAGTACTGCAGGGCTGAGTCTTGATATGATGTGTAACATTGCTTTTCCTCTATGGCTAATGGTTTTGTTCAAATTCATTCATTTGTTCATTCATTTTCCCATCAAATGGCCATGGGAAAAAAAATATAAATTTTTTTTCCCATGGCCATTTCCCACTCAGTGGCCAGGGGAAAAAAAAATCTGCCAAGGAAGAGATGTGCTGAAACCATTTGTAACCGTGAATATAGGTAATAAATAGATGGGCCAAAGTCTTTCGTCTCAAAGAGACTAAAACAGCCAAGTATATGCAGGGTCACATAACCCATCTGCTGGGGTAGGACAGTGGCGGGGTATAGAATCGTTTTCCACCGCAATACATCTCAGAGAGTGCGCTTTTGAAAACTTTGAATAGGGAAACAAGGAATCAATAGGTCATATTATCCCTTTGAAATTTTTTAGTCAAAGAGAAGGAAGATGCTCATGCTGATCCTGAAATCCAGCCCATGAAGGAAGACGATGGCACTTTTGGAGAATACAGGTGAGCTGTTGCTTCTCAGCCTCCCCTCACATGCCCCGCGCGGCATACGCACCGCGCACTCATGCCGACTCCTGCTTATAGGATGGGGCCAGGAACAGGCTCTGTGGCATTTCCTATTTTCCTCAAATATCCATTTAGAAACACTTCCATGTCTACATGGCCACACATCCCCAATGAAAATATCCTCACTCTTCACTAAAAAATAAATCTCCATTTTAGTCCCAGGTTTGGGGCCAGAGTGCTGTCCACTCCGCCATCTTTCTCCAGAAGCATTGTTGTATTGCTCAACCTAGGAAGAGCTGGTGTGTTATAATAAGAGTTAAAACAACAATAAAGACACTACACGGCTTGCATTGTGACGGAAACTACACCTGTCACTTTCTCAGGAATGAGTTTATAAAACTGGTGGTACTCTTTTTAATCCTGGATTTGATGCTTGTTTTTCCAAAAGAAATACCTATATCCCATCCATTAATCATGAAAGGATGGCAAGGCTCTTTCAGAAGCTGTAAATTGTTAAGACTGTCATAGCCCTCTAGGCAGTGTGCTAAGTCACAGAACTTTGATTATACATTCTTGGCTTGGCTCCATCATTAAGGATAAATTTTAACATAACCTAGTGCTAAGTAATGAGAAGAGAAGTGGGGAGAGACTGAGGGAGACTCTCTAAATAAAGATATTCTTGCCTAGGATCCATATGTCTTTTTATAAAAAGAGAGAGTTGATTATTTTGGATATGTTTAAAATCAGAAACAAGCTCTATATCTATTTCTTTTAAAAGTTGGGATTTGGGTGTTCCAAAGGAATACTTCTATTTGTAAAATGCTTTTATTCCTTGTTTTTTCTATCAGCCTCTTAATTATAAAAATATAGTTTTTTAAATATGCCCTGAGCCCAGATTGAGTCCTTTTTGGCAGAAAAAATGGCTTGTAGGTGAAATGAAACATTTCCTTATTGTGATTGCCAGATGACATTAATAGATATTTGTGCTAATTTTTATCCATCTTGGAGATCATTTTTGGTATTTTCACATCAATATCATGAGGGGCTAAGAATGTCAAGGATAAGAAATCTGATAACTGATTGAGAAAAACCATATATTTTAGATACATTTGGTGTCATATCAGTTTCCACACAGATACAAGTGTTTGGGCTTCGTGCCTCAGCACCAACCCCTTCAGAAACTCTGACCTTCAACAGAGATGATTATGATTTGTAAAACTTCTCAGAATTTCTGTACCTCGTGATATAGAAAGATGTCTAGTGAGGGTTGTCTGGACATCTGATGTTGACTCTGGGACTCAAAATCTGTGGAAGCTTCCTGGGCCACCCCCTCCCCTTCACTCTCCTCAGCCATGGTAGGGCAGTGTGCAGATGGCCACAGTCTAGGGAGGCCATGTGTCACGCTGGGTGAGTTGCAGTCTTCGCTGGTTTAATTCACTCTTCTACCTGTTCTTCCCGTAACGCAGGTGAGGCAATAATGACTAAATAACTTCTTAGGGTTCCTGTGGCTAGAATGTTACACAAGATAGGCACACCACTCCCTTCTTTATGGCGATGAAGCTACATCTTTAGTGTAGCCTAAAACACCTATATTGGCATGAACTGGAAAGAAAACATGGCGCCTCCTGCATTCCTCACATGACGATGGATTCCTGTTGTCCATCATCACACTTAAATCAATCTGGCGATGTGCTGCTTGCCTCGTGCCTCTCAAATGTCAGCTTGCTTTTCTGGTGGTGTGAAACCAGGGTCTGATGTAACCTGACATTCTCAGGGCAGCCATGCTGTCTACTCCGTTGAAATGTGATGGAAATTAAGGCTGACCCGGAACTAGTTCCCAATCCAGAAACTTCATTTTACCATCAACCCAGCCCTATCCTTTAGATAAGGCAATCAATGTGTCTGGGGTCTCCATCTCTTTCACCTGTAAAATAATACAGTTGCTCAAATATTAGATGGTCACTGAAGTCTTCTAGTTTCTGTGATTTCTAACCTCCTCCACAAGATGTCTACTAACAACCTTTAATTCAATTTGGGGTTCCAGAGCAGTACATGAGCAGTACATGGCAAGGATTTGGCAATTGGCCTCATTATCACTATGTTTACATTTCTTTGGCCATATTTCTTTGTCTTGGTGTTCATTCATATGTGATATGTTTGTGAAGCATTTTTACATGGTTGTCTTTAACTCATGCCTTGAGTTCCTCAGAAGAGAAAGACTTTTCTTTGGGCCTATCAAGTACAGTCCTGTTGGTTCATGTATGAAGACAGAAATATTTGTCACACATGCAATTACACTGATGTGGGAGGTACCAAGGGAAGGTTAAGACTGGTGTCTAAAACTTAATACACAACCCAGTAATTCTTTTTTTTAACCTAAGCTGCCAGTCCATGAGGACAGTCAATCCCACAAGTGAAATCACTTTCCCAAATACCCAACCACCCTTTGCTATGGCTGTCGCTTCGTCTTGTCACTTCTTGACACTACCTCAGAAGTTTTCTGCTGTGGATTCTTTTCTAACTTAAAAACAAAAACAAAAACAAAAAGTTTTTAGTTTCTTAGATGTTACGATGAATGAAAGCAGTTCAACTATTTATTCCAACAAATTTTTTTTTTAAAATAATACATGGAATACATTGAAGTGTCATTCTCCTTCCTAAATCACCAGGGTCCCTTCTCTACTTTGCACCTTCTAGAAGTTTTGAGCTCTGTATTATTTATTGATGGTTATTCTTTTTCATTCTGAAAATAAATTAATATGAAGATCACATACCAACACAGACAAAATTGAGGCTGTTGCTAAATGTAAGTCAATTCTGTTTATGATTTGCTCATTCTCCAGCTTGAGGATGGAACAGTTTCTACATCATTGGCTCTGAGCCAGAGGACATTTCATAGTGCCAAGAGAGATGGAACTTCAATGGCTAAATTTGATTTTTTTTTTCATAAGCTGTAACCTTGTACCCTCCCTCCAACTCCCACCCCCAAGCAGTGACCCTCTGGTGGAAAGCCTGCAGTTTTCTTTGTTTGTTTCTTTAATTATACAGACAGTAGGATCTGCATCCTTACTAGCATATAGAAAAATCAGAGAAACAATGCAACCAACCGTGTAAGTATTTTTTTTTTTTTTATTCTCTAGATCCATTCCTTTAGAATGAACCTAGGTCATAAATCCTGTGGCTATGGTACTTGAACCCATAGCATATGTGGAGGGTCTGGGCATGGGAGTCTTGTCCTTCAAGTGAATATGGTCCTGTTCCAAGCATGCTAACCCATGTTCGTTGGGCTTGAATGATGTGAAGATGGGTCACAGGTGCTGTCTACTTTAGATTTATTCTGCTCACAAACATAAACTGGTATGTGGAACAGTATGAATAATGATGGACCTTTAGAAGGAGTGTTTGGGCCGTGAAGGTCACTCAAACTACAGCAGGGTTTGGTGGGTTTGGTGGTGGGATGGTGACCACAGGAGAGTCAGACTGAATGATCACAGATTTGTCCGTTGCTCCTGGACTTTTGTCAGTAGACGTTCAATGGGTACGACCTGTGTGCATAACACCGAATGAAGGGCTGCTGCAAAAAAGAACTCCTTAAAATTCATCCTGAGGGTAAGGCAAAGGAAAAAAAATACCTATACTCCAATACTTTGTCAGACATCATGAAATTCACAAGGAATGAAAATTTGCTGATGCTAGAATTCTGAAAAATTTCAAAAATCACCCACCATCTCTTTGATTGTGAAATTACAATGAATTCATTCATTCAACCCGTATTTATTGAGTGCCTACTTTATGCCAGGCTGTGGGGATCTTAAAAATGATAGAACGTTATCTCACTAGTTTATAGTCTAGCGAGAGACACAGGGAAGTAGACGGACAGTCAGCATCGTGTGAAATGTGCTATGAAAGAGGTACAACTCAGGCTGGAAGCCAAAGTCTATGGGGTAGGTGGAAGGAGCGTGATGAGGGAAGTCCTCCCAGAGGACGCGACACAGGGACTGTTTCTACACCATGATGTGAACTTTCCTTTACGCTACATAACCGTCTTCATTCATGGCTATGAGGATCAAAAAGTACATTTTGGAGCCCTATTACTATTTTAAGACTTATTTCAAAATTTGTTGAATCTTTGTCCTTAACCATTCTCGTAAAAGGTAGGGCTGAATATTTTTAAACTTTGAATACCATGTAGCTAAGTAAGTGTATGACTCTTAAGTCATCCTCCGTAACTTCTCAGTTCCTCTCATTTGGGAGGCTTCTCTTTCACACTGAAACTTGACTGAGCGACTTCCCTTGACACCATGTCAAAAACGAGTTTGTTTACTATTTCATTAAGAAATGCATCTTTGAGTTGAAAAAAGCCAAGCATTAATACACAGGCTTATAACCAGACCTCACCTCTGGAAAGTTCTAAGTAAGTGTGTTACACAGAGTATTTGTGAGAAAAAGAATGTCCCTGAGGTGGGGACTTGAGGTGGCGCGAGGAGGTGCTATGATAGAGTGATGAGTGCTTCTATCTGTTGGGCACAAGTCACGAACCACGCACTGTGCTGGTGTCTCATGTTGAGTTTTTTTTTCCCATTTAACCCGATTCTAACGGAAGTGTGACATTACGTTGCGCCGCTTTTTAAAAACCAACCCTAGAAAGCCAAGTTTTCCTGGAAAGATTCCGTGTATGGATAGGACACCTCTTTTCCTTCTCTTCTTTCAAGCGCAGCTGACTTTTCTCTCTCATCCACTATGATCTTTAAAATGGAACGGATGAGGGGTGCCTGCGTGTGGCTCAGTTGGTTAAGCATCCCACTCTTGACCTCAGCTCAGGTCTTGATCTCAGAGTGGTGAGTTCGAGCCCTACCTAGTGTGGAGCCTACTTTAAAAAACAAACAAACAAACAAACAAAAAACCTAGAATGGATGCTTCCTGGCTGGTCATTATTCATAACTAATAGGATTGTGTATGTAAAAATCCAAATGAATCAGGAAAATATTAGAATTCATAAAAGAATTTAGTGATGCTGCTTGACACAAAATTAACATGAAGTCAATTTTATTTCTATGTACCAGCAAAGAGATGGAAAATAGGATTTTAAAAATAATCCCAGCTACCATAAAATAGAAATATGATGTAGAAATAAAGCCAACAGAATGAGCTCCCAAATATATCATGGCCCTTTGTTTGATTTGTCTATCTTTGCACCAAAACTATACTATCTTAATGCTGTAGCTTTTAGTAAGTCTTGATATCTGATAAATCAAGACACCCCCCCCCAACTTTTTTATTCTTCCTCAAGAACTTTTTAGGTGTTCCTGGCCCTTTTGTTTACATATGTGGCTGAGAACCAGCTTGCCAAGATCCATGTAAAATCCTGCTGGGTTCTTATTGGAAATAAATTGAATTTAAGGCTAATATAAAGAAGGTTAACCTACTTACGATATTTGAGTCTGCCCATCCACACTTATGCATGTTCTTCCATTTATTTAGCTCTTCTTTAATAACTGAGTCAAACTTTCATTTTCTTTATAGAGAGCTTAAAACATTTTTATTGGTTTTGTTCTTATATACTTCATATTTATATGATGTAACTGCAATCATTTTTTAAAATTTCATTTTCCAATTATTTGCAAGTACAGGGATAAAATTGACTTTATGCTAATATAGTATTCAGCAATATTACCAAACTCTCTTTTTATTCTAATGTTTGCCTGTGGATCCTTTTGGGTGTTTTACTTACGTGTAAACTTACCGGTTATGAATAACGACATATGCCTTCTATTTCTTTTTGCACATTGCTTAGTACTTTCAATGCAGTTTTGGTTAGAAGTAATGATTGCAGTCATCCCTGCTGTGATTTCTGACGGGAAACAGAAGTCTGTCAACATTCACCATCAAAGATGATGTTTACTGCAAGTTTCTTGTGAATATCCTTAATCAGGTCAATCAAGATACTTTATATTCCTAGAGTTTTGAAGTTTTTATTGTGAATGGGTGTTGAATTTTACCAAATAACCTTTTTCTGGATCTACTAAAATAATCAAAACGTGTTTTTTTCTTCTGCTAAAATGGAAAAACATCAATTGATGTTTTAATGCTAAAACAAAATTGTATTCCTTGGAATAAACCCAATTGGTCATGCTATGGTATCCTTTTAGTAGATTACTAAATTCCATGGGCTCGTAATTTCCCTGGGATTTGCGCATCTAGGTTCCTGAATGAGATTTGCCTGTGATTTCACTTTCTCAAAGTGTTCTCGTTGGGTTTAGGTGGCATTGTCATATTCGATTCACAAAATGATGAAAGGAGTGGTTCCTCTGACGTAGCAAACTTAGCATGTCCACAACTGAACTATTGACCTTCCACCCCAAACATGCTGCCCTCTGTAGTAAGGGTAATTCCCTCCTTTCTGTTGCTTAAACCGAAAATCTTGGTGTCATCTTTTTCTCTATTATTCCACATCCAACCAATCAGAAAATCCTTCCTGTATGTCCATAATCTAACCACTGTCTGTGACCCTGGCGTTCCACTCTTGTCCGGGTCCCAGTCATCTGACTCCTGTGTTTTTGCACTAATCCCCCTGATCTAGCCCTGCTACCTCCTACTTTAATTTGGCTCTCTCTCCCCTTCAGTTCCAGCCACACAAGCTCCATTCCTAGAACACGCCAGACTTGCGGACACCTCAGGGCATTTGCACTGCTCGCTGCACCTGGCGGAATGGCTCTCCCTCCAACTATCCACCTGGCTATCTCAACTCTTTTAAGTCTTTTCTCAGATGTCATCTCTACTGAGGCATTCCATGGACACCCTATTTCAATGGCAGCTTCTACACCATCCCCTGACACCTTCCATCCCCTTTACTGAGTTCCGTATTTTCCATAGCACTTCTGACACCCTAGCGAGCTAATGTTTTCATATGTTGGTTGGTTATTTTCTGTATTTGCTCCCATTAGAAGTAAGCTTAATGAATTCAGGGTTTCATTCTGTTTTGCTTGCTGCTATATTCCCAGCAAATCAGTGTAGGCACTCAATAAACATGTATTAGATGTGTGAATGGTTGAATGTGTGGATAGATGGCTAGATCAAAGAACCGCCACAGACTAGAATTCCCTGTAGTATGTTTCTTGGAACACTAGTCCTATACAGTAAAATGAGTAAGTGGAATCCACGTGACAAAAATCTGTTCATTATTGAACACTTCGATGGAATTTAGGGCCTCACCAAGTCAAGAACAATGTTTTGCAGAAAGTATTCAAGCACAGCCTAGAGGTTAATGATTAAAGATGTGCACTTTATACTCATAGCAGGTTGGGGATTAGATGATTAGATGCTTTGTCCCCCAAAGGGCCCCAAACACAAGTCACTTTAAGGTCCTGTGGTCCTGTGATCCCTCCCGGGTTGTCAATTAGCAGAGCTGATTGTTCTTGTTTATTGGGCCTGTGACGAGAGCTTGGGTCTTGTTGTGACTGGTAATTTCTAGAAGCAGACCATTGTGTCCTGTTAAGCAAGTATTGTGTTTGCAGTGTTAAGATTTTCTTCTTGGAGAAAAATCGAAAACCATGGTAGGAATTATTGACCAAAGAGCCAGAATATTTGTGCATCTCGAAATGTGTGTATCTTGGCTAGAACAAAGTCACTGTCAGAGACAGAGGGAGCAGTAAAACCCTTGCACAAACTGCCAGAGGAAATATGGTCGCTGACGCAACCCCTTTTTGACATTATGCCTTTTCACTTTTTACTAGTAATGCTTTATGTTTCCTATTCTGCCTTGCATTTTTGACCTTCGAAAGGAAACAGAATGCTCTTGTGACCTTCTTTTTTTTCTTTTTTTAAACCGAATGTCACCTTTTCAAGAGTCAGTCAGCGTGTATTCCTAGTGACATGACCATATGGGGGATGTTCTAAAACATGCTCCCACTTCCGGATATTGTGCTAAGGGATTTCATAGAGAAATAACAGGGGAAAATTGAATTCTATAACATTTTAAAAATTCTTCTCCTCAGATTCCCATCCAGCACAGATAGGCTACATACCACGCTGGGAGAAGAGAGCACGGAGATAAAATTTCCTCTGACATTTTTTGATTCACTCATGCGCTTTAGAATATATGGACATGACATTAATAGTATAAAGGAAGTGCTTTGAAGTTCAACCATGTCTCTTTCCAAAATTAATCAGTCTTGACCCATTAACTAAAATTCTGACAGAAAAAAAAAAATGCTGTTTACTATCAGTATAAGGATTTTGCTTTTCTTCTTAGGCTGTTTTCATTTGTTTCTTCTGCATCCTTTTAATGGGATTTCTAGGTCTCTTGAAAGGTAAGGTTAAAGTTTAGAGCCTGGCCTGCACTCAATAACAAAATTATATGAAAAGTAGGACTTTGCTTCCTCTTGCTCAGAAAACAGATCTCATGTTCCATACTTAACCAAAATCATTCTCCATTCATATCCAAGGAATCCGAGAATCTGACACAGTTTAACATACTAACTTCTGTCCTTGCCATAAGCTTTTCCCTCCTTTTGAATTCAAAGTAGTGATGACTTTCAGCTCTCCTCAAGTCTTCCTTTTCGAATGCCTGTGGCTACCTCTCAGTCGCTTCTAAATCGGGAGTGGGAATCTGTCACTGACACTGACACGTGCGGCGAGAAGCCATCCACCTACTGAAGATTTCATGATTAAACCATTCCTGCACCTGATTTTCATGCCAACCACATACCAGCCATCAGAGTCCATGTGACGATTAGATTTGGCTCACGAGGCTTGGGTCTCCACCCGCTTTATCGTAACCCGCATGCATGGTCTATAAGAAACAACACTTGAGCTAAATGCCGATCCCAATGAAAACGTTTTCTCTGTCTTCCAGTGATGCCGAAGACCACAAGCCCTTGAAAAAAGGCAGTCGGACACCTTCAGACAGGACAGTGAAGAAAGAAGACAGTGATGACAGCCTCGTTGACTATGGAGAGGGGGTGAACGGCCAGTTCAATGAGGACGGCTCCTTTATTGGACAGTACAGTGGTAAGAAAGAGAAAGAACCGGCCGAAGGAAACGAGAGCTCCGAGGCACCTTCTCCTGTCAATGCCATGAATTCCTTTGTTTAATCTGTAAACTCTCTGCCAATATCCCATTTCTCTAGGCTGTGTCTCTGACGCACTCGGTCTGCCTTCTCATGCTAGGAACACAGAGGCAGGAAGGGTTGTGTTCTGCCGTACCTTGA
This sequence comes from Mustela erminea, assembly GCF_009829155.1. Taxonomy (NCBI): domain Eukaryota; kingdom Metazoa; phylum Chordata; class Mammalia; order Carnivora; family Mustelidae; genus Mustela; species Mustela erminea. Next base: position 90,108,209 of record NC_045624.1, on the reverse strand, counting down.
TACTATGAGAGCAGCGCAAACACACATAACTCAGATGATTTGTTCATGGGAACGGCAGTGCAAAGTGCATCCTTTTTCATTCAAAATAGGTATTCTTGTTCAGAACTGATAAAAATACTACAACACCATCAACCAATCACGTTATTTGCTCTTTGGGTACAGTTCAATACGCTGCATGAAAATAGCTACACGTGAAGGAATACCTGTGAACCTTGTTAAACATGGTTTGATACTTTGTGGATACTCTCCTCCGCTGAACCCCCTGAAATACCAATTCCGTTTTCATTGTCAAGAGTGTTACTGTAGTATTCTCTAGAACTCCAATGTCTTTGTGGACATTGTGGTGACATTGGTGACTCTATGTCTAGCTGTCGTTAGTCTTTTTGGGAGACTGTTAGCAACAGTATGTACGGGATATCTTGCTACATGAGTTCACGACGATGGTCGCATTTGCAGATGCCTTTTGCTGAGGCTCTGTGACCGGCCTCTGCCCCCGTCACTCCGTAGCCTCCTTATTTCTCCGGGTACTACCGCAGCACAGTGTTCAACTTCTCACACCTTTCCTACGGTCAGTTGTTCTTAGGCATAAATGATGTGTATTGCAATGCGTTTCGGCACAGAACGCCAGACCAGAAAAACCGAAAACGAATCACTTCACTTCCAAAAACAACTCCAGAAAGCACAGGGCAAGACACGTGCAGTGCCTTCGAACCAGAAGCATTCCATAACACGCTGCCTTCCATGGCGGCCAGCCTGGCCGACGCGGAGCCCTAGCTTCCTGTCGTGCTCCACAAGTAACTTCTAGAAAGCAGAGGTCCTAGAAGCGGCCAATGCTGAAAGAAAGGAAACGTGAATTAGACAGTGGATGGAAAGGAGCATTTCCCCCATATGTATAAAAAGAAGCCTTAGCCCCACCTGGAGGGCATGCTGGTTTTGTGGGCTTTTGTGGTTTCTGTTCAAACGAACCAATTGGGTCAGAAGGCCGTCAATTTGGGAGGGAACTGGGGGGGACGGGGGAGGTATTCCCAAACTGGAAGCAGACAACAGCATGCCAACAGGAAAGCTTTTCTCCAAGCCTTTTGAAACTCTCCGCAGCATTAAACAGTGTGTTCGCAAATTGCCATGGACACATTTCCAACACTCAGAAATCTGATGAGTGCTAACAAGGCCAACAGTCCAAGGGATTACATCCACAGTTTCCAGAACATACACACACGTCCTACCATAACCACCAACGATATCTGTCAAATGGTTTACCTCCAAATAGGAAATCCTCTAACAACCTATGGTTGAAGGAATGCTCAGTTTCATTTGCCAATAAATTGGTTTCTCATAACTTGCATCAAGTTTAATTTTAAGTAAAGCTTTTTATATGTAGATATTTTGTTGAATCTGTAAATACACTGAAAGTGTAGATGCTACGTGCTTCAAGGTGTTGCCTATGAATAAATGCGCAACCGATGTTGACGTCCTACTGTCTAAGAAGTTAGCTCATGAATACAGTGCATGGGATTGGAAAGCATTTCCTTAAATGCCTTTTGGGTTTTTATTTTCCCTTTTTTGCTGTGAAACTGAAATAGTGAATGCTCTGAGATATTGACAGTGAGTTTCTAGATGGACTCCTCAGAGCCTTGCCTGTGGGGCTCAGTAGGCATCTTCACTCTATGTAGGCAAAGCCCAGTCTGAAGTCATCCCAGGTCATGATGGCCCTAACTATGTCCACGGCTCCATATTCCCTTTTCACAGACCAGCCGTGTTAATGGAAATACAGAAAGACAAAACAGGCTTGCCTGGACAGCAGTGAGCACAAAGAGAAAAGTGACTTTAAGTTTGCTGGTGTTTGTTGGGGGAGGGTACAGTAAAAGTACAGTTTTTACTCTTCCGTAACGGTAGACGCTAGAGCCATCTGTGCATGAAGGGGTCACCTCTGTAATAGTGCAACAGATTTTGTATTAAAAATTAAATGTGGTTTTAAACATCCCTCTCTCTTTTGTAATAAGTCATGTTCCTAGTGAAGTGTGAATGTCCAAAGTAACGGTGTATTTAAACGTACAGGCAGATATGACTGGATTTCCATAAAAAAAAACAAAACACTATTAAACCATCTTGATCTCTTTTCGATCTTGAACTTTTTCCATCTTTCTCCTAATGTTTTCAAATAATGCAGATTTTTATTTTTGTCTTCGAAAGACATGCAGAGAAATTTTAACACGAACCTGAGAGCGGTAGACAACGGAGCTAACAAAATAGGGGACATGCCAAGAAATCTGTAATGAAAAGCAGGTGCAGATATGGCCAGCCTTTTGAGAAATGGTCGGACAAATAAGGTGCTGCTGCCTTGGCTGACGTGGGACCTCCGTGGGCCTGGTTCCCAGGCGCCCACTGTCAGCCTGTCCACATGGTCGGATTCGCCCTCCCTGGCCCCAGGCGACGCGGATTCCTTCCCCTCTCCGCTCAGTGAGGCAGTTTCTGCACTTGCAATGATACAGGTCTATCAGCCACTCCCTCCTCTCCAGCCCTGCCGTTCCCAGTGTCTCAGACACCACACTGTCACTCACAGCTGGGTGGCACGGAGGGTCTGGCACGTTGGAAGCCTGACCACAGAAAGCAGTGGTCCACTGGGGCCTTCCCGCTCGGACAGTTTATAACGGCCCTGACCTACTTTTAGTGCCTGATTCTGGAAATGGCTTATGGAGGCATGGGAGAGAGGGAATTCTCACCCAGACTAAGCCTCTCTCTCTGTCTCTCATGGGATGTTTTTCTATGAACCACCACCAGAGGGCTCCCGTGCTTTAGTCAGCGCAAAAGAAACTGCAGGAAAATGAAGCCTCTGCAGAAAACTGTGCAAACCACTTTCATGATCAGACCGTGGTCTGGCAGGGCAGAGAATGAGTGCCTGCTGCGCCTGGAGAAGATGGGGATTTGCAACTTTCTCTGATGGGTTCACACCTTCCAGGGGCTGGTATGAGTCACTGTGATCCTTGTGCCTCTTCTTCCTCTTCCTGATTGCTGGTGGCTGATCAGCAGGAGGACAGGGAGGAGGAGCGAGCCCCTGGCTCCCATGAAGCCCCCATCACCGCCACGGCTGGTGGGGGTCAGGATGGCAACAGGTCCTTAAAATGGTGTCCGCTGTTCCCCGAGAGCCAATGTTTTGTGATTGGATAACACAAAAGGCACAGTTTAAGGACAGTTTTTATTTCTCACTAAAAAAAAAAAGGCAAGGGAGAGCATACAACCAGGGTGTTTATGGTAACAAACAAATGGTTCTCAGGTTGAGCTAGAAAGAGACCAGGATGGACATTCCGGCTCTGCCATCAACCGTGACAGTGTAGAGGTCCCCCCCTACCACCACGACCACCAGTCTCCCACTTCTTCAGGTCTAAGTTTCTCCAACTTCAAAACGTCAGAGAGCATATGATTTCTAGCATCCTTGTGTTTAAATCCTACGGTTCTCCCAATCCCCCTTCCCCCCAAAACACTTCTAGCACTCACGACAGCCACGTATTTTGCTAAGTGGGGCGGGGAACAAGATGAGCAGAACCAGATGTGGTTCCTGCACTCATGGGTGCCTGATGTGAGAAGACAGACAGGAACTGAATAACCACCCAAACGTGTGTTAATTCCAAACCGAGATGAGCCCTATGAAAAGAAGGCACAGAGCGAGCCGTCGAAGGGGCTCACTGGTGCCCCTTCTGATCGGAGTGGTCGGGACATATTCCCTAAAGGAAGTGGGAGCTGGGTGCTGGGCACGGGAAGGATCCAGAAGAATGTAGGACGTGTGTCTATACAACAAGACCCTCGTGCCTGGAACAGAGGTGGGGCCCTGGCCAAGCTGAGTCCCAAGGACCACGGGACAGGTTTTCATCTTTATTCAAGGAACAGTATCAAGAGTGGAGTAATTGAAGGGGTTGAAGCAAAGGGTTGTATGATTGGGTTTGTGTTCGGGCTGGAGGCAGAATTCAGGAGATTGAGCGTGAGGGATGGCCTGGAAGAGGAGCGCTGGAGAGACTGACAGCCACTGGGGAGCTTCACAGAAGTTTAGACAACAGGTGATGGGGGTTGGACCCGGATTATCCCACTGGAGATGGGGAGAAGTAGGCGGGTCCCAAAACCATTTAGGAAGAAAACCGAGGGAGAAAGAGATTTGACGTCGGAGGCTGAGGAACAGCAAAGAGAGCTCTTCAGTGTCTGACTTCTAACCAGATGTGAAGGTCCCTGAAGGGGAACATCGGGAAGGAACCAGATTTGGGGCTAGGTCATGAGTTCAAGTTAATAAATGATCTTGGAAAGCCTCTGAGACATCCAAGTAGAAAGGACTAATAGAAACTGGATGTATGGGCTTAAGGCTCCTAAGAAACTTCTAAGATGAGGAGTAGTAACGAAGCCGTGAGGCAGGGATGAGGTTGCCTAAGGACGAAATACAGGCAAGAAGGCTAAGGAGTCCACCCTATTGAGAAACTCCCACGTACAATGGACAGGAAGAGGCGGACGGAGCTCTAAAGCAGACCAGGAAGCAGAAGCCAGAATGCGAAGCAATAAGGAGAGTGTGTCGTTCTGGAACCCAGTGAGAGACCACTTCAAGAATGGTGTCACATAATGCTGAGACATCAAACACTTCTTGGATTTGAAGGCCTGGAGGCCATCTGATTGCTAGACTGTGGTAACAGGTTGCGGTGAGGAGCAAGTAGAAAGGGGAGGAAAGAGATGTGCCATTATCCGCGTGGATAGCCCACGTGTACCTGGGCTCAGTTCCTTCTTTCCTCCTTACTTTTTTAAAAAATATGTTCTTTTTTTAATTTTTAAAGATTTTATTTATTTATTTGAAGGAGAAAGAGGGAGAGAAACGCAAGCGGGGGAAGGGGGAGAGGGAGAGGGAGAAGCAGGCTCCCTGCTCAGCAGGGAGCCCAATGCAGGACTTGAACCCGGGACTGTGACCTGAGCCGAAGGCAGATGCTTAGCCCCCTGAGCCACCCATGCATCCTGGCTCCATTCCTTGGCATCTCTACCTGCACAGTCACATAATCCAAGCATCCGGCTCCCTGCCCTCAACCTTTCCCCCGACCCAGTGCCCCTCTACTTTCTCTCAATCCTTCAGCTTATCCTTTATTTCATTTTTTAAAAGATTTTTTTATTTATTCGACAGAGACCGCGAGAGAGGGAACACAAGCAGGGGAAGTGAGAGAGGGAGAAGCAGGCTCCCTGCTCGATCCCAGCACCCTCGGATCATGACCCGAGCTGAAGGCAGACACTTAACAACTGAGCCCCCCTGGCCGCCCACCTTCAGCTTATTCTTTTTACATCCCTAAACCAGCATGGATTGTAAGGGCCATTCTTTCTGAAACACCCCTGCTTTACCCCAAGGCCCTTTGCCCTTCTGTTTTTTCTAAAACCCAGGGGAGCTGTTGTGTTACTCAGGATCAAGTCCACTGCCCGCTGTCTCCTGCCTGCTCCCTGGGGCTGAGAAATAGAACAGAGGTCAGCGTTCTCGCCAACAGAAGGATCCGCACTGGTGGCACGCCCCACCCTGCCCAGCAGCCCTGCTTATTTTTCTCAGGAAAACATAGATTCTCACACCCTGGGAGGACTATTTCAAATCTTTTCCACTCTCCCCACCCAGCCTCACGCACACTCTCTATAAGATGGCCTTCCCTCGCAATTCACCAAGAAAAGCAAAAGCAAACGCAGAGGTGGGAATTCCCTCATCTTCCCGCCAGCAAACCAAACTCCGCCCCCCCCCCCCGTGTGCTCCCTCCCCCACCTCCTGTTGGAGCCCAGGAGCCAGCCTGCCCTTCCTCCTGTCAAGACCGGTGGGTGAGGAAGCCGCCCTCCTCCCTGCGGGATCCTGGCCAGGCCGTCTCCTGCTCACCTGGATTGTCTGGTGCCACTGACACACACTCCTGTTCTTGCGCATTGAAAACAAACAGGCTTTGGCACCCTTGGATTCCCACCCGTCCATACCTTCAGTTACCACTAACTCTCCTCCATGGTCAAAAAGATTGGAAAAGTTAAAATAACACCAGGAGGACAATCATCGCTATTTGCCAGAGCACGTTCTCTGTTCTTCTAGAGCCATGAAATTCAGTTTGTGCTATGGACCGCGTGCAGCTGTAGCTGTCCAACCATTGGCTCAGTGTGTGACTCAGTCTTTTTTTTTTATTTATTTATTTTTTATTTTATTTATTTAAGGGGTGCCTGGGTGGCTCAGTTGGTTAAGCTTCTGCCGTCGGCTCAGGTTATGATCCCAGGGTCCTGCGATCGAGCCGGCATTGGGCTCCCTGCTCAGTGGGGAGCCTGCTTCTCCCTCTGCCTCTCCCCCGCTCCTTTTCTCTCTCTCTTTCACTCTCTCTCTCTCTTTCTCAAAAAAGTAAATAAAATCTTTTATAAAAATTTATTATTAGAGAGAGAGCAGGGGAGGGCAGAGGGAGAAAGGGACAGAGAGAATCTCGAGCAGACTCCCTGCTGAACACAGAGCCTGATCCTGGGACCCTGAGATCATGACCTGAGCCAAAACCAAGAATCAGACGCTTAACCAACTGGGCCACCCAGGCACTCCTTTAATTTCTTTCTTTCTTTCTTTCTTCCTTTCTTTCTTGCTTTCTTTCTTTTTTTCTTAATATCAGCGGGGCTCAGCCTGCACATTGGAATTGCCTGGGAGCTTTGAAGCCCCACCACCCGCTTCCTCTGTTCTACTGCTGTTCTTGTCTGAGCAGTAGCCTGGCAGCTGGACTGTTTAAAACTGTCCAGATGATTCTAATGGGCAGCCAGGACTGAAACCAGTGCAAAGAAGCACATCGCCACCCTGTTGCGTGTGCACTTCAAGTACTTAAGAATTCTTCATATATTTCTTCACAAAAGTTAATCTCAAATTCTCTTATATTCCTCTCATTTAAAAAAAAGAAAACAGACAGAGGCATCTGGGGTTGGGGGTCAGTCAGTTAAGCATCTTCCTTCGGCTCAGGTCATGATCTTGGGGTCCTGGGATCAAGCCCCGCATCAGGCTCCTTGCTCAGCAGGGAGTCTGCTTCTCTCTCTGTCTGCCTGTGTTTGCGAGCTCTCTCTCTCTCTCTCTCTGTCAAATGAATAAATCTTTTAAATAATAAACTAAAATAAATTTTAAAATTTTTAAAACAAACATATCTAAGGAAAATGAGCCCCCACATTGCTGGTGGGAATAGAAAATGGTACAGCCACGTTGGGAAACTTTGGCGGTTTCTTTAAATGTTAAATATAAATTTACCATATGACCCAGAAATTCTACTCTTAGTATATATTCAAACGAAGTGAAAAAATATGTCCCCACAGAGACTTTTACATGAACATTCACAGAAGGATTCATCATAATGACCAATAAGTAACCCAAATGTCCATAAATTGATGAACAGGTAAACAAAATGTGGTCTCTTGTGCAATTAGACAGTATATCCATGACAATTAAATGGATACTATTTGGTAATTTTTTAAGTGCTAACAATACACGCTGCAACACAGAGGGCCCTCAATAATGTTACTCTAAATTAAAGAAGCTAGACACAAAATTGCATCTTGCATGATTTCATTTACTGGAAACATCCAGAAATGCAAACCCGTAAAGACAAAAAGCAGAGGAGTGGCTGTCTGGCTCTGGGCTGGGAGCAGGGATTCACTGTAGATTGGCAGGAAGGATCTGACTGGAGTGATGGAAATTTTCTAGAACTGGGTTGTGTTGAGGATTGCCCAGCTTGGGACATTTACTAAGACGTATCAAATTGTATACTTAAAACAAGTGAACTTGTGATAGGTGAGTTATACCTCAATAAAGCCGTTAAGAGAACACTTCCTAGGCTTATAGGCATCTGAGAACCCATCAGGACTGTGTATAAATGAGGCTTAGGATGCATACAGCACCCCGTGACAGGCTGTGTCACCTCCCTAGCCTCCCAGGTGCCCAAGACCAGTGGTTCTCCAAGTGTGTTTCCTAGAACAGCAGCTTCAGGGCGAAAGAAGTCAATCAGAGAAAGACAATTATCATATGATCTCCCTGATATGAGGAAGTTGAGAGGCAAAGTGGGGGGTTTGTGGGGTAGGGAAGGAAAAAATGAATCAAGATGGGATCAGGAAGGAGACAAACCGTAAGAGACTCTTAATCTCACAAAACAAACTGAGGGTTTTGGGGAAGGGAGGGGGTAGTAGGGAGAAGGGGAGTGGGGTTATGGTTATTGGGGAGAGTATGTGCTATGGTGAGTGCTGTGAAGTGTGTAACCCTGACAATTCACAGACCTGAACCCCTGGGGCTAATAATACGTTATATGTTAATAAAAAATTAAAAATTTAAGAAAAAGAAAGAAAGAAAGAACAGCAGCTTCAGCGTGCCTTGTCAGAAATGCAGATTCTGGGCTCACCCCAGATCGACCAAATTAGAATCTCTGGGCGGGGGTGGTGGAGACCAGCCCCGGAGCTTCATTTAGCAAGTGCTCTAACTTAGAACATTTAGCAGGATTCTGACAACTGATGTGTGAGAAACACCGTGCTCAGTCCCCACGCCAGCCTCTCTCCTCTCCCACCTGGCGGCAAGGAAGGGAGTCTTTGTTGGGATGAAAACCAAAAAAAACTAGGCTTCTATTTTACAGCCCAAAAAAACGAAAAACAAAAACCCAAAACTTGAAATAACCCAAACTGTCCGTCCAACAACAGGTAAATGAAGAAACAAACTTTGGTGTACATGCTCATATTCATGCCAACGAAATACTAACCCACGATAAGAAGGAATAAACTCCTGATAAAGTTATCTCACTCCACTGAGCGAAAGCAGCCGAAGTTTCATTTATGAGAAACTCTGGAAGAGGCAGAAACAATCTTCGATGAGGGAAAGCCTATGGGGGACTGCCTGGGGCTGGGGGAGGGGTGAGGACTTACTACTATGGGACTGAGGGAACTTTTAGGGTTGAGGGAGATGGTCTAGATTTTGACTGTGGTTCTGTTTACTGGGGTGTGTGCATTTGTTAGGACTCAAAACTATATACTTAAAATGGATATGTTTTATTGTTATAAGTTATATCTCAATAAAATTGGTTTTAAACAGAAAAAAAATCTAAAAGGCGCTGGGCCTAAGTGAGTCCTTTCTTGGTTCTCTTTCTCTCTGGACAACTCGCCCAAGGGAAGTGGGGCGTGCAGGGGCGGGGGGCGGCATTTGGCTCTGCACCTGTCTGCGTGTGACAAATGTAGGAGGTCAGGCTCCTCCTGGCTTGCTTTCTGGAGAAAGGTCTGCTGGATGCCCTCCCTCTCCCACCCCGCTGATTGTGGGGTTAACGGCTGCCCGTCAGACATTCGAGTATGTCTGCCGGCTCTAGAACAAACCCAGACCTTCCCGGGGGCGGGGGGTGTCCCCGAGATCTAGTAGACAGCCCCTTCTAACTTCCGGCTCTGAGTGACCAGACCACCTTTGGGGCTTTTCGGAAACCCTGACCGTTGCCTCCCCAGCCGGGCGCCTGCTGCCCTCCCTCCATTGCTCTTCTCTCTTATTCTTTCTTTCGGGGGCTTTGCATCTTCCTTACTCCTAGTGTCTCTCTTTGCTCTCCAGGCTTAAATGATATCCTGCTTTCTAACTTCTCCTTTCAAATGAGGCCGAATCGACATTTCAGAATTAACCGAGAATTTAAATCCTGAGCCATTTCATGCCCTATAACCTTCCCTCCCCCAGGGCACCCCATCTGGTCAATGCTACCACCCCCTACTTCAGGCAGACCCCCTAGGAGCCATTGTATTTCAACAAAACCAAGAGCCAATTCCCTGTCTCTCTCTTTTTTTTCCCCCCAAAATATATATTGAATACATCCACTTCTATCTATCTGCAGTCTCCCAACTACCTGTCCCTTGTTAGAAAACGAAGACAAGTTAAGGGGACACAAACTTTAACACCTCCGGAAGTGGACAGTCTCCTTCCAGAGGACCGCAGAACGGGGTGGCAGGCAGAAGCTTTCATAGGATAAATGAAGAACAATGAAGAAACAAAGAGAAAAGGTCTGATTGGCTGGGTGGTGCGGTCAACCTTGTTGGGTGAGAAAGCCCACAGTTGGCTTTGCTTTGGGGCCTGGTTGGATGGATATGCTGATTTCTGATCGTGGGCAGTGTAAGGACCTACTTAGCAAGAGGCTTTCATTAAAGTTAAACTGTCCCTGCTCCCCTTCCCCCAGGGGATTCATGTAAAAACAAGTCCTGGAAACCAGCTCCAGGTAACAAAGCCCAAAACAAGGGTGGGTCAGGCCAGGTGGAGACGTCCAATCAGTGGGGGGGGGGGGGGGGGGGGGGTGCATATTGTCTCCCTGGTTACCCAGGAGTATAGGCCCCACCCTTTGGGAGCCTTTTGGGCGCCAATTCTTTTTTTTTTTTTTTTTTAAGATTTTTTATTTATTTATTTGACAGAGAGAGATCACAAAGTAGGCAGAGAGGCAGGCAGAGAGAGAGAGAGGAGGAAGCAGGCTCCCTGCTAAGCAGAGAGCCCGATGCGGGACTCGATCCCAGGACCCCGAGATCATGACCTGAGCCGAAGGCAGCAGCTTAACCCACTGAGCCACCCAGGCGCCCCTTGGGCGCCAATTCTAACCAAGGTGTGATAGGCTAAATCAAATGTCTACTAGGGTAAATTGTAACTCAGTTGGTCACCTAGCATCACTCTGGAGTTTCCTGTGTGTGTTACAATCTCATTGGTCACCTGTGCGTGGCCAGGCCCAGCTGCATGGCCTTTGCCCTTAAAAGCTAGTCTGTGAAACAGAGAAGGGCCGCCCTCTCTTGTAAGAGGTGTGTCCCCGAACAGTCGGTTAGATTCTTGATGCTTGGCACGAAAAAAAGCTTTGCTTGACCTTCGCTTTGTATCAGTCTCCCTCCTTTAATCATGGACCCATTATTGGGGCATAACAGCATTTACTGGGACGTGGAAGTTGGCTAGGTCGGTTTGCTGATGTGGCCCCTGGGCAGGAGGAGTGCCTTCTGGGGCCTAAAAGATTATTTCAATATCTTCCCGCCCCCCTGCAAGCCAAATTCCACCCAATAGAGCAGGGTTGGCAAGCTTTGTCTTTAAAGGACCAGACAGCAAATAATTGAGGCTTTGCAGACCATATGATCTCTATTACAGCTGCTCAGCTCTGGGGCTGCAAAGAAAAGCAGCCACGGACTTCAGAACTGAGTTGGTATGATCCTGAAATAAATGGGTGTGCCTGTGTTCCAATAAAACTTTATTTACAATAACTGGCATGTTTTGTGCTGATCTCAGCATATCTATGGTGCTGCTATCAGCAAGAAATGCCTGAGGCAGGAGATAAACACATTTTGGTGATTGAAATTAATTGCCTGAAAATAAGGAGTGTCTCTTTAAGAAGAAGGTACTGCCATGAAAGTCACTGAAGGAGCGTGTCTTTAAGATGCTCAGTGGGGCCAGATGCGGGGGGGCAGTAACCCGGATGGAAGTTCCAAAGAATATGATGTTGGTGAGCCCACTGCCGAGTCTGCTGAGAGGTAAAGTGGGTGCCTCAGTCAGAGTCCGTAATGGCTCTGGTGATCTGTCCCCGTGGATCACCATTACTGACTCTGACTGAGCCATTACTGACTCTGACTGAGCCATTACTGACTCTGACTGAGGCAGTGGGCTCACCACCATCATTACTGACTCTGACTCTTTCCTTCCTTAGGAAGGAAAGAGATGACCTGTTCTAGAGAGGAATTCCAGGTGGGGGTCACCAAAAGGAGTGCTAAGTAAGTTTAGTGATTGTGATGCTGTGTCTGGAAGCCCAGCAGAAAGGGGCCATGCGCCAATGAAATCAGTCCACCCGTGGGAGCGTGTTGGTCTCCCCGGGGAGACTCCCCATCCGGATTGCCTCTGCTCTTTCGGTTTGGGAGCAGAGAACTCACTTGTCTATCACAACCGTGGCTGCCCCACGGGGGTCCCCTCCCTGAGCTCAGTATGTTCAGGGACGAGTTCCCCGGTGACTGAGGTTGTGTGGGCCCATTTTCTGAGTTGGTGGGAAGGGTCGGAACCCCCAGGAGTCTCCACCAGCCTGCCATGTCGTTGCAAATGACTCCGAGTGCAGAGTTCAGTAGCAACAGCAGGAACTCTGCTCCTCACTTCCGGATCTCAGCACCACAGATCGGTTGGCCATTGGCCAGACCAACCAGAAGGAATCTGTGAAATGCAAGAAACCATTTTACGGCCTCCTTCAGGGCTTGGTGAATGGCTCCACATTCTGTCAGCTGGGCTGAGCTGGATGGGCCATCCTGCCCCCAAGAGGAGCCTGAGGTTGGGCAAAATGTCCCTCCACCAAACTGCATAGTATAGAAATGGTGGCGGGACCGTTTGGTGAAGAACACTGATGCCACGTCCACCTCAGTCGGCTGGTCCCACAGGGCTCCCCAAGAAGCCAGAGAAGGAGGTAGCTGAGGGCGTTATCCCGTCCTCAACCTCTTGTGCAAGGGGCTGAGCATGGGGGAAGCCACGTCCTCCTGTAATTCAGAAAGGCCTTTGACCAGGTTACTCCCTCTTGCAGAGGTACTGTTTCCATTTTACCAAAGAGGCATCGCCTACCCTGGGCATTATAGGAACTTGGGTACAGAGTCGTGCTAGGTGGGTGCTGGTTAGGACCTTGGTTTCCTTGAGAGCCCAATAGGGTGGTGCTCAAGGAAGGTGTTTGGGGCTGGGGGTAGGCGCTTAGTCCAATACCCCATACAAAGCCAGGTAGACTCCTGTTTGGTCCAGAGACTCTGGAAGGCATAGTCAGGTGTGGCTGAAGACTCCAGTCGAAATGTGGGGTTGTGGGGACTAAGGTGAGGCTTGTTGGACCACCCCTGGGCAGCTTCCAAAGTGCCCTGTTGGGTGTCATCCCAGTGAGTGGGATTATGCCATCCCAGTGGCGTAATCCCACTTACATCCCAGTAAGTGGCAGACTTACATGGGCTTACATATATAGGGCAAAGGATTAATGAGACATGGAGAATGTGTTGTCTCCAGAACATGAGAAGACCTAGTGTGTGTTGTGTCTGTCCGAGGTAGTGGGTGGTGTAATGGTAAGTAATTGATGTTTGACTGTTGGGGAATTTCTCAGCCCTTGGAGGACCAGATGATGGCCAGGAACTTGGCCAGTGAGGCTGGGCCTTGAATCTTGTGAGGGGCGGTTGTCCAACCACCTTGGTAAAAGGGGTCTATGAAGGTGTGCAAATCTGCCCGGATTTCACTTCTTCAGAGGGACGACTCAGCATAATGTCATCAGTGGAATGCGAAAAGCCATGCCTTCCAGCTGAAGGTATTTGAATCCCAGTGGCAGAGGACACGTACAATTGCAGGGCTGTCTAAATACCCCACTGGGAGCGTAAACATACATTGAGCCCCTTCCAAAGGGAAAGTGGTTGGGTCTGGGATTCCTCACAAGAGCAGAGCAGAACATATTAGCTAGGTCAGTGACCTCAAAGGACTCTCTTGGGTCTATTGAACCTCTTCTGTCAATTCTAGAAGATTAGGAATTGGAGCCTTAATCAGGGGAAGCTGAGCCTTGAGGTTTCAGTGGTCAAGAGTGAGGCACTATCATTAAGTGGGTACTTTAAGTACCATCCAAATGTGATTGTTGGAAGGAGAGATTGTGGGTTGAATGACTCCTGTCTCAAGCATATCATTGATGACAGGGTACAGGCACTAGTTGCCCTGCTTGAGGGAATGCTGGGGATGGTTGCCATCCTGACCTGAGGAGGAAGAGTCAGCAGTGTCCATCTGGTGACTTCCACCAGGAAGGCCAAGAACTTGGGCTTGTCCCCTGGGGCATGGCATCATGTCCATGCATCCAGGCCTACAACAGGGGAAGAAAGTGCCAGGGACCCCCATCAGAGGAAGCCATTTGAGGTGAATGGTTCCAATAGTTAATACAGATGGGTTACACACCTTTGATTGGTTTATCAGTGATGACTTAGGAATTTTGAGGGATCTCCCCAAATGACAATGACTTGAGTCCTGGTGTCTGAAAGGGCCAAAAAGAATGGTGCAATTTTATTGTCCCAGTGGGGGGACCGGAGTGGTATAGGGAGCTGCGACAAGTCTGGGGAGTTGCCCCTTTCCTGGGGTAGGGTTTAGGTGGCTGCTAGTCCTAGGGGTGGGGGAGGGGCAGAGGGAGTGTCAGGGACAGGCTGGGGGTGTGGGTTTTGTCCAGGGGGCTAGAGGGTAGCTGTGTAAAGCAAGCGGACAGAAGGGGCCTGTTACTGGAAGAATGCTGGTTTTAGGGCCGAAGGTTTAGAGATGGGCTGTGCAAAGATTAAGGGGCAGGATCCCTGGCTTCTCATGACTCCCAGTAGAGGCTTTCTTGTGCATTCGCATAAGGGGTGAAACGAGGTTGGGAGGAAGTAGGGAACCCTTTCCACTGAGGGAAATTGGTTTGAGGCAGACTCCCTGGGGCAGCGGGAGTCTGAAGCATCTGGGCATGTGGGTGGGAACCTCTTTCACATCTAGCAACCATGCCAATACCTTCTGGTGCCTTTTGGATGGTTTCAGCAGTCGCAATAAAATGTACGAGCTCTGCCCTGTAACTGGGGGGAACAGAACGAATTCCCTGGATTCAGGGTTGGAAATGGAGTGGTCATTTGGGTCACTATGTCATGGAAACGTAGACCCATTGGGCCAGGCCAGTTCTGCACAAGGGGAGATGGATGGACCTCGTCTCCTGCATTCCACTCCCTGTGAGGCTCAGCCTTGATCACAAGATGGTCGGAGGGGCACAGCCCCAGGCAATACATACCGAAATAAGGAGAGGGCGGGCCCTGGTATCAATGTGGGAGGCTCCAGCAGCCTTTGACTTCCCTTCTCCCTCCTCAGGGACCTCCTCCTGAGGTATGTTCCCTGCTTCGGCCCCACGAGGAGGCTAGCGTCTGTAGTATTTTGGAGGAAACGAGTATAGTCTGGGTGGATGGTAAGAAGTTTATAGGCTTTAGGTCTTTAGAGATCCTGGCCAGTTAACACAGCTTGGCAGCCGAGAGTAACAATCAGCTCCCCTCTCCCCTTCCTGCTGCACAAAATCTTGAAGGAAGGCTTGAATTGCAGTTAAGGTATAGTTCTTTATCTCAGTTACTACTTCCCGATTCTTCTGTCAATGCATGTGTTGTTCCTGGAAAAATTTCTGGGTGATGTCACCGTAAGCCCTCTTCCTAGGCAGCTGCTTTCCTTGCCAAGATATCCCAAGAGACCTCTCTGGGATTGGGGTCTGCCTCCACTAGCATGCTATGCACAGGGACTTTGGGGGGAAAGTTCCTAGGCCTTTGGACCTTAATACCAGAGTCTTGGCCTCTTGCTATGCCTGGCACCAAGCAATGTCCAGGGAGACTTTGGGGTTTAATTTATCAAGGAGCTGGTGTACCTCCTTGGCATTCTTAGAAGACATTAGCATCAGATGTTTAGGATGCTTATATTTGTCCGTTAATTTTTTAGCAATACCATGTAAAGGATGGACCCATGTTAGCCCATCAGTTCAGGGATAAGAAGCAACAGCAGAGAGTTAAGCAGTCATGTGGGGTTGTTGGCCTTTGGTGAGTCT
The DNA here is from genome assembly GCF_009829155.1 of Mustela erminea. Classification (NCBI taxonomy): domain Eukaryota; kingdom Metazoa; phylum Chordata; class Mammalia; order Carnivora; family Mustelidae; genus Mustela; species Mustela erminea. The sequence goes on along the minus strand of NC_045624.1, from coordinate 90,092,676 downwards.
TCCCTCTGGTGGTGCACTTGGCTGGGAATGCAAGCTGGTACAACCACTCTGGAAAACAGTGTGAAGGTTCCTCAAAAAACTGAAAATAGAGCTACCCTATGACCCAGTGATTGCACTACTGGGTTTATATCCTAAAGATACAAATGTGGTGCTCCGAAGGGGCACGTGCATCTGAATGTTTATAGCAGCAATGTCCACAATAGCCACACTATGGAAAGAACCTAGATGTCCATCAACAGAGGAATGGATAAAGAAGATGTGGTATATATACACAATGGAATACTATGCAGCCATCAAAAGAAATTAAATCTTGCCATTTGCGATGATGTGGATGGAACTAGAGGGTACTATGCTTAGCAAAATAAGTCAATCAGAGAAAGACAACTCTCATATGATCTCCCTGATATGAGGAAGTAGAGATGCAATGTAGGGGGTTTGGGGGGTAGGAAAAGAAAAAATGAAAGAGATGGGATCGGGAGGGAGACAAACCATAAAAGACTCAATCTCAAAAAACAGACTGAGGGTTGCTGGGGGGAGGGGGTTGGGAGAAGGGGGGTGGGGTTATGGACATTGGGGAGGGTATGTGCTATGATGAGTGCTGTGAAATGTGTAAACCTGGCGATTCACAGACCTGTACTCCTGGGGCTAAAAATACATTATATGTTTATTAAAAATTTTTAATAAATAAGTAAATAAATATGGAAAAACTGGAAAAAAGGGGGGGGCATTTCCCTGTGTTAATTACAATGGCAGTGACACATCCCTGCTGATTACACCGATTGTCTGGGGTCTGTCGGGGCCAATCCATAGTACTGTTCTGGCTAGAAATGCCTGGGACGCTCAGCTGGGCCCATGGCCAACTCCTCTAGGCATCTTCCCCGGAGCCAGTCTTGTGGACAGACTGGCCCTTGTGGCTCTTAGTATGATGGCGAGATGTATCTCAGCAGTAACCCTCATGGAACTTTGCAAGACAAGGCTTATTGCTCACAAGTCCTGGAGATACACAACATACCCAGGGCCACACAGTGAGGTCAAGGACAGAACAAGAGAGAGAGAGAGCATGGACTTGGGGTTTCGTTTTTACTGAGGTGAAGGTTGAGGTGCCTAGGGTTTCGAGGTTCACTCATTATTGGTAGATATAAAACCTTTGAGTAGGAATTAAAGCTCCAGAAAGGAAAAGCAAGCGGTTAAAGTGTCAGTTACGGAAATCAGCCAGAGCTCTCTAAAAAGGGATGTATGGGTTCAAGGGCCTGGCTCTTCTCAAGGGCACTGTATTCCCTTGAGATGGATGTCTTTGGAGTGGCTACCTCAGCCATCAGAAACTTCATGCTAAGCACTCACTTTACAATCAGAAAAAGCTAATGTTAGCTAAGCTCACACCACAGAAGACTGGCCAGGCTTGGCCCGCTGGCCTTGGTTTGCTCATCTCGGCACTCCACTCCAAACGTCCCACCAGAGCCCCTCCCTCCTTCCCTTCCACTGTGCTCCAATCACACTGGCCCCCTCGCTTTTCCAGCACCTCCCTTTGCTCTTGGCTTTGCTGCCCCAGAGCCTTTGTACTTGCTGTTCTCTCTCCTGGAAGCACCTCTTCCAGGTATTTGGCTGGTCTGCCGGCTCGTTCTCCACGCTGCAGCCGAAACGGAACCTTCTCTCCATCCTGCAAGGAGCCCCTTCTTTCTGTTCTCTCTCTCATGCATGAATCACCATTTGCTTTCTTTACAGGACCCCTCCCCCACCCAAATCCACCTGTGTATTGATCTAGTGACTTGCCGCGTGTCTGCAGTCCCCAACTACAGTTCTAGGAAGGCAGGGGCTGGGCTCTCACGGTCATCACGTGTCCCTCATGCCTAGAATAAGATGCCAAAGACTCGTGTGTCCTCTGACTCGTTTACAAATACTTCTTCAGTCTCCAGGACGTGTCAGAAGCTGCTCTAGGCTCAAAGCTGACATGCAATACATAGTGATCGAGTGAATTAAGGAAAGAATGCATGAATGCTGCCATTTCCAGACTCTTTCTACAGGCCTCGCTGGGCTAAGCATGCAACCATCTATCCACATACTTCCACGCTTTTAGAGCGATTCCTTTACATCGTCACCCCCCTGGTTATGGGCGTATGTGCGGTCTCTTGACGTTTGAACAGAGGCCTGCCTCTAACCGCCGAGCCCCTTTGAGAAGACGCTATCCGCCCATGCAGGCTGGAGCTGTGGCAATCCCACTTGGGTTCCAGAAGCCCCAGGAAGCCGTGAGCATGTGCTTAACTCTCTGGCAGGGGAAGGACAGGTCTTCCGCTAACCTGGGAACATCTCTGTTAGAAGGGATGACTCTTCTCCTTTCTCCTTCCACCCAGACAATAGAGCTCACAGCCTCGGGGACGGATAAGCACTCGGGGTGGGTGTCACTAAGGAAAGTGATGAGCCTACTTCCCCAGATCACTGGGGCAAACCTGGATGTCCCTCCCTCCGTGGCATCCCCCAGCTCTTTGCCACTCCCACTTGTGGCTTTCCCTGCTGTCCTATTTTTCTGGCTTTTCTGGCTAAAAGGAAAAAAAAAAGGGGGGGTTAAAATCCCCTAAAAAGTGAAGATACAATTTTTTTTTTAAGATTTTATTTATTTATTTGACAGAGAGAGATCACAAGTAGGCAGAGAGGCAGGCAGAGAGAGAGAGGAGGAAGCAGGCTCCCTGCTGAGCAGAGAGCCTGATGCGGGACTCGATCCCAGGACCCTGAGATCATGACCTGAGCCGAAGGCAGCGGCTCAACCCACTGAGCCACCCAGGCGCCCCGTGAAGATACAATTTTATATAATACTGCTGGATCCGAAGTACGGAAACAGGCGCGGAGCCACTTTTCACAGGAACACAGTGATCGCATGTATTTTCAGAACAAAGCACGGCAGCCCTGAGTTATCAAAAGAATCGATGCCAGTCGAAGCTGCGGCAACTGGCATCTTGGTGCTGTCAGTGGACGCCTGCCTAGTGAGGGGGACGGGGACGGGGCGACTGGTGCAGAGAGCACGCAGTCTTCAGCAGAGCGGGATGTGGGGGTCAAGGTCCGTTGTCTCTCTGCCTGCTCCACGCTCTGCCTGTCTCTCCAAAGGCACAAGGGCTAAATCCTATCACGGAGGTGGCATTAGGAGTCCCGCTTCGTTTGCAGGGAGCCATGGGGCTGCTCGGGGCTTCCGGGGACCTGTGAGAAGACCCCATTCATCTCCAGAGCTGTGGGGAAATGCCAAAGCACACGGGAGGCTGCCACGGCCTCCGCTTTCCTTTCTGGTCACGTCCAGAAACAGAGAAGCGGGGAGGGAAGCAGTTTTGTAGGTCTTCACACATTTTAAAATGCCCAGTGCAAAATCAGAAATAAAGGAGATGCCAAGTGTAAGCCTGACCGTGGAATGTGTTAGGGTTTCAAGTATATCTTCCCCCAAATTCTTATGTTGAAGCCCAACCCCCAATATCCCTGTATTTGGAGACAGACCTTTACAGAGGTAATTAAGGTCAAATGAGGTCATGAGGGTCCAGCCCTGATCCGCTAGGACTAGGGTCCTTACCAGAAGGAACCCCAGAGGGCTTGCTAGCTCACGTGCACTTCCCACCTTCCACCTCCCACCCACGTGAAGATGTGGGGACAAGGTAGGCATCTGTAAGCCAGGAAGCAGCATCCCACCAGGAGCCAGTGTGTCTGGCGCCAGGATCTGGGACTGCCAGAGCTGTGAAAAATACATGTCTGTTGTTCAAGCCACACGGTCTGTGGCACTTTGCTACGGCAGCCTAAGCTAAGAGATCATCCTTTGCAAATTACTTTATATCACATTCCGTCACCTCAGTGCAAACGATCTTTGTGGTGTTTTCCTACTTTTTGTGGGTTTTCAGCATTTAATCCTCTTGAGTTAGTAAGAATTTGTTGTGCTAAAATGAGGATGGAGAAGGAATGGACTAATCCATCTGCGGTGCCCATTAAGTGCTAGGTACTCCGCAAAGCACTGCGATACATCGTTCCCACTTACTGTTCTCACCAGTCCTGTGAGGCGGCACCGCTTTTCTGTCCAGAGATCCCTCGGCTGTAGGAGAGATCTGGTGTGTGGACTCAAGCATGGCCGGCTCCCAGATACAAGCTCCTCCCTCCTTTACATGATTTCTTCTTGCACTTAAACTACGTGAGGTAAAACTCCAGCGTTCAGAATGGGAGAAGAGTAGGGCTAGAGATGGGAGGTGCATCCGGCTGTGAAAGACCAGTATTTAAAAATGAAAAGAAGGGTGCCTGGGTGGCTCAGTGGGTTAAGCACCTGCATTTGGCTCAGGTCATGATCCCAGGGTCCTGGGATCGAGTCTTGCATCGGGCTCCCTGCTCAGTGGAGGGCCTGCTTCTCCCTCTGTCTGCCACTCCCCCTGCTTGTGCTCTCTCGCTCTGACAATTTAATAAGTCTTTTCTAAAAAAAATTTTTTTTAAGATTTTATTTATTTATTTGACAGACAAAGATCACAAGTAGGCAGAGAGGCAGGCAGAGAGAGAGGGAGAAGCAGGCTCCTCACTGAGCAGAGAGCCGGAAGCGGGGCTCCATCCCAGGACCCTGGGATCATGACCTGAGCCAAAGGCAGAGGCTTTAACCCACTGAGCCACCCAGGCGTCCCTAAAAAAATTTTTTTTAATGAAAAGAAATCCCATTTTTGAAGGTCCATCCAGAAACTATGGGAGGGAGAGCGCTGGCTGTTTGGTACCTGGGTCTGGGGCTGTCCGCCCAGGCTCAGACCCACATCTCACTCTTTTTGGATTGTGCACAGAATGCCTGACTTCAGGACTGCCGTTTCTGAAGAATCCAGCTCTCCTGGTTGTGGGCCTGCCGGATGCTCTGGACGGCAGACCCACAGCTTCCTTGACTTTTCCCACACTAAAGTCCCTTAAACTCTGCTGGGACTCACTGGAGGTGGTCAGTGGTGTGTCATGGTGACTATTTGCCGTGGAGAAGGGAAGGACACAGTATGAAATGAATATGAATGTCATGTCTAACTGCTTACCAGCTCCACTCTGGGGACCAAGTTCACAGGCAGACAACGGCTTTGGGATCACATCCCTCTACTTGGCTCAGCCAAACTGCATCTTGCTTCTGTCTTTTATTTTTTTTAAGATTTTATTTATTTTTTTGAGAGACAGAGCAAGACAGAGAGCAAGTATGAGAGTAGGAAGGTCAGAGGGGGAAACAGACCTCTTGCTGAGCAGAGAGCCGGATGCTGCACTCAATCCCGGCACTCCAGAATCATGACCTGAGCCGAAGACAGTGGCTCAACCAACCGACACACCCAGGAGCCCCATCTCACTTTTATCTTAAGTGAGCCAAGGGAGGACGAGGAGGGGGCACACTGGGAGGTCTGGATTTGCTGCACTGCATCTAGTGACGCCACATAAGAATGGATCCCTCCTTCAAGCAATCTTTACATCCCTGAGAGCATGGCCCCTGTGCACTGTTTCAGGAGAGCCAGCAGAGCATAAGCAATGGGCTCTGTATTCAAGTCACCTTCAGAGAGATTAGAGAAAAGGGGTGATCTCATGCCCAACAATTAGGGATCTAGGACGGGGAGCTGTGGTAGTGGAAAGAGAGACAGAGACAGAAACAGATTTCACTGTGGGCTGGAGTAGAGGAGTCCCAGAAGAGGCCGTGGAAGATGAACGGAACTGGGGAAGGATGAGGATGGAAAGAGGCAGGGTAGTCAGAACACTGGCCCCCAAAGATGCCCACGGCCTAATCCCTAGAACTACGTTACGTTACACGGTCAAGATGACTTTGTAAATGTGGTGAAGTTGAGGAACTTGAGCTGAGGAAAGAATCTTGGGTTATCCGGGAGGCCAAATATAATCGCAGCGTCCTTTAAGAGGGAGGCAGGAGGGTCAGATGAATACATGTGACAACAGAGGCAAGAGATTGCAGAGAAGCAAGCAGGGGGTCATGGAATGTGGGCAGCCTCTCGATGCTGAAAAGGACAAGGACATGGACTCTCCCCCTCGGAGCATCCGGAAGGAGCCAGGCTTGCTAATGTCTGGACGTTAGCCTGATGACCTTGACTCTGAACTTCCAAACTCCTAACTGTGAGGTGATCCTTTTGTGCTGTTTCAAGCTGCCATAATTTATGGCAATTGGTTATGGCAGCAATAGGAACGGAATATAGGAGGTCATTCAATTTGGAAATAAAGCAAGATTAAGAAATCCAAAAGGCAGTGACTTGTAAATGATGATAAACTCCCAGTCCCAAAACTGGACTTATGAAGAAGATGAAAATATGATGCCAAGATGTGTTCACCAAGGCACAGAGCACCACTAACCAGGCAGCTTAAACAACAGAAAAGTATTGTCTCATAGTTCTAGGAACCAGAAGTCCAAGGTCAAGATGTTGGCAGGGCTGTGCTCGAGAACAATGTGTTCCAGGCCTCTCTCCCAGCTTCTCATAGGCCTTTGGCTTGCAGCAAAATAACTCCAGTCTTCACATGGTGTTCCCCTTGGGTGTACCCCTCCGTATGTCCCAATCTCTCCTTTTCGTAAGGACACAAATCCTATTGTGTCAGGGCTCCCCCCACCCCAGGATGACCTTAATTGCTGACATCAGCAGTGACCCCATTCCCAAATATAGTCATTCTGAAGTATGGGGGGCTAGGACTTCAGATGAATTCAGGGATTGGGGGGGACACACTTCCACCCATACCACATGGTAAATGAGAACTTAGTCCTGCCAAGCTACCATGTCCTGTGGCTCCCAGAATATGCAAGAGATATGACACCTACTAAAGGAAGGAAAGAGACTCTCTACCCTCAAGGAACTGACATTTGTGCCTTGGCTTACAGGAGGGAGAGGTGGCATCAAACTCCATGGTGTCTCAGGTTTGAGACCAGAGAATTCATAGGTCAATCAAGTGATGACAAATCCTATAACGGGACAAGGTGAACCATTCAGGCCAGAAGACTGAGGAAGGGAATCAGCAGATTCAGGGAAGAATGTCTGCCAGTGTTGGGGACACTTGCAGCAACACAGTGCTTAGCTCCTTAGAAGGGCTTAGAGTTTTCTGCAAACCGTGTTCCTAACCGTATCATCATTCCCTATGCTGTTTATTGACTTGACTCCAAATTAATTCTTGAACACGACTCCTTGGCTCTTATCACCCATAGTGTCTTCTGAAAGTAGAAATTCAGAGCACTGGAAAGAAACACCAGAAAAAACCAGAATGCTGGACTCCTGGGAGTGGATAGCTCAAACACTTGGAGTCATAGAGGATGCCATGGACATGAGGTAGAAATGGCAAGGAGAAAGCAGAAAAACACCAATGAAGTCATGGACATGGGAAGACTGGGAATGGCTTTGAATCCTATGGATAAGATGAGATGTGGAAAGCAAGAAAGGTATTCCAAGGGGCTGCGCCACCTGCCTCGCCCTGCCCGACTTGGGAGGTGAGTCAAAGCTGGCCTGGCCCCCAAAGCTTCTTCAGCCGGTACTCTCACCACATGCTCCCTTCATGGAGCACAGTCACCGCATGAGACCACGACAAGCTCCTCTTCATTACTTCTGCCTCCACTGCTGCCTGGCCATGTCATTTCTTTTCAGGGGAATTAAAAGAAATAGTGATTTCTGTTATTTTAAAATGGGTTAGTTCTTATTGCTTTAACCACCCCCCCCCCCAAATAAAAAATAGAAATAGGTTGGCTACTGGTTGTTAAAGACTTACTCAGCAAGCTGTAATGTTGAGATGCGTTTGCTCAGAGGATGAGAGAAGCATTCATTCAACACATGCTGAGCGCCTGTTCTGGGCCGGGCACTCTCCTGGGCACTGGGCGTGCAGGGGCAGACAGAACACAGGCCACATCCTCAAGCAATGGGTGTGAAGGCGTAGAGGAGCCATAAGCACCACTCAGAGGGTGATTGCAGAATAGAAACAAGTGCAGCAGTTTCCCCGCACCCCAAGGGGGAAGCCAGCCCAGACAGGAGAGTGAGGGAGGGTCCTGGAGGACACGCCGAGACCTTAGGGACGTCATGTAGTTCACAGGTGTCTTAGTCCATTCGGGCTGTGGTCACAAAATACCAGACTGGGTGACTCACAAACAACAAATTAATTCTTCACAATTCTGGAGGCTGGAAGTCTGAGATTAGGGTGCCTTAACCAATTGCCTCATGGTCAGCTTCTGGTGAAAACCCTCTTCCTGACTGCAGGTTGCCTACTTCTGTGCTCTCCTGTGGTGGAAGGGGCCAGCGATCCCTGTGGGGTCTCTAATATGGTCACTGATTGCATTCATGAAGGTTCTAGCTTTATGACCTAAGCACCTCCCCAAAGCCTCACCTCCTGATGCTATCTATCATTTTGGGGGGTTAGGATTTTAACTTATGAATTTGGGGGGAACTCAAAGATCCATTGTTAACCATAGCAATAGGTTAACAGATGTTTTCTAAAAAGGGCCAGATTGTAACTATTTTTGGTTTTGTGGGTAGTGTGTTTTCTTTCACCGCTTCTGAGCTCTGTCATTGGAGTGAGACTCCGCAGCTGTGTGTAAACAAGTCAATATGGCTGTTTCCCTCCAGCTTTATGTATGAACACGAAAATGGGCATTCTGTCTCATTGCCTCGTTCCACAAATTCTTCTTCCTTTATTATTATTCTTTTGACATAGTATTCTTCTTTTGAGAATTTTTTTCATCTTAATAATGTAAAAGCACATCTAAACTTGCAGGCCATTAAAAAAGCAGCTGGTGGGACTGACAAGGCCTGTGACCTGCGGACTGTCAACCCCTAACCCAGATGAAGGAGAGAACACAGCAATCACATGAAGAGGAGATAGCTCCTGGGGACGGGTACAGGCATACTCAGGAATTACAAGCTGTTGTTAAGATTAATTTTTTGCAACAATTAAATGATGGCTCTCATACAAATGTGAAACAAATGTGTCAGAGATTTTATTTAATTCATTAATTATGGAACTAATACAAAGTGACAACTAGTTCAAAGGAAAATTTCTTTTAAAAAAACATATCTAGGGGCACCTGGGTGGCTCAGTGGGTTAAGCCTCTGCCTTCGGCTCAGGTCATGATCCCAGGGTCCTGGGATCGAGCCCCGCATCGGGCTCTCTGCTCAGCAGGGAGCCTGCTTCCTCCTCTCTCTGCCTGCTTCTCTGCCTACTTGTGATCTCTGTCTGTCCAATGAATAAATAAAATATTTTTTAAAAAAACATATCTATAAGTTATCAGAAGTGCTGAAATCAGGGTGCCTGGGTGGCTCAGTGGGTTAGGCATCTGCCTTCAGCTCAGGCTGTGATCCCAAGGTCCAGGTCCTTGGGCTCTGGGCTCAACAGGGAGTCTGCTAGAAGATTCTCTCCTCCTACCTCTCCCCCAACTCACCCGTGCTCACCCCCCTCTCTAAAGCAAATAAATTTTTTAAAAAAAGTCCTGAAATCAATTGGTCAATATCTATAAGCAATAATCAATTCCATCTCCACAGGACACAGATTGCATTTCTATGCACAAAAAATCATTTGCATTACCATCAGTATTCAGTTGTAAAATAGCTCAAAGACAAAGGATGTACTATTGGGGACACCAGGAATCTTTTTCCCATTTCACAATTTTTCTTGGCACAGTTCAGTGTGATTGCAGGGATTGGTTCTTTCTTTCTTTCTTTCTTTGTCCAGAATGTTCCACAGCTGGCCGACTTTAGAACGTTTTGGCATTCAGGCTTAAGGCACAGGATAGTCAGGGTATTTACCCATGCTAGGCCTCAACAACCTGGCTCTAATTACCTCGACTTCCTCTCACTTTCTTGTTGAATCAGTCCATTTGAAAAGAATGAAAGGCAATGCCGCTGTAGGTGTAGCAGAGGGCAAGTTACTTCTTCGTGCCTCAGCTTCCCCGTCGGCAAAATGAGAATAATTTAATGCCTACAGGGTTGTGGTGGAAATTAAATGATTCAGTATTCCTTGCTCTCCTGTAAAACACTCCCATTTCTCTGGACTCATTGAAACCTAAAATGGGCAAGCGTGACGCTGTATCAAAGCCACCACACCTAAGGCCGAAATCAAAGAAACATGGCCGTCCACCGTGAGTGTTAGGGTGGGGAAAATGGAGGATGGCTGTGGACCAAGGTGTGGCATTGGCCGAGTCACTTAACTCTCTAGACTTAGTTTCCTTATCTTGAAGGCAAAGAGTTAGAACTAAAATTATCCATGACTCTGCGTTAACATAGAAACGACACAGCTTTTACACAGATTACAAACAACCGAAAATTTGGTATGTTTCAACATTTTCCTCTAAGTATGGGAGTGCATTTTAAAATTCTGCTGGGAATTGTAAAAACTCTTCAGTGGACCTGAGTCCCCTGCATCGCTCTTAAAGGCCCTGTGAGCTCCTGTGAGTTACTTCAGTTTGATACAGAGCGTTTCAGGGCAGATTCTGAGGTGGGAGTCAGCACCTCAGACCCAGGCCCCTGCAGGCTTAAGGATCTTCTCATCGTCTTTGGGGGGAAGTTGGTTCTAAAAGTAAACAAAAGGTAAATCTATCTTCTCTCCAGGTGCTCATGGCTCTCTGCCTGAGGTCACTCTGAGGTAACACACGGTGGCTGACATCAGTCCTGTCAGGGAGGGCTTTGCGGTTTCCTCACCGCCTGCATAGGCAGGCCCACACAGATCTGTGCTTTCAGAGTTTGCGCAGCTTGTGTCCGCTCCATAAAGCACTGTGATCTGAGCTTCATTCAGATCCACTGAATCTTATTACAGGCTGATCAGTTGTCTGATGTCCCCTGAGATTTGGTCATCCTCCCCACATCCTATCAGGGCATCCAGGCCTCCTTGCAACTTAGAAGAAGACTTCTGAGCCCTTGTGAAATCTTGAACTGGGGCAAATTTGTGTCGGTGCTTAGCCCCACAGTTTTGGCGGGCCACCATCCAAAAAGCTCATCGAGCAATTCTGGTTGAGATGAGGCTGCCCTGAGGAATTTCTTCCTAGGCTGCCTTCCAAGATATACCCTGTCCTAGAGCTATGAAATGTTCACTTTCCTCACATTTTAAAAAAATTGTATGATTCCATTTATCATACAAGGTCCAGGAGAGGCAAATTTCTGGAAAAGACCATTTCTGGTCAGAAAGGTCCAGAATAGGCAAATGTATGGAGTAGAAAGTAGAATAGTGGTTACTTGGGGCTGAGGGAAGGGTTAGAGGAGCAAGGGGGGCTGATGGCTACTGGGTATGGAGTACCCTTTGTAGTGGGGACAAAATATTCTAAAATTATTATGGTGATGGTTGTATAACCTTGTGATATATTTTTAAAAAATGAGTTGTACATGTTAAATGGGTGAATTATAACACATATGAATGAAGGTGTTTTTGTTTTCCCTTTATACTCTTTATTTTTTCTAATTTTTTAAAAGTTTTAATTGTAATGCCCATTAGTCCACACACAGAGTCATATTAGTTTCAGGTATACAAAACAGTGGTTTGACAATCCATACGCGACCAAGGCTTGTCCTGACAGGCGCACATCCCAATCCCCATCTCCTATCTTCCCCATCCCCCCACGTATCTCCCCCGCTGGTAACCATCAGTTTGTTCTCTTGAGTTAAGGGTCTGTTTTTTGATTTGTCTCTCTCTCTCTTTCTCTTTCCCTTTGCTCATTTTCTTTGTTTCTTAAATTCCGCATATGAGTGAAATCATATAGTAGTTGTTTTTCTCTGACTGATTTCACTCACCATTATACTTTCTAGCTCCATCCATGCCCTTGCAAATGGAAAGATTTCATTCTTTTTATGGCTAAATAATATTCCATTGTGTATATATATACATATACCACCTCTTCTTTATCCCTTCATCAGTTGATGGGTACTTGGACTCCTCCCATATCTTGGCTATTGTATATGAGTCTGCTATAAACATAGGGGTGCGGGTAGCCCTTTGATTTATTGTTTTTGTATTCTTCGGACAAATACTCAGTAGTGCAGTTGCTGGACTGTAGGGTAGTTCGGTTTTTTTACTTTTTGAGGAAAATCCCTACTGTTTTCCACAGTGGCTGCACCAGTTTGTATTCCCACCAACAGAGCATGAACAAGGATTCCCGTTTCTCCATATCCTTGCCAACACCTGTTGTTTCTTGTGTTGTTGACTTTAACCCTTCTAACAGGTGTGAGTTGATACCTCATGTGGTTCTCATTTGCATTTTCCTGATGGTGAGTGATGATGAGTATCTTTTCATGTGTCCGCTATCTGGATGTCTTCGTTGGAGAAATGTCTCTTCATGTCTTATGCCCATTTTTTTCCCATTTCTTTCTTTTCTTCTTCTTTTTTTTTTTTTTAGAAAGAATGCACATGTGTATGTCAGCAGGGGAGGGACAGAGGGAGAGGGAAAGAAAAAATCTTAATGTAAGCTCTGCACCCAGTGGGGCACCATAAGCTGGGCTTGATCTCATAACCATGAGATCATGGCATGAGCCAAAATCAAGAGTCGGATGCTCAACTGACTGAGTCACCCAAGTGCCACATTTTCTTAACTTTTCTTTCTGCTGCTTCATTATTGGTGTATAGAAGTGCAACAGGTTTCTGCACATTGATCTTGTAACTTTACTAAATTTGTTTATCAGTTCTAGCAGTTCTTTGATGGAACCTTTTGGGTTTTCTCTATATCATATCATGTCATCTGTGAAGAATGAAACTTTACTTTTTCCTTGCCAACTTGGATGCCTTTTACTTATTTTTGTTGTCTGATTGCTATGGGAAGGACTTCCAGTACTATGTTGAATAGAAGTGGTGAGAATGGACATCTTTGTCTTATTTCTGACCTTAATGAAAAGCTCTCAGTTTTCCCCCACTGAGGATGCGGATCCCCACATCCTAGCTAGCTGTGAGTTTTTCATATATGGCCTTTATTATGTTGAAATGTGTTCAATCCAAACCTACTTTGTCAAGGGTTTTTATCATGAATGGATATTGCACTTTGTCAAATCTTTTTTCTACATCTGTTGAAATAATCATATGGTTCTTATCCTTCTTCTCATTGATGTGATGTATCACACTGATTGCTTTGTGAATATTGAACCACCCTTGTAACCCAGGAATAAATCCCACTTGATCGTGGTGAATGATTTTTTTAATGTATTGTTGAAGTCAGTTTCCTAGTGTTTTATTGAGGATTTTTGCATCTATGTTCATGAGGGATATTGGCCTATAGTTCTCCTTTTTTAGGGGAGTCTTTGGTTTTGTAATCTGCATAATGCTGGCCTCATAGAATGAATTTGAAGTTTCCCTTCCTTTTTTATTTTTTGGAACAGTTTGAGAAGAATAGGTAGTCTTCTTTAAATGTTTGGTGGACTTTGCCTGTGCAGCCATCTGATCATGGACTTTTGCTTATTGGGAGTTCTTTGATTACTGAGTCAATTTCTTTGCTGGTTATCAGTCTGTTCAAATTCTCTATTTCTTCCTGTTTCATTTATGGGAGTTTATGTGTTTCTGGGAATTTATCCATTTCTTCGAGGCTGTCCATTTTGCTGGCATATGGTTTTTCATAATATTCTCTTATAATTTTCTGTATTTCTGTGGTCTTAGTTATTTCTCCTCTCTTATTTGTGACTTTATTTGTTGAGTCCTTTCTCTTTTTTCCTTGATGAGTATGGCAGCCAGAGGTTTACAAACGTTATTGATTTTTTTCAAAGAAGCAGTTCCTGGTTTCATTAATCTGTTCTGTTGTTTTTGTTTGTTTGTTTGTTTAGTTTCTGTAAATACAGAAACTAATTTTTACTATTTTCTTCCTTCTGCTGGTTTTAGAGTTTGTTGTTCTTTTCCTAACTCCTCTAGGTCTAAAGTTATGTTGTTTATTTAAGATTTTTCTTGCTTTTTGAGGTAGGCATTGCTATAAATTCCCTCTTAGAACTGATTCTGCTGCATCCAAAAAGTTTTGTATCATTCTGTTTTCATTTTCATTGGTTTCCCTGCACTTTTAAATTTCTTCTTTTTATTTCTTGGTTGGCCCACTCATTGTTTAGTAGCATGTTGTTTAACCTGTATATATTTATAGTCTTCCCCAATTTTTTCTTGTGGTCATGGTGTTGTGGTCAGAAAACATGCATGGTATGACTTTGATCTTGAATTTGTTGAGGCATTTTATGGGGCTACTGTGTGACCTATTCTGGAGAATGTTCTGTGTGCACTTGAAAAGAATGTATAGTCTGCTGTTTTAGGACAGAATGTTTGAATATATCTGTTAAATCTATCTGTTCCAGTGTGTCACTGAAAGCCATTTTTTCCTTCTTGATTTTCCATTTAGGTGATCCGTCCATTAATGTAAGTGGGATGTTAAAGTACCCTACTATTTTATTATTATTTAATTCTCCTACATATAGCTTGAGTTCAACTGAATGCATTGAACTGCACACTTAAAACAAGTGCTGTATGGCATGTAAATTATACCTAGTGAAATTTCCCAGTTTTGTGGTTTTGCAACTAAAGAAATCAGGCTAAGATTCCACACTGCTGAGTCTGGAACTTGCTTCTGCCCTTCAATCTGTCCAATGCCTATTTCTGAGAGATGACAGGGCAAGCAAGAATAAGAGAATGAGAGAGAGGAGTTATCTGGAATGATGTTTACTAAAAAAATTTTAGACTTTCACCATAATCAAGTGGGATTTATACCAGGGATGCCACGGGTTCAATATTTGCAAATCAATCAACATGATACATCACATTAACAAAAGAAAGGATAAAAATTATATGACCATCTCAATTGATGCAGAAAAAGCATTTGTGCAGTGTAACATCTGTCCATGACAAAAGATTTCAACGAGGTAGGTTCAGAGCAGACATACCTCAACATAGTAAAGGCCATATATGAAAAACCCACAGCTAACATCATATTCTATAGGGAAAACTCTCATCTTCTCCTCTCGGGTCAGGCACAAACAAGGATGTCCACTCTTACATTTCCATTCAACATAGTACTGGAAGTCCTAGCCACAGCACTCAAACAAGAAAAAGAAAAAAAAGGCATCCAAATTGATAGAGTAAAACTGTCACTATTTACAGATGACATGATACCATGTATAGAATGCTCTGAAGATTCCACCTAAAAATTAGGAGAACTGATAAATGAACTCAGTTAAGTTGCAAAATGCAAAATTAATATACAGAAATCTGTTGAATTTCTTTACACTAGTAAAGAAATAGCAGAAAGAGAAATTCAGAAAACAATACCATTTACCATTGCACCAAAAGAATAAAATATCTAGGAATAAACTTAACCAAAGGAATGAAAGACCTACACTCTGAAAACTATAAAAACACCAATGAAAGACATTGAAGCTGTTACAAACAAATGGAAAGACAGTCCATGTTTATGGGTAGGGCAGACCAATATTGTTTGAAAGTCCATACCACCCAAAGCAATTCTACAGAGTTAATATGCAATCTTCAGCCAAATTCCAACAACAATTTTCACAAAACTAGAACAAAAAATATTAACATTGGTATGGAACCACAAAAGACCCTAAATAGCCAAAGTGATATTGAGAAATAAGAACAAAGCTGAAGGTATCACAATCCCAGATTTCAAAATACACTACAAATCTGGAGTAATAAAAAACAGTATGGTACTGACACAAAAATAGACACATAGATCAATGGAACAGACTAGAAAGCCCAGAAATAAACCCACAACTATATGGTCAATTAATCATTTGACAAAGCAGGCAAGAATACACAATGGGGAAAAGGACAGCCTCTTCAACAAATAGTGCTCGGAAAACTGGACAGCCACAGGCAAAAGAAAGAAACAGGCCCACTTTCTTACACCACACACAGAAACAGACTCAGGATGGATTGAAGACCTATATGTGAGACTTGAAACCATAAAAATCCTAGAAGAAAACATAGTTCTTTGATATCAGCTTTTTCCCTAGATCTATCTCCTCCTCAGTCAAGAGAAACACAAGCAAAAATAAACTCTTGGGACTACACCAAAATAAAAAGATTTTGCACAGGGAAGGTAATCATCCATAAAACAAGATTGCAACCTAATGAATGGGAGAAGATCTTTGTAAATGACATATTCAGTAGAGGTGAGTATCCAAAATATGTGAAGAACTTCTACAACTCCACACCAAAAAATAAATAATTGAATTAAAAATGGGCACAGGATCTGAATAGACATTTTTTCAAAGAAGACATACCTATAGCTAATAGACACAAGAAAAGATGCTCAATACCACTAATCATCAGGGAAATGCAAATCAAGACCACAGTGAGATATCACCTCTCAGGTGTCAAAATGGCTAAAATAAAAAACACAAGAAACAACAAGCGTTGGTCAGGCTGTGGAGAAAAAGGAACCCCCCATTCACTGTCGGTGGGAATGCAAACAGATGTAGCCTCTGTGGAAAACAGTATGGAGGTTCATCAAAAAATTAAAAATATGGGATGCCTGGGTGGCTCAGTCGGTTAAGCCACTGCCTTCGGTTCAGGTCATGATCCCAGGGTCCTGGGATCGAGTCCCGCACTGGACTCCTTGCTCAGCAGGGAGCCTGCTTCCCCCTCCCCACCCTGCCTGCCTCTCTGCCTACTTGTGATCTCTCTGTCAAATAAGTAAATAAAATCTTTTTAAAAATTTAGAAATAGAATTGCCATATGATCCAGTAATTCCCAAAGAATACAAAAAACACTAATTCAAGGGGATACACGCATACCATGTTTAGAGCAGCATTATTTACAATAACCAAATTATGGAAGCAATATTAGTATCTACTTATAGATGAATGGATAAAGAAGATATGCTTTATTGGAATATTACTCTATCATTAAAAAGAATGAAATCTTACCATTTGCAATAACACAGATGGATCTAAAGGATATAAAGCTAATGGAAATAAGTCAGAGAGAGAAAAATAGCATATGATTTCACTCATACGTGGAACTTAACCAAAAAATAGAAGAGATAGACTCGAGAACAAACTGATGGTTACTAGAGGGGAGATGGGCAAGCATGGGGAGAAATAGGTGATTGGAGATGGAGAGTACCTTTGTGGTGACAATGAGTAATGTATTTGTTGAATCGCTCCACTGTACACCTGGAGCAAATATAACACTGCTTGCTCATTACACTTCAAAAAGATAATTAAAAACAAAGTGAAAAATGTGATGGTTTGAAGAAAATTTAGGATTCCTGGTGATTTTTTGTTTTCTTTTCCATAATTCTTTATATTGTCTGATATGGGGTAAATGAGCACACATTGTTTTTTTAGGAAAAGCAACAAAGCTGTTTTCTTTTTGGAAATGAAAACAACCAAAGGCCAGATCTCTGCTTAAGATCTATACTGTGAGACTGTTTTTGATTAACTAATGGAACTTTTGGTTCAGTGAGCAAATTAGTTTTCTTGAAAAATCTCTCCTGGCTGACAACATTTTAACCTTGGCCTTAATCCTAAGAGGTAAATAATTAAGCCATTCTGAGATGAAGGCAGATATCCTAAGAACCTGGCACCAATTTATCAGAAGAATAGCCTTGGTCACCTGTTATTTGAAAGCAAGTTTCTGAAATCTGAGTGATTGGTCATTTCCATTTTCATTATAAAACTGGAGATAAATAATATCCAGGGAAACACCCTCAAGGTACAATCGAAATCACCCAAGAATGCAGTAAACCCTTTAAATTTATGTATTTCAAAAAGAAAAAAATATTTTCATGGGATTCAGAAGTTTACAAAAAGACATACATATTTAGTGTCTAGGGCTTTGTGTTTTTATTTTATTTTTTTGAGAGAGCAAGAGTAGGGGAGAGGGGAGGGGTGCAGGGAGAGGGAGAGAGAGAATCTTAAGCAGGCTCTATGCCCAGCACAGAGCCCAGTGCAGGGCTCAGTGTCACAGCCCTGAGGTCAAGACCTGAGCTGAAATGAAGAGTTGGACGCTTAACTGACTGAGCCACCCAGGCGCCCCTAGGGCTTTATGTTTTGTACAATAAGTTAAACAACTACAGGGAAAAATAGTATTAGACTAATAAAACCAGTCAAACAAACAGAGAAGTCCCTGTTTCGCCCAAACCTCCTGCTGAAGTGTCTGCCTAAAACCAAATGCTGGGTTTGGGTTTGTGCCATGTACTGCTTGGTGGAACTTGATAGTTTGTAGAAGCATATGAACCAAATTAATGCAGCATCTCTTGACTGCAAGCTTCCTCTGGGCTTAGTCATCTAGTCTTCTAGGAGCTGCTTTCCAGGATGTCCGAAGTGAACGCATAATCTGACCTCAAGGGAACCCATTAAAAACAAAAGGCATCGATTTAAAGTACAGCAGTAAATAGGAACACAGAAATAACAGATAAGAAACTTTGGTAAACTCTTCTAAAAGCACTTACAGGTCTATAAAATTAATGGTGGAGGAAAGTTGGTTGAATCTTTTCTCGCACTAGTCGATATTGTATAAAAAAGGATGATCAGGTGTTGCTCAGTTCACAGCCATTGCCTTCCATGAACTGGTAGGAATCCCAAAGTTGTCTTTGCGAGCCACCAGCAAGCATACCCAGCTGATACTGCAGAGTCCAGGTGTCACGCATTCTTTAATATACAGGTGAGTAAAATTGCAGGCTCTGTCTTAGTTTCATTTTTGCCCTGGAGATCTTTGAAGGACAATGAAATAAACATGGCGTCCGGAGCCATTTACACCTGTAATTCCTGCAATGGTTATACTTGGCTGCTCACGAGGCAAACAGAAGATGTTGACACTTAAGTTGACAGAGCACTGAAAAGCAAGAAGAAAATATTGCACCTGATCCCCTGGAAGTAGATTGGGGCGAGTTTGACTCCCTCATTTCTAAGAAACCAGCCCCTGGAGTTCAGCACATGTAACAGCTGGTAAGTATCAAGCTGCCTGAAAATGACGACAGAAGCATGAACCAGAAAAAAATGAATAAACAAAACAGGGAACAAGATATTCCTGCCTTATCCCTGGCAATTTGGATTGACTTTAGAGAAAAGGAGAAGCTCTAAGAGGGGGAAACAAAAGAAGTCTAAGAAATGAGGAAGAAAAAAAAAAATGAAACAAAAGAGAATGACATTTTGTGGAAAAGGCAGACCGTGACTGATGAGAGAAATAACAGTTGCTTTAAATTACCACAGGGCGTTATGAGGGCCAGAAGAATTTTCCCGCCATTCTAAGTTACTAGACACTAGAGAAAATTGTCGCTCTCTCGCCTTGAATGTTTTACTCAATGCAAATTCCCTTGGATGACTTTTCTGTGCCATCCACTCAGCTAACTTATCATGCCTGTTAAAAATCCAACAGAGAGCAGTTCAGATCCCACGGCCCCAAATATTAGACCATAAGTTCCAAACCTAAATTCAGGGGTTTCGATTTTTCTGATGTAAAGGTGTCTCCATATAATTTTGTTAGCAGTTTCTGCAGCTTAGTGACGCCTCACTCAGTCATACTGTGTGCCCTGCACGCGGCCTGGCATTTGGGAATACTGTGTGGTATAGTTTAAATCCCTGGTCAAAACACCTGTGGGGGTGGACGGTCATGCCCGAAGGAATTCATCACAGGAGGGCACATGACAGGCTCTCTTAGCTACAAAGACTGGCCAAGAGAGCAGCGTCTTTTTCTTCAAGTTTTCATTTAAAGTCCAGCTAGTTAACATACGGTGTAATGTTAGTTTCAGGTGTACAATAGAGCGATTCAACACGTCCATACAACACCTGGTGATCATCACGATGTACTCCTTAAGCCCCATCACCTGTTTAGCCCAACCCCCACCCACCTCCCCTCCGGTAACCATCAGTTTGTTCTCTCCGCAAAGAGTAAAAGAGCAGCTTCTTCATGCCTGAGTGGAGGGAGGGGCAGAGGGAGAGAGAATCTCTAGCAGATTCCCCACTGGACACGGAACCCAACGCGGGGCTCAGTCTCACGAACCTGATATCATGACCTGAGCCAAAATCAAGAGTCGGATGCTTAAAGGGACCGGCAACAGAAGCCCAGTCGTACAGAACAGGCCAACACAGGTGGAAGGGAAGTGTGCATTGCACGTCAAAAGTGCTGCCCCTGGTGGCCATTAGAATACCCAGCATGAGGCCCCAGAGCACTGGACCTTGAGTCTGTGGATGACTTTATCTTCTGGTAAAGTCTGTGGACTCTACCTTCTGGGACTGAGCCCCTGGCTTCTGGGCAAGGGAAACAGGAGAGCCCAGCCACTGAGTCCGAGGGAGAGCAATAAGGATGGTCCTCTCTGTGGTCCTTGACCTTGCTCAGAGGAATGAGGGGGAGGCTGCCAGCAGCATATGGTTGTGCTTCTAAAGCGAGAACAGCCTGCTCTCCCCGGAGGGCTCTAGAAAAGCTTTATAGAAGGTGGCAGCTAAAGGAAAAGTGGGGAGGGGAGAACGGTGTCACACAGGAGGGAATGGCCGGAGCCACCCGAGTGCATGATGTGTCCAGACAGAGTGAGCAGAGCCTCGCTCTCCCGCAGGCCCGGCAGAAAGCGGTGTTGGGGCCAGACCATAAACCCGTTTTGTCCTGCCCCACGCTAAGAAACGTGGATCCCGTAAGTGAAAGGCAGCCAGTGAGGATCTGTCAGCAAAGAACCCACAAGCCTAAATCTGTGTTCTCTGGTGAGGACGAGGATGATTGGCTCAGAAGATGCAAGGATAAAATTTGGGCAACAGTGGGGCGCGTGGGTGGCTCAGTAGATCCAGGGAGAGTCTGACTCTGGGTTCAGAGTCCTGAAATCTAGCCCCGCCCACCCCCCTGGGGGGCTGGGCTCCTTGCTCAGCGGGGAGTCTCCTTGGGATTCTCTCCCTCTGCCCCTCCCCCCAGCTCCTGCGTGTGCATGCACACTCTTTAAATAAATTACTTTAATTTAAAAAAATATAGGCAACAGAACCTGTCAGGAGTGATGACAGCCCAACGAATACATCGAGATAAGGCTAAAGAAAGAAAAAGTGCAGAAAAACAGCTGACTTAGCCGCATTTGGGAGTTTTCCTTCATAATATTATCAGACCATTCTCGGGAAGAGTCACCTTCCAAAATTTTCGTCCAACCAAAAATGTAATGTTTCAAAATGTTTCTGCTTTGAGTGATTGAGGCAGACATAACTCTGTTTTGGTCATCAAGACCTGGCCACGAGATTAATTAAATTTGCTCTTTGTAAGCAAAATGAAACAGTCCAGTCAGTAATATTTAGCCTTCTTCCCCCAGCACCCCCACCTGCCTGCACCCTACTAGACTGGATCTTAAGAGTAAAGCAAGTGAAAGTTTCAACCTACTGACTGACAATCCCCGGGCGGGGGTGGGGGTAAACAGTGGGATGCGGGGACTGTTCCAAATGGACAGGAACCTGAAGGAAGCCCGGTGAGGACGGAGCCTTTAAGTCCTCCCGTTGGTGATGCTCTGCGATCCGGTGTGAGCCCCGCAATCGCCCTCTAAGAGGACAAGACGGGTGTCCTAGTGCCAGCAAGCCAAGGCCCAAGGGAAGTCACTAACAGTGCCACGGGCCATCAAACGCGTTTGTGCTGAGGGGGGAACCACAGAACTTTGGGGGGAAGCAGAGGAAGACCATGTCCTTGTCCGTCACCGGACCCCAGACTGCGCTCAGAGAGTGTGATTTTATGTCTCAGGGCAATGGAAGGAACTTCAGCACAGCTGAGGTTCCCAGCTTGGACAAAAGATTGGATAAAGGTGCCATTAACTGAGAAGGTAGGAAGATGAGGAAGAGGGAGGGGTTGGAACAGCAGAAGACTTCAGCTGTGAAAGTCTTAGGTTTGAGGTGCTGGTGAGTCACCCAGAGAGAGGTGTCAGAAGGCAGGTGGAAGCATGGAATCAAAGCTCAGGAAGTAGGTGGGGTTGGAGATAAAGAAGGGGTTCGAGCCCTGAGGCCCTCTGAATGAATTTGCCGGAGGAATACACACTCAGACTGCTCAGGTGATAAAGCCCTGGAGAAACACCGAAGTTTAAGGGGAAGGTAGGAGACAAGAATGTTTTGTTTTATCTCTTTGGTAAGTAACATAAACATTGTTTGCTTAATGACTCACCGACACAGTCAAATCCAATTAAATAATGGAGCAACCAAGCCGATCACTCCCAACCTGGGAGGTACAGGATAGTGTTTCCAGAATTTTCATAGCAGAGCGTGTGTTACCCAAGTATCTGGGTAAAGGTAGAAAGAGATGATTTTCAAGGCTGGATGTGGAAAGACTGATCTTCTCTGCCATGTCCTCTCTTTGACAGATGTTGGTATAAGTCAGTGAAATGGGTTAGTTAATTTTGTCTTAATGTTGCATTTGTAGAGAGTAAGTTTACTACCCAAATTCTAGGAGCCAAAGTATTCCGCGGACTGTCTCACTCTTATCTCGCTCTTTCTTTCCTCAGACACAGATTGTTTTCTCCAAAGCACCAGAAGCCTGGTATCTGAAGGCAAAGCTAGATGGGCAAGCAAAAGACTATACAAGTTAGTGAACAATAAAAACAGTTGTGTTTATCAACCACTCTTCTGCATGGTGAGATTTACTTTGTATTGCATTAGGATAGTAAGTAGGAGTATGCTTACCGCAATGTGCCTACAGCTTTGCTGGGGAGGGACTTAGAGCTGACAATTCATTCTTTAAGAAAGCCTGCGCCCCTGGGTGGCTCAGTGGTTTAAGCCGCTGCCTTCGGCTCGGGTCATGATCTCAGGGTCCTGGGATCGGGTCCCGCATCGGGCTCTCTGCTCGGCAGGGAACCTGCTTCCCTATCTCTCTCTCTCTCTGGCTGCCTCTCCATCTACTTGTGATTTCTCTCTGTCAAATTAATAAATAAAATCTTTAAAAAAAAAAAAAAAAGAAAGCCTGCACCCAGGTTGCTTCGGGGGCACAGTGTGAGCCTCTGATTCTTGGAGTCTTCCTTCTTAATTTCCTGCTGCTGTGGCAGCTAAGGGGAAGCTGCAACATTAGTTACAAATTTGGTAAGAAAGTAGCAGTTTTTTGTTGTAACCCTGATTCAACTCCTCCCCGCCTTCACTTTCAGAAGTCTGGCATATAAATGAAGAATGTTTGCTGCAAAATAGAGCTCTTTGTATACAAGGTGTGTGTGTGTGTGTGCGCGCGCGTGTGCACTTGCGCTGGCACGCGCACATGGCAAGTCAAAACCCAAGGCAAGTAACTTCACGCATCACCTTTTATGGCAGGTTTGGGAACATTTCTCATCTTTTCTTTCCCCTCCCTGTAGGTGCCTCCGGGGGAGAGGTTTTCTGCTTAAATTGACTCTCACTTTCAGGTGTGCCTTTACATGCCCTGTTTGCAGCCTGCGCCTCTCAACACAGCCTTGCAAGTCCCGGTGAGTCTTCTCTTCTCTCTCCCTGACATGTTGGCAGTTTGGGGATTAAGTGAAGGTATCAGCAAATTCAGGATTTTTTGTGTATGAGGGGAACTAGCGTACAGTGTAGTATATCAGAGCATGGAGTGTACTTATTACCTTCACAGAATGATAATCAGATAACATGTATACACAAGACATGTACACACGGTACAATATCCAATGGGAAAAATGGGTGTTTAGCGGCGAGTGGGGTGCAGCCAATGCCTTGAGCTTTTCTGTTCTTTAAAGGAAGCTTCGAATGATGCAATGTTCAGCTGCACAATTTAAATTGTGTATTAGGTGAATAGTTATTTTTACCATGGCGCTATAACTTGGGACAGTTGGGAAAACATTCCAATTGTGTAGAACTAACCATATCTTCAAAATGCATTGTTAATATCTTAGGTATGTACAAGTAGTCAGTTTTGAGGAATGTATGGTGTATCCTGTAATTTAAGGGAAAGAGAGCTTTATAGCTTCATGTTCTGCATTCCTCACTGCGACACAATTTAAGGCAGCACAGTCGAAATATATAATGATTCCTGATGTAATGTGGGAGGGAAAAAATGTGTTACACAGATAAGGGAAAGATTTCTATGAGAACTGTCATTTTCAAATGTGTAAAATAACCCATTTAAAATGTGTGCTGGAAAAAGAATTAAGGACTAGTACAAATATGTGGATTATAATTGTCCCCGTGTTAAAAATTACTGTGCAGTTTGCAGAAGGAAACCTGTAGAAAGGGTGTTTCCCACTCACTCTTTGCACCGGTGGGTCTGCCTAGGGCAGTGTTTGGACACTCCTGGGCAGCTTGACATTAAATGCCCCTGGTGTCCCCATCTGTTGCCTCCACATCGTTTTGACAAAAAAAAGAGACGAAACTCTTTGACAAGCTGCCACCTTGAGCACGGCCTTCCAGTACAGGCAGATGAGATAATGGTAATTGTTAGTAAATTAAAATAGATTAGTAATGCTGGGAAATTAGTTATTGTCAATTTCACGTACTTCACCGTTTATTGCGACGTTTACCGTTTACTATAGTTTGGGACCAGGGTCCTCTAGCAGCATTCACTAAACCATCACCAAAATGCATCCAGTGCCTTTGTAAATATATTTACATGCTCTTTCTGCAAATAAGGGGTGATATATATTTTTCTTCATTCCAATTACTTTTACAAATATCACTTAAACTCACCAGTGACTTTAGCACGAAGGAAATTGCATGTGGCCTTTGGGAAGCTTCGCAAAGGTCAGGTCTGGTACAGCAA
Source organism: Mustela erminea (assembly GCF_009829155.1). Classification (NCBI taxonomy): domain Eukaryota; kingdom Metazoa; phylum Chordata; class Mammalia; order Carnivora; family Mustelidae; genus Mustela; species Mustela erminea. The sequence continues at coordinate 90,068,109 of NC_045624.1, read as the reverse complement.
GCAGAAAAGCAGCACCAATGACGCTGAAAGCCTGCTGAAGGAAGGTATGGGGAACATGACCGCCGCGCCCGAAAATGTGCTCTGTACAGCCGTGTATTTCACAGTGACTGGGTGATTTTCAGAAATCAGACTTTGTGAAAGTTAATAGACTCTATAACATTCATCTAGCTTGGGACTTAGATCATCTCAAATGGGAAACAGAAAACTGGGAGCAGGACCAGACCTAAGAAGCTTATGGAAATGAAGGGTGTGGTGACAAGAGCCTGACCAAGGACACTATTGATATTTGGAGCTGGATAATCCTTCCTTAGGGGGATGGGGCTGCTCTGTGCACTGTAGAAGACTCTCCAGCCTTGACCCTGGCCTCCGTCCACTAGATGTCAGTAGCTACCTCTGCCCAGTGTGGCAGTCACAAATGTCCTCAGACCTTGTGTTCTCTGGTGGGCAAAAGGATCCTGAGAACTCGCTGTGCACAGGAGAAGCAGGAAAGCTGACTTGGGCCTCAGCCTTTCCAGCGTAATCCCAGGGATCAGCCATCATCCACCTTCGCTGAGAAGGAAGGAGTTTCTATTTCAGGAGGTAGGATGGAGTGAGGGAAGATAGAAGGAATGAATTGGTTAACAGGATGCCAAGAACCCATTGCAAAGTGACACAGAGAAACAAGAAAATGGGAGATGATTGAAGTCCCTTTGGCACATTTTGTTGGACATTTCAGGGAGAATATTTTTAGTAGCCTAAATTCATCAGAATTAACTCTCCTCTTCGTAGCCTGGGCCTCAGGGATTTCAGAGATAGCTGGGTTAAAGGATTTAAAACCCCAATGTTGGCCTTCCTTTGGGACCACTCCCACTACTCCCCTGGAGGAAAGGAAGCCTGGGACCCCAGCCCATTTTCTACCCAACACGCCACTGGGCCCTGTAGATCCCCACATGTGGAGGTTTCCACCCCAGGCCAGTTCTTTTGACCTGAAAAGTTCTGAATCACATCCTGTGGAGGATTTATGATTGTTTCCCTAAGCAAAGTTCTAGATCAATTCTAAATGGAGACAAGGACTGGGAATGGCTGAGCTCCTTTAGAGTTTCTTCCAGCTGTGATATGAAAACAAAATTGGGAGTGTGGATCGTGGTTACATCTGTAGCCCCAAGTAGATCTCCCAAGTGCCTCTTGTTACAGGATTTAAACCTTTAGGTTTAAAGACACCTCTAGATTCACACTGGGACTCTGGAAAGCAAAGACCTATGGAAACATGGAGAACGTCAGAAACTAGAAGCCACAGAATATTAGGTGGAGGGAAAGAGGCAGAGAAAGGGCCTCATCAGGGAACACCCAGGACTGGCACTGGTCATGGGGATCGTGAAAACAAGGCCAAAGCAGCCCCAGCAGGGATGGGCCCCGCCCAGGGCACAGTCAAGGCCTTCAAGTCAGGACAGATGAGGTGAAGTTCGTAAGAGAGAGACAGTAATAAAAATCAAGCTGCAAGTCTACATATGCAGTTGGCATATGTGTTGACAAATATGTTTGGTATTTTTCTCCATACCTCTGGGGACAAGAAGATGATAGTTGGCTTTCAAGTGCTTACAGCCTATGAGGAACATTTAGATGAGGTCATAACATTTGTTTAAGAAACAGAGTGTTTTTCTACGATTATGCACTTATCCCAAAGAAATGAAAAGATGTACATTCATATAAAAATTTTTCAATGTTCATAGCAGCATTCTTCATGATAGCCAAAAAGTAGAGAAAAACATCCATGAACTGATGAATGGCTAAACAAAGTGGTATATCCATATAATGGAATATTATTCAGCAATAAAAAGGGATTGCTGTGCATATAGCAGCTACAATGTGGGTGAACCTTGAAAATATTCTGCTCACTAGAAGCCAGTCACAAAAGACCATATGTTGCATGATTTCATTTACATGAAGTATCCAGAACAGGCAAATCCACAGAGAGAGCAAATAGAATAATGGTTTCCAGGGGCTTTAGGAAGAGGCGGATGGCAGGGCGGGGAGGGGGTGGTTAATGCCAAGAGTATGGGATTTCTTACCGGGGTAAGGAAAATGTTCTCAAGTTAGCGAGTGGTGATGGCTACACAACTCTGAAAAACTAAAAGCCACTGTAAGGGTGAATTTTATGATACATGAATCATCTTAGTCAAGACGTTACCAAAAACTAAAGAGCAGAATATACTTTATGCCTTAAAAGAGGTCATAAGTGCTGTGGAGATGAGGGTACCCCCACTCAGAGAGACCTCATATAGGAAGGACCTCATATAGGAGGGAAAGAAAGCGAACTCTCGTTTTTTTCTGTTTTCTCCCTGGAAGCTCATTAATAATATCAAAATCTGCCAGTCGAATGGGAAGAACCACTTTGGGATATAGAGAACCAGAAAAAGAAGGCCTTCATGGAGCAAGCTCTAAGATGAGCAGGCACATTCGGACGGGGACGTCTAGCTGAGGCAGAGCTCAGTGAAGGGTGCCCACTCTGTCTCCCCAGTACCACAGCCTGGACCTGCAGTGCCTTAAGTGGGGGACCCGCCCCCCAGCCAGGCAGATAGTGGGGAATGCACGCGGCACAAATTAGGTTCTCGTGCGGTGTTACAGCTGTTCCCAGGAGCAGCAGCAGCTCTGGTCTTCAGCCTTTAGACCCAGGAGTTACTGATGAGCAGTGGTTCTCAAACTTGGGCATACCTCAGCCTCCTCTGGAGGGCTTTGTAAAAGCCTACAGTGCTGGGCCCCATCCCTAGACTTTCTGAATCGGTGGGTCTGTGCCGGGGCCTGATCATTTGCAGGGGACGCTGATGCCACTGATCCAGGAGGGTGACCGACATTGGAGAATTTGCCCAGACCAAAGGGCATCCCAAGGACACTGGGATGAACTGGTCCCGTTGTTAAAGCCACGGGCCACACATCGAGAACAACTGTTTAAGGAGAGGAGATCAAATTTAGATTGGGAAGCCTGAGAGAAAGGGATCAAGGATGACCCTCAACTTTCTGGTCTAAGTAAGTTGGGTCACGGTAACCCTCAGCAGCTCCCACACTTCCCTATTTATTGGAATGACCTAGAATGTGGACACGCTGACAGCTGGGTCCCACTCCAGCCATTCCGACTGAGCATCCATAGCTTAAAAATCTCCCCGGGTGTATACAATGGAATATTACTCAGCCTTAGAAAGGAAGGAAAATCTGACATGTGCCACAACATGGGTGAACACTGGAAGTGGTATACTAAGTGAAATGAGCCAGTCACAAAAAGACAGACACTGTGTACTTGTCCCTGTATGAGGTACTTGGAGTAGTCAGATCATGGCGGCAGAAACCGGATCGGTGGTTGCCAGGGGCTGCAGGACAGGAGAGTGACGAGCTCTTTCACGGGTCCACAGTTTCTGTTTTGCTAGATGGAGAGAGTTCTGGGGATTGGCTTGCCCCAAAACGGGAATGTATTTAACCACTTTCCAAATGATTAAGATGGTAGATTTTAAGTTATGCATACTGTATCAGAAAATAAATGAGTCTTTTTAAAAAGAAGTGATGAAAAAATAATCTTCCTGGGGGTGTCTGAGCTGCCACGGCCAGGGCTGTGGAGGTGGTCAGCCGGCAGGGGAACTGGCGATAAGCCTTGGAATTCTGCACCGAGGAGCTGGTGATATGTGTTGAGCAATTATGAGTAAGGGAATTGTACCTATTTTAGTCTAGTTTCGGTTCCCCTTCCAGTTCTCTCTCCTTTGGGGCAGGTTGGGCTGGAATCCGGCAGATGAGTGCTGCAAAGTTCACTTGCTTGTATCATGATCTTTGCTGCTGCTTAAAGATACTTAGGAAACTGACAAAATTCCCAGGAGTTCATTTGCATCACAGATGTGTGATGAACGGTGATACTGAGAAAGATTTGTCCCCCCCAAGTGCTCTGCCAAAGGCATCCCTTGCTTTTCTTTTTTCCTTTTCTTTTTTAAAATTTAAATTCAATTAATTAACTTATAACATATTATTCATTTCAGGGGTCCAGGTCTGGGATTCATCAGTCTTATGTAACACCCAGAGCTCATTACAACACATAGCATCCCCACCTTATCAATCAATAACCCCATCCCCACCCCCTCCCCTCCAGCAACCCTCCGTTTGTTTCCTGTGATTAAGAATCTTTTATGGGGGGCACCTGGGTGGCTCAGTGGGTTAAGCCTCTGCCTTCAGCTCGGGTCATGATCTCAGGGTCCTGGATCAAGCCCCGCATCAGGCTCTCTGCTCAGTGGGAAGCCTTCTTCCTCCCCTCTCTCTCTGCCTGCCTCTCTGCCTACTTGTGATCAATCTCTCTGTCAAATAAATAAATAAAATCTTTAAAAAAAAAAAAAAAGTATCTCTTACGGTTGTATCTCCAAAGGCATTCCCTTCACACAAGCTTTTTGCTCCTGCGGTCAACCCAGCAGCAGGTCTTCTCCTTCCTCTCTAAACCTGGGTAGTTAGAATTGTGCCCTCCGCATCCCTCCCACCTTCCCAGGGGAGGGAGACTTTAGCCCACGGTCTGTAACTGGGAACAGTGTTTCAGTTTGGAATCTGCACCATGAGTGGATTCCCCCCTGGAGAGAAGCAGGGACGCTGGGGTATTTCCTGCGTAATTTCCACGGCTTTCAGCAACCCCGAGCCTGGGTCATTTCAAGCCCTGAACTGTAGGCTCTTCACACGCATCATGATCTCACCGAGCTTAATTTCTCTGGTTATGGAGAAGAAAACCTGCACACTTCACTTGTGCTGCCCATTCTTGTTGGAAGGATAACCACATTGTTAATCGTCCTGCATCTGACAGAATGAAGCACGGGCTGGGGTTCTGAATCCAGGACAACGTCAGGGCGGAGGATTTCACAGTATCAAGAGTGAAGCTGAGGGAGGAGCCCAAGCCACACGCCCTGACTGGGGAAAAAGTGACAAGAAGGCGTGCCACCCAGGAAAAGCACTCGGGTTTTCCCGTACAGAAGGGATCTCCTGAAGGCTCCATTCGGGATTCCTCTGGAGGTCTTGACAAGGTTTTCTACGCAGGGAGCCGTCCAGAATCGCAGGCTTGTATGAGGGATAGGACCCATCTTCAGCTGGAGATGCTGCGGAGGGCAGTGCTTCCCAGTGACTCATCTCAGGACGTCGGGAGGTCCAAGGGAAGCCCAGGCTGGGGGAAGAGCTTGGGTCACAGAAGGGAATTCCCCTAAAATCAGGCATTTAAACAAAAGACTTCATAAGGAGGCTGGCACTTGAGTGTAGGAGGGTGGCATTCAAGGCAAAGCGAAGAGCGAGAGAGGAGGGTTCGGAGAGCGGAAAGCCCGGCACATCAGGTTAGCGGGACTCAGAGCATGGGCAGTGGGAGGAACACAAAGAATTCGCTAGGAAAAGCCTCAAAAGATGGAAGCACAAAATTAATTCTCGCCTGTAAATACATGGAAAAGCATTTTTATACTCACTACTACCTAAATAGAAACATTAAAACAATGACCATGAGGTAGAATTGTTTGCTCTTTAAATGGACAGATCTTTAAAAATTCCTAATACTCCGTGTTGGGAAGGTCACAAGTGAGCAGCTGTTCTCATGGGCTGTAGGGGAGAGAGTGCACTGGGACGAAATGTCCACACGGCACGTTGGCAGTATCAGCTTTATACACACACGTGCTACATACATGTAGTAGGTATGTACGCACGCCTGTATGTACTCTTGACTTACACACGTATATGTTTGCGTGCACACGGACACCCAAACCACACATGCTCTTTGATCCATCCTTCCCACTCCACTTAATATATCCTGGGGAAAACTCAGGATGTGAAGAAAGATTTAGCAAAAACACCTACAACAGGAAAATACTAGAAACAAAGCACACATCGACCAAGAGGAGATTCGTTAAATTCTGGTTCCTGCCTTCAGAGGAATACTCTCCAGTAATTTAAAAATACTGGTGCAGGAGAGCATTTTACCTTCTCTCCTCCCAACCCCGCCAGGCTGGTATTTGCCCATTTCTATCAGGCTTCCCCACAGAGTGACTTGGGGGCTTCCTCCATCCAGAGGGACATAGCTGAATCTGCAAACGGGGATACAGGTTTGGTCTATGGAAGCCCCCAGGTGATCCTGTTGTCCCTCACTAGGCTGAAAAATTACTGATGTAAAATTATATTTGCTGGCACAGAGAGATGTCTGGGATGCGTTGATTGAAACAAGCATACAGTATGTTACCATTTTTTAAAAATTCTTATGTGAAAGGGAAGCACTATGGAAAAACACATAGCAAGATATTAACCGCTGTCTCTGGGTGGTAGTACTTCGGATAATAATTCCTTCACTTTGCCTGTCTGATTTTTCTACTTTTTCAAGAATGAGTATATCTTGATTGCATAATTTAAAAAAAAATTTTCTAAACAATAAAAGGGCAAAAATAGGTTAAAATAAAAATATACAAAGGAAATCATATTTGTTTCATATTAGCTCCTACAAACTATTGTATTCTTTGAATTCAAGAAAATAGAAAACAAATATTGGGTAAAAATTACTCCTACTTTTAAAGAAATTGGACAATGTAGATATTTTGTGCCCCTAAAGAATTGTCAAATTTTCAAATCATTCAAAATTGATGGCAATTATTGATTCTGTCAGTGACTGACTTTAACCTCTTTTCTTTTTTTTTTTTTAACCTAGCAAAACTGAATTTAATCGGCTCCTGACAAAAGAATGCAATTTCAACTGGTCTTTTTTTTGCACCTTGGTGAGTATTAGTGGTCAAAATCCATTTTCTACTTTTACTAAATTGTTCTGAAATATTTAGTAAAGATTTTTAAAAACATATCCACCTCTTTTTTTCTGTTCTGTTTGCTCTCGTGGCTCTTCTGTTGCATGACTGCCACCAGTAACTAGAAAATTCCACTCTAACCTGTTACTCACACATAGCTATTTCAACAAACTTTAATGGAATATTACTATCAGCAGATAAGTAAGATACTGAGGAAAGTAAAAATACTTTAGATTCTTTACAAGTAGAATGCATTTTAATTTTTAAATAGAGGCCCATTTGAATGTAGCACTTGTCCCAGTAATGAGGTCTTGTGAAGAATTCACAGGCAAAATTCCCTCTTCTGAGTAAGCAGCAGCAGCTTTCCACTGAAGGGCCAAATCCTCCACGCCTCTGCCATCTTTAATAAACTGAGAATAATTTACATTAGTCATAGAGAGGATGTTTCCAACAATTACGCTCTTTGATCCTGACTTTTCTGTAACAGCTTTGCTTCTAGTTACTAAGTGCTAACCAAATTGCTTAGAATCTTCTCTTCAAAGATTCATGCTGAATTTCTTCATGGCAGCGATGAAGAATCTCATGTTTCAATGTTGCTATTCCCAAACCCGGAGGCAATCTCCCAGTTAGATTTGCTGGTGGTAGAGGAAAGAAGAACAGCTCGAAGAAGGAAATGCTCATGGGTTCTCTGTTGGAAATTCTCTGCCTTGGGGAGATGAGCCACAAATTGCTGGGAGCAGAGACTTTTACACTGCCTCTCCCCCAGGACAATGACATTTAGGTCTGGCCTCAGACGGTCAGAAAAGAGCTGTTTCCCTCTACATCTGCCTCGGGTGCTCTTTTTGCGGCTAAACTCGTGTGCAAAATCAGAAGCAAGTACTGAGGATCGCTGAACCTCCATATAGGATGGCTTCCCCACAACTTGCCAAAATCCTAAACCACAGCACGGTTGCTCAGAGACCCCTTCTCCATCAGGAGACCTTTCTCTAGGATGAAAGATCTTCAAAACCAAATTAGCTCGGGCAGAGAAGGACCCCGTGGTGCGTGGCTGGCTTAGTTGTGGGGAACGTGTCGCTCTTGATTTTGGGGTTATAAGTTTGAGCCCCACGTTGGGTGTAGAAATTACTTTAAAAAAAAGTCTTGAGGGGGCTCCTGGGTGTCTCCGTGGGTTAAAGCCTCTGCCTTCAGCTCAGATCATGAGCTGAGGATCCCGGGATCCCAGGATCCCAGGATCGAGCCCCACATCGGGCTTTCTGGTTGGCAGGGAGCCTATTTCCTTCTCTCTCTCTCTGCCTGCCTCTCTGCCTAATTGTGATCTCTGTCTGTCAAATAAATAAATAAAATCTTTAAAAAAAAAAAATCTTGAGAAAGAAAAGACCTCACTACAGTAGATCCTGGGTTTCCAACTATAAGCTTACCCTGATCTAACCCAAATCTCTAGGGTTGCCTGTAGTCAAACTACGAACCATATCATCAGCTTGGGCATTTTCTGGTTTGTAGTTCAACCATAGGCATTTCTATAAGAACTGGAGCCTGTTAAAGCGCTTAGTCTTGCCTTCTGACTAAGGAAGATTCAGAGAAAGAATCCTAATATGCGCATTGACCAGATTTTAGGAACTAGAAACAAAGTACAGAACTTACCTAACACACATTCTTTGTAAATTTTCTTACCCAAAGTAAGTAATGTGTGTGTGTATATTTACAGCCTGTAAACTCCAACGTGAACTCTAAAGTATATGAAAACATCCCACGTGTTTAAGAAAATGAGAACAACATACAAAATGAGAGATATATAATAACTGTTATTTCTACAAAATGATGCTTTATGGAGCTGTGTATTTTCTTTAAATGACCAGGTCTCCTCTAAGTTCATATTTAACCAGATCCTATCTTCAAAATGCATGTTGTTTTGAGGAATGCATTGATTCTCTAAAGACATAAGGATCTTTATTCTCTGAATCAATTCCAACCTGTTGCTAATGGGATAATCTGGCAGTTGAAAATTTCAACTCAGGAAGGGTATTGCTAAGGCTCTCTCTGTTCAGGCATGAAGCTTTAACTGCTTATGCTGCTAGCTACTTTTTGCCAAGTATTTGAGGCCGGAAATTCATATTCGCATTTAGACTATTACAAGAATAATAGTTCAATTTCCCTAAGTCCTGGGATACTTTTATTTCTGAAAAGTACACATCTGATCAAAACAAGTTAGGCCAAGTCAAGTTATAAAAACATGTTAAACCTCTAAGGCAGCAATTCCAATAAAAGAATTCAGGACGGAACTTGTCTAGAAGAATAAATCCCTGGAAGGGAAGTCTTAGCTAATCCACACATAACAGCATTAGCAGAGATTTTTAAATCTGACCTTGTCTTTAAAAGCCTCTATCTTTGGGAGTCCAAACTTCTGATTGGTAATTTATCCTACAGATAAAAGGAGATCTGGGTTTGGATTATTGGGTGAATAAAAGGAAAAAAAAAATCCATGTTAACCAACCTGGGATCATTTATTATACAATGAAACAAAAGTATGCAACAGTGCTAACTTTTTGCACGTATCTATCTTCAAGAAGGAGAAAGCACCGTTGTGTCTTTGCTTTGGAATCAGAGTAATCTTTGCAATGAAAGTGAAGACAGAAAATTCCTTGTCCAAAGGGGGATCTGGTAACCTGCATGGAAGGAGACATTATGTGTCATATTCTTAGCTATAGAACTGTGATCTGTGTATTAATGTCTGATAATAATCACAAAATGACCAGATGAAAAGAATAGTTTATATGGGAAATGTGGACCTAAGAGAAAGAAAACACTACTTTTCAATAGCTTCTATTTTTGGTGGAAAAGAAACCCCTGCAATGGATTTTGCAATGCAAAACAAGACCATAAAAAAATTCTTATTGTTTTACAGTTGAGAAAGCTGGAGAGAAACCAAGCTTATTGCACAGTATGGGAATGATTTTCCATTTTATACCCATCCCTCTCCTGTCTGCTGGAATCAGGGCTTGACATAAATCTCTGTGTCTCAAGGGAAAAGTATAGAAGAGCAGTTAGAATAGGCCGTGTATGTGCATATTATTGTAGAGTGTACAGTTTACTTGATTTACCGTCCAGAGGCTGATGGGGTGATTTTGAAGGGGCAGAGGATTCTGTGGGCTTTTGTACTTTTTATTTTGAGATTATTACCGGTTCTCATGCAGTTGTATGAAATAATAGAGAGAGAGCCTTATGCCTTTCACCTAGTTTCCCACAATGGTAACCCCCCCCATCCCACCCCCCCACGCTCCCCCCATGAAGAAATTGACAATGAAATTTACAGTGTTATAGTCAGGTGACCTTATTCAGATTGTATCAGTTTTACCCCCACTCATGTGTGTGTATTAAATTCTGTGCAGTTTTGTTTGCATGACGATCACTGAAGATTCTGAACAGCTCCACTACCCTCAAGGAGCCCTAGTATGACCCTTTTCTGTCCACACCCTCCTCCCTACCTCCCTAATCCCTGATAACCACAAATCTGTTCTCCATCTCTATAATTCTGACTTTCAAGAAAGGGAGCCATGCAGTGCATAACCTTTTAATTGGCTTTTTTCATTCAGTATAATTTGCAAAATTTTCATTTTGATGAGGTCCAATTTATCGATTTTTCCTTGGACAGATTGTGCTCTTGTCAATCCTAAAAATCTTCACCTAGTCCTAAGTCTCAGAGACTTTCTCCCATGTGTTATAGTTTTATAGCTTTACAGTTTTATATGCTACACTGAAGTCCAGGCCCATTTTGTGTTAATATTTGTATAAGGTGCAAGGTATTGGTTACAGTTCATTTCCTTGCCTGTGGGTGTCCCGTTCCTCCAGCCCTATTTGTTGAAAGGCTAGCCTTCCTCCTTTGAACTGCCTTGGTACCTCAAAAATCAGTTGGGCATTTTTGCGTGGGTCTGGAACTCCATCTCTCACAATATCCCAAAGGGGCATGATTTGTTCCATGGTGAGTCCAAACCCAGCAATCCAGGTTATAAAGGGGGTCCGTTGAGTTTACCTGTTTTAAGAGAAAGTTGTTTCCCAAGGATTTCTTAAATTCTCTGATTGACTTTGTACAGGTTGGAACAATAAGTATAAGAGGCTAGATTAAGATCTTCCTTCCTGGTGTCTATGCACATTATTGTCATAATGTGCATAACTAGAAATTATAAAATTTCTAGTACGTACAGGCTGTCTCAAGGTAGGTTTCCTCCATGCAGAGCCTGAGACAGGGATTTATGTGTCCGTGATTTAGTGAGGGAAGACTCTGAGGAATAAGAGTGAGGAGGTGGGAGCAGGACATGGTTCCAGCGGGAATGGGGCTTCAACCTCCTCCATGAAAGGTTCTGAGCACAAACCGCACCATGGAGTTGCCCCCAGCTGGAGCTAGTGGTGCCAGCCTTATGAATTGTGTCCATCGGTCACTGGCTATGGGCTGGCCCAGGTGGAGTCATGAACACAGATGGTAAACCTGGCAGGCTAAGAGATTTCCATTAGGCCAAGGGCACAACAGCATCAATTTTTATTTTAAAAATAAATAGGACTCTTAACTTTCCAACTTAACCGGTTGCTTCTTTAAGCCCTTTGCTACCCTTAGACTGCCTTGTATGCAACGTGTCTGTTGTGTTCAAGGGTTGTTCAGTTACACGAAAGCCCACGATGAATGCAAAAGGGGCTCCTGTCACCCCACCACCGGTGATCTCCTGGTGGGTCGCAGTGCACAGCTCACGGCTTCTTCTACCTGCGGATTGGACGGAGCCCAGAAATACTGCATCCTCAGCTACCTCGAGGTGGGTGGGTCCTAGTTTATTTGTGAAGATATTATTCTGTTGATGACATGGGTTTTTCCAAGTGTATCAGGGACGGGAGTAGCCCGGCAACATGAAAGAAGGACACATCCCCCTTTCCTGGACATCAGAGGCACAGGCGAAACGATTCCAAGTCCAGGAGCCCTGGACTGATCAGGAAATAGGGAAGATCTGCTTCTTCTCTTTCTTTTTACCTTTGGGATTAGACAGAAAAGCCTCCTTGGTTCAGTCTTTGAAGGCAATTGCGATACAATGTACTGTTCTTCGTAGTGACTCCTGGAGAGTAAATTTAGTTGACGGATCAGTGAAGAGCCAAGATTCCTCAGGGTCTCAAGGCCATTAGGCTGAATGTGAGTTCTCATTGTCCTGCCTCAGGGATGGGGGTGGTTGTAAGGACATCAAATTGATGGCATGCCAGCCTTGCAATGCCACTTGGAAATTGTCTTGTCTAAAGGCCAAAAGATTCCAATATGAACATATTTTCATGCCTTTTTTGCCCCTCAAAGACAAGTTTTATAAAAGGACCAGCTGCTTCATGGTCGTTTCCTTCTCCATGCTCTGGAAGGAGTTCGAGCATCCAAGGTCATCTGAGTATCCTACCTGCCGAGTAGCCTGGGGCCATCACGTCAACCCTCTATTTAAGAGGATGTGCAGGAAGGAAGTTGGACATAAGCCTAATGTTGGTGGCCCAGGCTTTTCCATGTATTGTTCATTGAAAGCAACTCCTGGAGGTCTCTGGGAAATGCTTTGTATTCTAATTGGTTTCTAGTAAAAGAGGATGATTATAAATAAGTGGAGACAATACCTGAGTGCTTAGCACTGTTCTAAGTTTGGGAGGGACATGTGTCAGAAAGCAGAGTCTCTCCATGTGCAAGGAAATGACACAATAGAAGTTTTGTTCAACTCTAGGCCAGGTGGGATGGATGGCCCTTCCAGTGACTTCACTAATTCCAGGCCCTCTGGCCAAAGAAGTGGTTCTCAACTCTAGTATTAGAAACGCTCCATCTCTGACATCACCCATCTTGTTCTCCATCCACTGGCATTTTGCTGACTGTTGCCATAGCCAACTCATGACATACTCTGAAAATAATTAGGTTGTGGTACTCCTATCTTTCAAAGTCACACCACCAAAAGTAGAAGTAAATCAGATTTCAGGGTTTCTTTTGTCTCAAGAATGCCAGGCATCTTAAAATCTTAGAGCTGGGAAAAAAAATCTCAGAATGTCTTCAAGCCGACCAAGTGTTCTGGATAGGGCTACAAAGATGACCTTCTTAAACATTTGTGCAACACAGAAGGTGGTTCTTATCCCCGTCAATTATCTAACAAATTATTACCAAGCAAAACATTTTTCTTGGAAGCTTCAAGTCAACATTGACCCACAGTGTTACCCAGGTTGGGACTCCCCCTTTTGGTTAACTGCAACTAAGCAGCCCATGTAGCCAGTCCATCAAAGACTAGGTTTCTAAAAATATTTACAGAATAAGCTCCCAAATTAAACATTTTCTCCCAGTTATTTCCGTAGTATTATTGGAAATCTTTTGAAGTCTTGACATCTTTTGATGGAATCATAGGGTTTCTGCTGCTCTTTCAGAACTGGTCTGGGGCAAGACCCCCCCATATGCAGAGTAGGTCTCATTTCCATTGCTCCTTAATTTCCAAAAGGCATTTAGGTGTTTTTTGTAAGTATAAGGCTTATCATGGTCAGTTATTCTAAAGAGATTATATGGCTCTCTTTAAAGGCTGGTTTACTTTGACAGATGTTAGCTAAAATAGTCATCAAAATCACCGTGCATTTGGTCAACAAGTTTTATTGAGCATCTCCTTTGTGCCAGACATTGTTCTGGGTAAAGAGGATACAACCTTATATAAAACAAAGTCCTTGCCTTCATTCAACTTAAATTCTAATGATGGAGACAGACAATAATCCAACAACTATCTAATCAGTATCAAGTAATGATAAGGGCTTAGGAAATATCACAAAGCAGAGGAAGAAACAAACAGTGGCAGAGGCCCTAAGGGTAGGGAGATGGTGGTATTTTAGGCAGACATCTCTCTGAGATGAGGGAAGTTAAACAGAGCCCCCAAAGAAGGGAAGGAGCGAGAGATGGGACTATTTGAGAGCTGGAGAAGAGGGGAGCCGAGAGCAGCTTGTGTCAAGACTGGAGGACAGTTAAGTTCCTGGTGAACTCAAGGAAGATCAAGGAGAGAGTGTAGGTAGAGTTGAGTGAATCTAGGGACAACTCGATTTTTAAATGTGGCTGATAGATGCATTAAATTGGGCAAACTCGAAGGCCAGTATTGACTGTTGTAATCTTTGGAAGTCCATCCCAAGTTAAGGAGTTCCAGTTCACTAGTAAGACCTTCTAGTCTGCAAGACAAGGGGGCAGGCCTCCCTATTACAAGTTCAGTGAGAGTCTTTTACAAAATCCACATGATTTTACAAAACCCATGATGTAGAGGTTTTGGTGACCGCAGGTTTTTCTGCCAAAAACTATGTCTGAGAGAGAAAGGAGCATGGTTGCTGAAAACCTGGTGGCCAAGTGTTCCATTAATTTCTTGCCACATAGTCTTTTTCTAACTAAAGAAAGTAATCCCTACTCAAAGACGGTATCCTATTTCTCTATAGTTTAACGTAACCTCCAGGTCATCCACCTCTTCTGTAGGACAAAAATTAGCAAATTTGTGAAAGACAAATTTATGTGGAACTACGAATTTGCATTTTTACCTCAAATATATCAACCTATAAAATTTCTGGGTCATATTTTTATTGCATCTGTCATTGTTGTTAAGTACCTATTGATGGAAACATTGATGTCTTGTTATTTCCTCTGCTCTTTATTTTTAGTCATATTGAAAGACAAATATAGCAAGTACAGCTTGTTTTTAAATTCAGATCAACAATAAGTCATTATGACTCTTTATTTGTGATCTAAATGATGGTCTTTTCCAGGGGGAGCAAAAATGTTTCATCTGCGACTCGAGATTTCCGTACGACCCCTACTCCCCATCCCTCAGCCACACCATTGAGAACGTAATTACCAGTTTTGAACCGGAGAGAGGAAGGAAATGGTGGCAATCTGAGAATGGTACGACTGAGTTCCTTTGCAGTTTTTCATTTCTCTATATTTTTAATAAGATGTCTTTTGCGCTATATGATCAGAACAATTTCACAGCCAGGAGCCCTGTTGGAATGGAACCGTCTCTACGCAGAGTGTAAGACCGCAAGACCGCGTGTAAGAACAGACGGGATTTTCATTTCAGGAAAGGTTATTTTCCTCCAGAGAACTCAGTGTATTTTAAGCATCTAAGTCCGAGTGCTTCACTCTTTCCATGTGCGGGAAGAAATTACCTGTGCATCCTTTTGTTTCTTGTGGAAAAACAAAACAGAACAAAACAGGACACTTGCAAGGTGCTGGTAAATGCAGGCTAATATAAAACACGCTGGTGTACGTGGAATTAAGGTTGCCCCGGGGGGAAATCTGAGGGTTAGCACCGCGTACTTTTTCCTTCTGCAGCACATGCAGGGAGAGAGAAAAAGAACATTTCATTTCTTGCTGGGAGCCAAATATTTTCATATAAAAGTTGAATTGAAAGGATAGTTGGTACTAACTGAAGGTCTTTCCTTTCCTGGATCGGTGCCCTTTCTGGTTCGTGAACGATTGTGGTAGTTAGGCTTCTGTCGGCCCTCACTGTCCCCACTTCCGAGGTGCCCCGATCAGGACTGGATGGGGATTCCTCACGTCCCACCCAGCCTTGGGCCTTACGTGCTGGAGTGGGTGTAGGCCAGCTCCCTCATGCACGGCTCCTCTTTAACCCATCTGGGATCCTCAGCCCACAAATAATTCCACTTGCCACATCTCTATACGTTGTACTGGGGCCACAGTCCCCCATCCTCTTCCGACGCCCAAGCATATTTCTCACAGTGGATCTTAGGCCGTTGGGGATTATGGGAATAATCATACTGTGTAGGATGATAATATATAGGGCAAACATAATATGAGGCTCTTATTCTATACCATCCATCGGGCAAGCAGGGGATTGGTGTCTACTAAAATGCCAGCTCATTTGGGATCCCAGTTACTCATCTCTAGCTGAGCTCTCCTTAGTGCATGGACTGGCTTTGCCACAGCCGCCTGCCTTCACTGATGCCGTTTTTGCTGAACAGCTTTTTTGTTGTTGTTGTTCTTGAGAGAGAGAGAGTGTGTGTGCGCACAAGCAGGGCGTTGAGAAGCAGAGGGAGAAGCAGACTTCCGCTGAGCAGGGAGCCTGATGTGGGTCTCGATCTCAGGACTCTGGGACTGTGAGCTGAGCCGAAGGCAGATGCTCAACAGACTGAGCCACCCAGGCATCCTGCTTAACAGCTGTTTTAAACCACGTGTCCAGCATCTGTCCGCATCTCCTCATGGAGGGAGCGCCCCTCTGACGAGGTTTGCATAGAACAAGTGTTCTCAGCCAAGAACTTGGAGAGGGGAAAGGAGATCTCCTTTCTAGAAAGGGTGAGGCGCCCTTGACCCAGAGCCAGGAATGGGGCTGCCCTCTGAGCAGCAAGCCCTCCCGCGTCATTCACCCCCAAAGAGAATGGCCTCCCGTTCTCTACAGCCCAGTTACTGCTCTCTGGGCTCTGTTGTTCTGTCCTGGAGCCCCTCGCCACGTGTGCTCCAGGGCACTTAGGACACGGCTGACCGGAAGGGAAATGTGCTCACAGTGTAAAACCACTCCAGATTTCTAAGACTTCATTTGGAAAAAAAAAAAGAAGCATTGTTAATAGTTAACAGAGAGCATTATTAATTTTTTCAAAAATGTTGACCGCATGTTGAAATGAGGCTGCTTTTGATATATTGGGTGCAATCCATTAAAATTAGTTTCACCTGCTTATTTGTACTTTTTGACGTGTGGCTGCTAGAAGATCTTAAATGACACGTGTGACTTCGTGTGACTTCTATTCCCACAGGATGGGGCTGCTCTGGAGCAATCAGGGCTTCTGTTAGGTCCGGAGTGGGGCTGGTCCTCCATGTCCAGGCTGCAGGTCCAGGGCCGCTGACTCTCTCAGGGCAGAGTCCCGGCCGGGCTACCTCTCTTCCTCGGTCCCGGGGGAGCCGCAGAGCCTTGCTCCAAGGGGAACAGGTCAGCTCTGTTCTGGGCTCAGTGACAATGAAACTAGGCCAAGGGATCCTTCAGCAGCTGCTGAAAGAATAAGGGGTGTCGCTTTTACCCGGCTCTGGCTTGCTCGCTCCCAGTTACGCACACATGAGTTCAAGGACATGCGTTCCCACCTTCCACCTATGGGGACCGTCCCGGAAGTCCCTTGCACGAATGTAATCCTGCCATTATAACATGAATGTGGCGCACGGTCCCGGTAAACCCTATGTTGCTCTCAAATAGACCTTCTCCTGTGCATGGAGTGTTATGGGAAATCATCGGAGGAGACTGGGAAAGAGTGTGGATCCCCAGCTATGTGATTTCAATGGGTTTTACTAGGGGCAAGCCACAGGGGGGATTAATGTGATTAATAGGGGTCTCTCGAAATCACTCATTTTCTTCTTTCTGGATTTTTCTTTAGGTGTTGATCATGTCAGCATCAGATTGGACCTGGAGGCATTATTTCAGTTCAGCCACCTCATTCTGACCTTCAAGGTACAGATGTGTGAGCTTGCTGCCCCCTCTATCTACCTATCAGATGTGGTCTTGCCTGGGAGTGCACTTCCTTGCTTCCTGGCAGAGCACAGAGGGCTTTGTAAATCTCTACTGAAGCTTTGTCATTTGGGTTTTGGTTCCTGAGCGGAAAACAGAACAAAAAGAACAAAAAACAGAACAACAACAACCACAAAAACCCAAAACCCCACTGTTCATTAGTTAATCACTTAGATGGTCAACAGAAGAAAGAAAGAAAGAGAGAAATCTTACAAGATAGAGCAGAAAGGAAAACTCCAAGCCCTGGGGTGATAGGGACTGCAAGAAATGGAAAAATATATTTAAGGAGAAAAAGGCAGGAAGTGGAGATTATTTAAGGAAATCCAGAAAGGTTGTGATAAAAGAGGCAGAAAAATGAAAGGGTCTTTACGAAGGATAGTTAGATGCCAGAGAAATCCTGGGCTGCAGTCATTCCCAAATCATTCATCAAAATTCTAATTCTGTCATCTGGCCAGAAGCAGAATAAAGGTAATAAAAAATGAAAATAAATTAAAAATGAAATTTTAAAAAGCCCTGCAAGTGTCTGCCCTCAAAGGGCTCAAAGTCCAATCAAGGATACGAACATACATAGAGATTTAAAATCATAATACAAAAATGGTGAGTGCGGGAACTGACTGTGTTCAGAATGCTGGTGGGATCCTTGAGGAGATGAACTCTGCACTTAGGAATCGGAATCAGTCTCCTGGTAGGTGTTGGAGGGGTTTGCCGAGAAAAGTGTTCTCGTCAAAGAAAACCACATGTCAATAAATCGCTGTAAAGTATCAATCACATTGGTTTTTTAAAATCGACAGGCTCTCTCGTCTTCAATGAATAATTCACACGGCCTGTACACATCTTTAAAATAGAACCAGATTCAAGGCCAAGTATATGCTCATGAAAGCTTACCCCTGATTGGAAAGAGATTTCTGTATGTTTATTGTATGATAGATTTTCAAAGATACAAATAAAGTTTGAAAAACGGAGACTAGGAAATCTAAAAGTTTGATCTGAAGTGGGTAACGAAATCTGACTTTGTGAAGCATTACGAGTTTACCTCATGTTTTCCTAGACTTTTCGGCCTGCTGCAATGTTAGTCGAACGTTCCGCAGACTATGGACACACCTGGAAAGTACTCAAATATTTTGCGAAAGACTGTGCTGCTTCCTTTCCCAATATCTCTTCGGGCCAGGCCCAGGCAGTGGGAGACCTCGTTTGTGACTCTAAATATTCGGATATCGAACCTTCCACTGGTGGCGAGGTAGCCTTTCCTTTCTTGGATTTCTCTGGTAGAAATGAAACCTTTTTTTAGCTCCTGTGGTTCATTTAAATGAAAACAACTTAGGTAGTGTTTACTGAAATAGAACTCAAGCTGTTGTTTTTTTGTTTTTTAAGAATGAAGGTGTCTAAATTGAACTCAGATAAATAGCAATTACCTTATAGGAAATAACTCTGCACAGGGCATCTGGGTGCTCAGTTGGTTGAGCTCTGACTTTTGATCTCAGCTCAGGTCTTGATCTCAGGGTCATGAGTTCAAGCCCCTTGTCTACTTAAGAAAGGAAAGGAAAATAATTCTGCAAGAGGGCCCAGCTGAGGGTGAGTGGGGACTGAGACCCAGGCTGGGCACCAGGGCACAGGGCCCACAGAGGAAGGAGCCTCTGTTTTTAACCCTTTGCTATAGGCTGGTGGCCGCCCTGGTTAAGTTGTGTTCTCTCCATGTTCTGCCAACCAGCACCCAGCTGGAGCCTTCCAGGAGCTTCCTCTGAGCAAAGCTGGTGCCTGGCAGAGAGTCAGGGTGGGAGTGGTGTTGGGCTGCATTATTTTATCAGTTAGAATGAAAGAACTGGTAACAGAGGACAGACTCTAGAATTCCCACCTGATCCAGAGGGATGATGACCTACTGAACTATAACCCCATCCCTCCACCCCAACCCTGGGCAGGAGCCATGAGCGCTTCTGGATCCTTCATGGACCACGTGGGCATAAAGAGCCAGAATGACTGTTTAAGATCTTTCCCTCATTTCTATTCTTGGGACTTGTATTCATGTGAGAACCCAAATAACAATCTGTATTTTAGAGGCAGCGGGAGAGGCAATGGCTCAGCCCTTTTGCAAGGTCAGGATCTCTTCTTTGAGAGTATATTTAATAAGGCTGTTTTGGATAAAATGCGTATACATTTACCTATATTTGTTTTACAGGTCGTTTTAAAAGTTCTGGATCCCAGCTTTGAAATTGCAAACCCTTACAGCCCCTACATCCAGGGTATGACTCGCTCTCTCTGTTCGCACCAGCTCCTTTTCTAGAATTCCGGGTGCGGCGTATTCCTCGTCACTGTGGGTCCATAGTTCATGAAGGGGCTGTCATTCTGGGAGGGGCCCTTGACCCGAGGCCACCTAAGTGTGCTTTGCTTTGCTGTTTTCCATTTTCTAGACCTCGTGACATTAACAAATCTGAGGATAAACTTCACCAAACTCCATACCCTGGGGGACACTTTGCTCGGAAGGAGGGAGAATGAGTCCCTGGGGAACTACTACTACGCTCTGTATAAGATGGTGGTGCAGGGCAGCTGTTTTTGCAACGGTCATGCCAGCGAGTGTGGCCCGGCGCAGAAGGTGCGGGGAGACGTGTTCAGCCCTCCCGGGATGGTGAGTTCCTGAGCCATCCCAGAGGGCACCCCGGCCACTCTTACCTTCCCTTCACTGTGCTGCCGCTGGATGTAGATGAGACTCCCTCTGGGGGGTCCACCATCGGAGTGACAGCTCTGCGTGGGCGCAGGTGTCCTTCAGCCTGGCCTGCTGCACCAGCTGGGCGGGGGGCAGGGGGTGGGGAGAGGGGGCAGACTTTGTTTCTCTGGCCAGAGTTTCTTCTAGATTCTGCTACAGATGAATTAATGAGGAGCATTTACCATTTATGATCTCAGGGGAGCCCCATCTTGCTCCCTTTTTGTTTTATTTGGTTTTGGAGGGTCCCACAGAAGTGCCTGTGTGTGTTGGGGGGTCTCTTGTGTGAGAGAGCCTCTGCTCCATGCCGGGGTCTTTGACTAAAATCTGTCACTGCAGAAACGGCCCCTCCAAGTAACATTCTTGGTCCAGGAATAACTGTTCCTAGCCCTGATCTCTCCTGTGCTTGGGACGAGTCTCCAAAGAGGGATGTAGTAGGAGAATTGTGTTTTTATTCCGAGTCCCAAGGGTGTGTCCGCGAAGTAACTGTAAACTGTTAGCCACGATCAGAGAAGGCGGGATGCTTCCTTGTCAGCCACCTCATATTTCACTAGAAATAGAACTTGTCTCTTTGAACTTGGACATACACGGACTTTTGTGGAAAAGCCAAGAGAATCACACCTATTTCTCCAGCTTCTTTCTGTTTTCTAATTCTCTCTTTTCCTTTATGCTCCTCAGCCACCTTGTGCACACACGCGTGCGCGCACACACAGACACACACACACTCCCCATCCTGTCTCTCCTGGTGCGTGGTCTGCCATATGTTGCCTTAAAAGTAGAACTCAGGAATGCCAAAAAATATATTGCATTTCTTAAACTTATTCCAAAATTTAAGAGCTGGTTGAACAAGTAACAAAGGCTAGTCCCGGTTGGTGCTGTCACCAGGAAGGGACCCTAAGTCCCACAGAGGCGCCTGGCCTGCTAGCTCCCTTTCCACGTGACAGACCCCAGCATCCTTCCAGCAAAGCCCGCTTGCCACACCACGCAGGTTCACAGTCGCTGCGTCTGTCAGCACAATACAGATGGCCCGAACTGCGAGAGGTGCAGGGACTTCTTCCACGACGCCCCGTGGAGGCCAGGAACAGGCCACCAGGACAGCACGTGCAGAGGTACACAGGGAATGTTCTCAGCCTGGACCCAGGGTGCTCTGCGCTGCCCAAAGGCCAGTTTAGTCCATTTCAGTGGGGCTGCGGGCGGCAGGGGTGAGGGACTGTCCTCCCGGCTCTGGCTGTGGGATATCCTAACGTCTCCCATGACCTCGCAGAGAAGGATAGCGACTTCTCAAGCCTTCACACCAAACGTGAGCAGTAATTTACACCCTGAAACAATATGCATGTCATGTGGAGGTCATGTGGTCACTTTCCGGAGGAAGGGCAGAGCCATGGACCGGTTGTGTCATTGGGGACAGGGCTGGGCCAGGATCTGGCAAGCCTGGGTTTGGTATGGAGATCCCTACCCTTTTCCTGAATGATCATACATTCCATGAACTGGATCTTTTTTTTTTTTTTTTTTTTTAAGATTTTCTTTATTTATTTGACACAGAGAGCACAAGCAGGGGGAGAAGCAGGCAGAGGGAGAAGGAGAAGCAGACTCCTCTGTGAGCAGGGAGCCAACCTGGAACTTGATCCCAGGACCCTGGGATCATGACCTGAGCTGAAGGCAAATGCTTAATCACTGAGCCACCCAGGCGCCCCCCTCCCACACTGTCCCGTGAACTGGATCTTAAACACATATGTCAGGTGGGATGAGAACAAGGACCAAGTCTGACAGGCTGTTGTATTTTTTGTGAAATATTTAGGCTAGTAAGTTAGAGGGGTTTCTTGTAATGTGTTTGCTGCCTCTGAATTTTGATGAACTTCCATACAAACTTGTAGAGTTTCCCAGACTGGTAGAGGTGGGGGGGTGTAAGGAAGGTGCTGGAAGGTGACATTATCCTCTCTTAATAATGTGCCATCCGGGAGAGTCACACTGAGCCACACCCAGCAAAATGGAGCCTGAGATTTTGCTATTTACAGGGAATCCCCAGCAAGACATACAGCACAGACTCTACCACCAAGACAAAGTCCTTTCCCACTGGTGCTCCAGTTGAGCCCCAGATGGGATGAGAATGACCTACAGCTGCCCTTCGCGCTCTCCTGCTGCCCGCAGAGGTGGAGAAGCAGGCGGGGGCCCAACTCTGACATCTTACCTGAGGGTCCCTGGACCCGCAGAAGATGTGAAATAAAAATTCAAGTTTACAAAGCCTGAGTCAGTAAAAGTGTTCTTTACTGGAAAACAAAAAAATTGCATTCTAGGCCTTCTGGATCACCTTAATGATTGACTTTTGTTTATTTGATATTAAAAGAAAAACAAATATTAAACGTAGGGAGCCCATTTTACAGAGAGCACCAGGAAGATCCTTTGAAGGCCCCTGTTTTCGATTATGTGTACTGGGGATGCCCGAGTGGCTCTGCCCATTCAGGGTCTGCCTTGGGCTCAGGTCTTGATTCCAGGGTCCTGGGATGGAGCCCCCTGTCAGGCTCCCCACACAGCAGCAGGTCTGTCTCCCTCTGTGAATTCTTTTTCTCTCACTCGCTCTCAAATAAATAAAAATCTTAAAAACAAAAACAAAAACAAAAACAAACCCGTGCCTACTTGGTGTGTCTCTAACAAGAGGGGAAGTGGCAGGAGATAGAGGATGGAGGGCACACGGCTGCGGTGATTGGCGCCGACGCAGTCCCGGTGTCCCCCAGACCTTGGGCAATCTCTCATAACCCCCTCCCTCCTCAGCTTGTCACTGCAACAGCCACGCCGACCGCTGTCACTTCGACATGACGGCGTATGTGAGGAGCGGCGGCCGCAGCGGGGGCGTGTGCGAAGACTGCCGCCACAACACCGAGGGGCAGCACTGTGACCGCTGCAGACCCCTCTTCTACAGGGACCCACTCAAGGCCATGTCTGATCCATACGCCTGCATCCGTGAGTCCCCGGCCTTGGGCCCGTCTCTCCCGCGTGTGTGAGCAAAGGCTGACGGAGAGGTCTCCCTTCCAAGCCCCCCCGCTCAGTTTTGCAGCATCCCCAAAGTGCCTGATTTAGGGGCCGGGGGGCTTGCAAAAGCGCCGCAGCACTAAGAACCTTCGTTCTCAGCACGGTTTGGGCTGGATGATCCAGGTCCATGCTGGCAGCCCCGCGGCAGTGGCGGCACTGGTGAGAGAGGAAACCAGCCTGGATTGAGCCGGGAGGGGGAACGTGGTTTTAGAGGATGCTGTGGACACCTGCATGTCCTGGAGGTCAGTGGGGGTCGGGGGAGTAGTTAAACCACAAGGACTCGACTTAACCCTGGCCAGCTGGCTCTACTTAGGATGATTTAACTTGGCCACGTTGCCAAAGCAACAGGCATTCTGTAGAAACTTACTTCGGATTTCGAACTTGGGTCTGTCCCCAGGCTGGCCATAAGGGGATGGCCGTCGCTCCCATGCTGTGGGGGGCGGTGGTGGGCAGCTCCCAGGCAGCACAGCTGGGCAGGAGGGAAACAACCAATAATCCACCCACAGCCATCTGTACGCACACAACCATTCCGTTTTCACTTTCGGCGCAGTATTCTGTAAATTACACAAGACGTTCAACGCTTTATTATACAACAGGCTGTGCGTTGCATGATTTTGCCCAACTGTCAGGCAGTGTAAGTGTTGTCAGCACTGCCAAGGCAGGCTAGACTCAGCTGTGATGTTTGGTAGGTTAGATGTATTAAATGTATTTTCGACTTCAGAAATTTTTGCCTTATGATGGGTTTATCAGAGCCCTGCCTTAAGTCGAGGAAGATCTGTAGTGAAATTGGCTGCAACATTAGTCTGGCCGTAGACCATTCAATTTTGCTGATAAGATGCATAAACTAACATGACCTTTCTCCTCCTCCTCCTCCTCCTCTTCCTCCTTCTTCTTTTTCTTCTCCTTCTTCTTCTCCTTCCTTTACTTTAGAGAGAGAGAAAGAGGGAGCCAAAGCAGGAGAGGGAGAGAGTCTTCAGCAGCCTCCATGCTGAGCGTGGTGCCTGATGCTGGGCTCGGTCTCACGACCCTGAGATCGTGACCTGAGCTGAAACCAAGAGTCAGTGGCTTAACGGACTGAGCCGCCCAGGCACCCCACCTTGCTTCTTTTTTTTTTAATCTTAAAAAATCTTTCATTTTGTCTTAAATCTCCACTTTTAAAAATGGAATATCTTATGCATATACAAATAATAGAGAATAGAGTAATAAGCACCCTTATGCCCACAAGCAGCTGTGTCCAAACATACCTTACCTTTCATCTGCAAGACCTTGATGAACACACCGATGCTGCTCTGGCCCCAGGTGCACACCTGCCCCATTTGCTACTTTCCTGCGGATACACTCACATATTTAGCAAGTATCATTACAGTGCTGGTGTTTCTATTTTTGCGTGTCCTTGTGTACAAACAATATATGTTGGCATGTCTTCAGACTTCAGGTAAATGGTATCACGCTGTATGTATCCTTGATTATTTTGTTCAACATTATATTTTGGAGATTCATCCATATCACATAGCCCTCAGTCTCCAGTTTCAATATCTGTGTGTCGTATCTGCATAGAGCTCGCTCTTCCATAAATATGACTAAATCTATTTGGCCATTTTTCTTTTGATGTTTCAAAAAACACTCTTGTATATGTGGCCCTGTGCACATGCACAAAACCTGTCCCTAAGAGCCATACTGAGAAGGGAATTACTGGACTAGGGTATGAAATTCTTCAAGTCAGTTATATGATAACAACATTATTCCCTAAGTGGGGGTACCAGTTAACACCCACACCAGCCATGTGTGAGTATTATTGCTCTGCATCCTGGCCAGCCCTGGGTTTTGTCCCACTCCAATTTTTGCTAACAAAAAGCTGTCCCATCATTATTTGCATTTAACGTCCCTGCAGGAACGAGACTAGAGCGAGACAAGCCAAGCACTTAGGTCCCAAAGCTTCAGGGAGAACTCTCTGTCTCTCTCTGAGGGACGTAAGCACGGGGTTGACACGTGCCATTTGCACTAACGTGGTAGTGAGCGCCTCGTTGAGTCGCTTGTCTCGCTCCAGTCCCAGCACTGCTGTCTGTCGAATACCGCATGGATAAGTGCTCCAACTTGATTTCCAATATCAAGAGCCAGTTCCTGGGTCTGTCAGTCTCTACTCACAGACTGACAAGAAGCTGGTTACTGTTTTGTGGATGCTGGCAGAAGACATGAAATTTCAAGGGGGAGGGCAAAGGACTTCATGACACAGCAAGCAACAAGATGCTTGTATGGGTATGTGTTCCCCTGTCCCGAGACCCTGAGTCCCATGGGGCCATTCAAAGGATGGCAGGTGGATCCGCATACCTAATGAGTTTATGCCCCAGCCAAGGAACACTAAGCTTGGGGGATTCATGGCTTTTATCGCAAGGGGAAGCATGCCTGTCCTTTGTCCAAGGGAAGAAGTGACCTCATCCCTCAAGGTAGCTTGCTGAAAACACAACCTTGAGAAATGGCCCAGGGGGAAGAGCAGTCAGGACCTCGCGTTGTTGGCACACTCAGCAAAAAATGTTCGTATGTCCAGGCCCAGGGAAGGTTGCCTCTCCCAAGACCCAGAAATCCTCTCTCTTAGGCAGTATCATCAATATTTTGTTTTGCTATATTTGATTTGCTATAAAACCACAACTTCAGACTTTGTATCATCATGATATATAAAATGAAGTCATACACAAAAGTAATTCAAAACTACCTAAATATACAGAACACCCTAGATGTCAGGCTTTAAATCACAGTGTAGAAAAAGCATAAACGAAGGTTTTGTTCAGATTACTTAGTGGAGAAGTTGGGGGATGGGGTAACTGGGTGATGGACATCAAGGAGGGCATGTGATGTGATGAGCAGTGGGTGTTATATAAGACTGATGAATCACAAGCTATACCCCTGAAACTAATAATATAGCATATGTTAATTAATTGAATTTAAATTTTAAAATGCTTTTGAAAAAAGATGACTTAGTAGGTACCTGACTGCATAACATTTTCCCTTACGTGACCTGTTTAAAATTGATACAAAGACATGAATTCTTAGAAAAAATTTCTTTAAATGTCCTACATTTTTTTACCAAAACCTGTAATTCACTCCCCACTGTCTTGCACACGTGCGTGCACGCATCCCCCTCCACACGTATTTTATTGTTTTAAACCCTATTCATTTGTAAAAGAAGAAGAAATTGCTATCTTAGGTGGAATCAGGGGAAAATATAATGTTTTGAAACAGATAATCTAGGGACCTGGAAAGAGATTAGAAGTAACTAAGCCAGAGAGTCACATTCACCAAAGTCTTGTTCCTTAAAAACCACTTCGTGTTGGGACGCTTGGTGGCTCAGTGGGTTAAGCGTCTGCCTTCAGCTCAGGTCATGATCCCAGGATCCTGAATTCAAACCCCCCACCCCAGGTCAGGCTCTCTGCTCAGCGGGGAGTCTGCTTCTCCCTCTCCCCCTCCCCCTGCTTGTGCTCTCTCTCAGTTGCTCTTGCTCACTCTCAAATAAATAAATTCTTAAAAAAAAAAAAAAACTTAGATAGAATTAATGATGTCGCTTCTGAAGGAAACTAAGAAAACTAGTACCCAGATATGAGATTAAGAAGTAGTTCTTTATAAACAAGGAGTTTTTTTTTTAAAAGAAAGACAAATGAGGAGCTTATAAAAACAGCCTTCATGAGACCCCCCACTTTCCCTAAGTACATGTTTATGTGTGGGGGAGTATGAGTGTACAAATGGCATTTATTAAGACTGACCAGCATTCTCATATAAATTTTCTCCAAAATATCCTTGTTTGAGCCTAAATATTTATATGATCAGACTCTAGGCCCAAGATTGGCTAAATTTAAGTCTTCTGTGATTAAAACACAGTCAAATGTGATACAGGAAAAAACACAAAGATTTGGTCGATTCAACCACTGATGATGTGAGTTTGCTGGAGTTAAGCTGTATGATGCCGAGAAATTTTACTGGACTTCTATCCTAAAGGACATGACACAGGGTTATTTCTGTGTAAAGTTACTACCTCCTCACCCACATCCTTTCCCCAAAGGATACTTCTGTACCTAATTACATTATATTCTGGAGCTCAATACTGACCCTTTGGAGTGGCTCCCAAGTAAAGCTGACCTCTTTCCTTTGGGCTACTTCTAAAATGTATCCGGCTTATCCCTTCCTTTCTAGAAGCAAATGTATTTAATTAAAAGAAAATTCTGGTTTTCCCAAACTAAACAGAACTGAATGCTGTTTTTCCATAATAAGATTTTATTACCGGCCACCATCCAATAACAGCTGAAAATTGAAAGAGTCTGTCAGACAATGACGTGTTCCAGCCTCTCCTGGACGCTACCCCTAAAAATGAGGGGCCGCTGCTCTACTGGGCAGCTCTAACTGCCAGAGAGCTCTTCCTTATACTCAAGTCAAACTCTGCGTTTTATTACTTCCCTCTGGAATTATTCATACTCTCAGTATCCCTTTTCATAGCATACTCCCTCCTGTAGTCTTTCAGGTTCCTGCTGAACAGAAAAGAGAGTAGGGGTGGGGTGGTTCTTTTGTTTGCTCCTTGGCTGTAGGTGACTATCTCATTTTGCAGAATCTCTTCGTCCTAGCTTCTGCCCTGCCAGCAGATTTCCAAAGAGAAAACAGTGATATGAACCCTTCTTGCTATTCTCGCCCTTTCTTTCTTGAAGGTGCTCCCTCAAGGATGAATTAAAGGGAATGAGAGCATTTATCTTTATTGTTCGGTGATGGGGAAGGACAGACTTATTTTCTTAACCAGATTTCAGAGATTGGGTAGACAGTTTATGTAATGTTTTTTCTCTTACTTCTCACAACCCTGGATGATATATATGCGTGTCTGTGTATCTGTATTTGCATATTTGTGTATATAGATCTATATTTGTGTATTACATTATAGCGTCCCATGCTTACTTGCCTCTGGACTTCATGCTCACCGTTGGAGTCTTATTGTCTTCTTTTAATCTTTCTTTCATTGAGGTGAAACTGACATGATATAAAATTAACCATTTTAAAATGTACAACTCGGCGCAAAGTTTTATGATCATCATCTCTAGCTAGCTCCAAAACCTTTACATCACCCCCCAAACTAATCAATGTACTCTTCACATCCAGTTTTCATAATATGTCTTCCTCTGATCCTCTTACTTGAGAATCACTTAAAAGCCGTTAAAAAAAAAATTATATATATATACACACACACACATTTGTTCAGCATTTTCCAAAGCCTGAAATCTGGGAGACATATCTGAATAGCCCTCACCCACTAGTCTAGTTGTTTAAACGTATTTAATTATTTAAACAAAATAAAATAGTTGTAACATGACTAAAATGCTATGTTTATATCTCAGGTTTCCCACAATTTGCAATTAACTAAAAGACTGCGTGTCTGTGTCCCCAGCCTGTGAATGTGACCCGGACGGGACCTTATCGGGTGGCATGTGTGTGAGTCAGTCTGATCCTGCTTTGGGGACTGTGGCCGGCCAGTGCTTGTGCAAAGAAAACGTGGAAGGAGCCAAGTGTGACCGGTGCAAGCCCAACCACCACGGGCTGAACGCGACCGACCCCATGGGCTGTCAGCGTAAGTCAGCAGCGACAGTCTAACAGCCAGATGTGTTTTAAAGCTTGGGGCTGTCTCTGTCAACCCTAAAATTTGGTCATTGTAAACACTGAAGGTATTGCCTGCCTCTGGGTTTTCTAAAGCGATGCAACCATCCCCCCCCCCCCAAAAAAACCCAAAAAAACCCTCCCACAGATTTTAGTAGATTGATTTTTCTCTTGGTGGTGAGCTGAGGTTATCATAAGGGACCAGCAGGGGGCGCTCACATTACCCCACTGGGGCCAAACATGGGAAAATGCCAAGAAATTCAGAGCCAAGTTGTGAAACCTTTAGAAAAATGGTCTGACTTGGACTCTCTTATACAGATTCATTAAATTACATTATGCATTTGTGTATATATTGATAACTTCTTAAGCAATCTTCAAGTGATGGTTTCTTTTCTTTTTCCTTTTTTTAAAATTACTTCTCCCCTTTCGTCTCATACCCCTCCTGGACTTGGTCCTTTATTCTCTGGCAAAGAAAAAAAGAGCTAAGGGAGAGGTTGCAGGGAAACAAGAAGAACCTCAGAGTTTTCTGGGGCCAAATGGAAGACCCTTGGCCCTGGGATCACAGAAATTTAGAGCTGCCTGAGGTCTCCTAAAACTGCAGATTCCCCCGGGAATCCTGGGGAAATAATTTCCCTTTGGTCACAGCATCATGTTCTGTATTTTTGCCCATTTGAGGAACTGTAGATTATTTACATGTTTAGAGAGCAACATGCAGAAACCTACCTTCTGGAGTTGAATGGCAACATTAAATTCCAAGAGAGTGAATTATATAGTCAAGCCAATTCCCATCACACCCGAGTGTTTCCCTGGTTCAGTATTGACCTGATGCCCTCCCAGAATAGGACAAATATTGTGTGCTTTTTTTTTTCTTTTGTAACAGCTTCAGTGAGCTATAATTCACGTACCATACAATCCACTCTTTGAAGTACAATTCGTGATTTCTAGCTTATTCAGAGTTGTATAGCTACCACCAGAGTCAATTTCAGAACATTTGCATTACCGCCGAAAGAAACCCTATACGCTACGTCTGGCTATCTACCCAAAAGCTTGGAGAGATGTGTGCGCTTATGTTCTTAGCAGCATTGTTCACAATAGCCCAAAAGTAGACACGATCCAAGTGTCCATCCGTGGATGAGTGGGCAAACATAGTGTGGCATATACGTACAACAGAATATTCATGAGCCTTTAAAAGGGAGTCTGATACGTGCAGCAGCATGGATGAACCTTGGGGAGGTTAGGCTCAGTGAAATAAACCAGTCCCAAAAGGTCAGCTACTGTATGATCAGTCCACTTCCACAAGGTACCTAGGGCAGCTAAGTCCATGGAAACACAAAGTAGTGGTTGCCAAGGGCTTGGGGGAGGGAAGAAGGGGTGGAGATGGTATTTCATGGGCATCGAGTTCTGGAGATCGGATGCACAACAGTGTGGGTGTATTTAAAAATTTTAGATGATGGGACGCCTGGGTGGCTCAGTTGGTTAAGCGGCTGCCTTCGGCTCAGGTCATGATCCCGGCGTCCTGGGATCGAGTCCCACATCGGGCTCCTTGCTTGGCAGGGAGCCTGCTTCTCCCTCTGCCTCTGCCTGCCACTTTGTCTGCCTGTGCTTGCTCTTGCTTCTCTCTCTATGACAAATAAATAAAATAAAATCTTTAAAAAAAAAAATTTTAGATGAAATGTATTTTGCCATAAGAAAAGAAAAGCCCCTTGACTAACTACCACCCCCCACCCCCCTTTCCCCCAGCCCTGGGCAACCTGTCTCTGTAGATTTGCCCAGTGTGGGCATTTCATTTCATGCAAATGAAATGATCCAATATGCGGTCCTTTGTGGCCAGCTTCTTTCACTTAGCATCATGTTTTCAAGGTTCGTCCACGTTGCAGTGTGTGTCCATGTTTCATTCCTTTTTATGGCGGAGCAATATTCCGTTGTGTGGAGAGTCCACATATGACCTATTCATTCAGCATCATCCGATGGACATTTGGGTTGTTTCCACAAACAGTGGATTTTTCCTGCAGGGGAAATGTATATCTTGCTCTGGTAGCAAATTTCTTAGCCTTTACAACATAGGCAGGACTCAAGGATGCCTCTGCGTGGCAGAGACAGAGGAGAGAGACAATTAAAAGAGAAGGTAACTAGGCAGTAAGAAGAGAGGGAAGAGAAAGACATTAGATGCAACAGCCACAGAAGGAGCCACGGTAACGACCAGGACCCTCAGAAACCCTTGCCTGCCTCAAGCAATCTGACCCCACCCCCAGCATCACTAGGGTTACTGTGCCACCTGGCCCTGCTCGCACAGCTTCTTTTCCTTTGTCTCCTAAGTGTCGTCCTGCAAAACCGCACGGGGTTCTCTGCAAGCATCTGGCCCTGGCTTTCCTATGTGGGGGTGCACGCACCACAGTGATCGTGCAACAAGACGATACACTAGGCAGGCTGGCTGTTCTCTTCTTGGGGCCATGCATTGGGCTCACTGTGAGCTCTTCAGGACAAGAATGGGGTCACAAAAACGAGAATAATTGTGTTTGCCATGTTTTCAGCCTGTGACTGTAACCCCTTTGGGAGTCTTCCCCTCTCAGCCTGCGATGTGGACACGGGGCAGTGCTTATGCCAGACGTTTGCCACAGGACCACACTGTGAAGAATGCACCGTATGTATTTGCCTAGGATTTGCCTTGTATGTTTCCCTTGTATGTTCCCTTGTATGTATGGGATTTCTACTGCCATTGCCCAGAAGAGACCTGGCCTTGTTAATTGCTTTCTTTGTCCTGATGTATTTCAGACTTCCCTGGGAACAGTTGTTTAAGCTACAGAAACCAGCAAATAGTAGAGTTTTCTATAATTCTTCCCGAGAGAGCCAGTTGTTAAACACTCACCGGCACACCAACTTTTACCACCCAGGCACCGATGCTAGAAGTGTTATGCGCTGTTCTTCTGAAAGCGCCAAGCAGGATAGACTGTGACAATTGATCTGCTCCCTTCTCTCAGCCCGCCAGATCATGGAGCCTTTTCTTCTGTCTCTCGCATACAGTTCCCTTTACCACCCCTACCCACTCCTTGCCTAAAAATATTTTGGACGAGCTCGTTTCAAAAAAAATAAAAACCCCAAACCACAGGTTTACATGGGCTGGAGATTCCTGTGGGAAACAAACTCCTGGATTTTTCACAGACTCCTCTAAACATATGAGCACATATGTCTAAAGTTAGTAAAAGAAAACCTATTTTTACGCCGTAAGAAATGTGTCATGCAGTTAGGGAGTTCAAATCCAACTCGTCCCTTTGTTCTCCAATCTTGGCAGCCCACCATGACATTTTAGAAAGAAAAAAAAGTTTAACCTAATAAAAGAACAGTGACCTTGATGTGTCTGAAGAAATGCAGCTGATAAATAAGAAACATATGCCTATTACAACATAGTTTTGTGCTAATATTTTAAGTCATTTTACTGAAAACATAGGAGGATGGGGCACAGGAGGTGGGGAAAGAAATCCAGGAAGCACGTGCGAAGCAGGAACTCTCTAAGACAGGGCAGGTGACCTAGAAATTATGAACCAAGGTGGGCCGGGCCAACTGCGTGGCCATGTGGGGACAAGACAGAGAAGGAAACAGGAAAATAACTGGGCAGGTCCACCCCACGGAGGCTTATCCATGGTGGCTGAGCCCACGCCTCCAGCAGGGGCCCCCTTCCTCCTGTGTCCGGTGGCGCCCAGGCCTCCTGACCTGCGCCAGGCCCCCTCTCCCCTCACCTGCTCCCCATCGCCCGCTCCCCATCCCCCACGCCAGCATGCCTGGACCAGGGGAGTTTTCACAACCACATCCTGAGTAAGGCCGGTCATGGCACGTTGTTTTTGCCTGAACTGACGTTTAGTTTTGGCAAGAATATCAAGAGTCCTGTCCTGTGTTTTGTAACAAGTTATGTCAACTTCTAATGTTTAAAATAAATCTTTTTTTTAGTAAAATCAGGCATAAAATTGTACCAAGCTAATGAAAAAAAAAAGGTATATCGATACTACCTGTTATTAATTTTTTCTGAGCATGTTAACTGGAGATCTGAGGGGGAAGTTTGTGTTTTTTTTATTTGAGCATTTAATAGTAAATGTTATCAGATTTAAGAACTGGTTGTTTGTATCTCACCAGCTGCTTATATTTAATAAAGGTCAAGATGTTGCAATGATGAAAAAAAGTCTCGAACAGAGCTGACTCTCTCACATAAAGTTTACTGTGCCAAAATGACTTATTTATAAACAAGTGAGCCTACTGAACTATGATATTCAACTAAGATCTCAAAAGCAGCTTGATTGAATTTTTTTTTATCCCCAAACATTTTGGGGGTGTAGAGGTAAAAATCCCCAATGATTCTGTGGTAAGGGAACCTATTGGTTTTACAAAAGCAGTTGCGAATCAGCTAAAGCCCTTCTCCCCAGACTGGTCTGAAATTGGTACTGCTAGAAGACCCCATGGTTTCCACCACATCTGAGCTCGGAGTCATCCGCAGACAACCCACCTGTCCCCCTCCTTTTGAGTCCCAGAAATGAAAGATACGTGTCCTCCAAGATCATTACCAAGTGTGCAGGCAAGAGAGGCTGGGTGATTGTCCAGGCCGTGTGGCTGTTTGACGTGAGTCAACAGTCTTGGACTGGTTTTAATATTACACTTCAGATAGAATCGGCTGAGCATTTTCTCCTTGTAGGCTGGATACTGGGGACTGGAAGATGACCTCCACGGCTGTTCTCCCTGTGACTGCGACATTGGAGGTGCTTATTCCAACGTGTAAGTCAAATGAACGGCAGTGTTCTGTGCCTACAGTCCTCGCTCACATTTCCACGTAAAAGCATATTTTATCCCGATTTGCTCATAGTCATCAGGGATGGACTTTATTCCTTGACAAGCAGAGGGCGTTAAAGGCGATGATCCTGAAGCATGTGCTACAGCCCAGTTGATTTATTTTGCTTGAAATATTCTTAAGGAAGAGGGAACCAGTTGTACCCCTGGGTATCCTGGGGGTGGAAGGATGGATGCCTTGTGCGACTTGACCTGCCTAAAACACCAGCTTTTTGCCACCCTGTAAAGAGAGGTCCTACACTCCTTTTTGCAGTCTTTAGCGTAGAATCAGAGGAAAGAAGTGGCTACTTGGGTTTTGTGGATCTGGATTGGCTTTTCAAGACCAGACACATGGACCCCATGGCCTCCTAACTTCCTTGTCAAGATGGATTGATCGATTCAAAGAGTGGGTCCAAATTCAGAGGGCTTTGAGCTCAGCACCCCCGTCTTCATTTTATACCTGCCCGCTCCCCCCGCAACATTTGTGCCTGATGGATTTGGTCTTCCCCAGGTGCTCCCCCAAGGATGGACAGTGTGAATGCCGCCCGCACGTCACCGGCCGCCGCTGCACGGAACCGGCCCCCGGCTACTTCTTTGCTCCTTTGAATTTCTATCTCTATGAGGCAGAGGAGGCCACCCCACTGGAAGGACGTGCACCTCTGGTTCGTATTTCATCTAGTCTCCTTACAGATTTGATCTGATGGCATGTCAGTCCATACATCAAACACACCCTTGAGATCAAGGGTAAGGTCGAAAAGAATGGTTTTGCCCACAGATGCAGATCGGAGTAGAGTTGAATTTATCACAGAACTGCAGATTATAGAAATTCTTGAGGGCAGAGTCTGCATTTTATTTAATCTCCGTAGTCCAGTTCTAGTACAGAGCCTGGCATGTAAGTGGGAATTGGATTAAGCTGTGATTTCAATTTTGCTCTTTCGATGTGCCCATCAGATAGGACATGTTTATTGAGCATCTACTTGTCTGCCTTCCCCATGGCACTATAGACCATGAGCAGGAAGGATGGAAGTGCATCGCATTCACCACCATTGCCCTAGTGCCGACCACAGTTCCTGACCCATGGTAGGAACATCACAGACTCTGTAATGAATGAATGAGTAAGGTGCCTAACAGACGAGGACGCTGTGCTCTGCTCTCCTGAAGCCAGTCTCAGCTTAGCAGTTCTCGCTGAAGGCAGCCATGTTCACTGGAGTGTGTGATTGCAAATGTCCCTTGACATGCTACCTCGTTTCCTACAAGTCCCAGGCCTGTGGGGTCTTTTCCCTAAACATACTTTTCTAAAAGTCTCATTAGAGGAGCTGACACACACATATGTGGAATGATTAGAGAAAATACCAGTTAGACTCCTGTGACATTCCCAAGCACGTGACACCAGCCACAGGCAGGCAGGAATGTGACAAGGGAAAAGGTAATGTGAGGTGAAGGTCTCAAGGAGAGAAAGCATGTGAAGGTCGGTCTGGAAGAGGGGATTTGGAGGGGAAACGGGAACTCCTCCAGGTTCCAGCGATGAAGCCATTTCTTGCTATCTCTTCTTTATCTGGACACTGTTGGTGGGAGGGATGAAAATGACCCTTAGGAGGCTTGGAATATTCCCTTTTACTGACTGGAATTGGGGTAGGGGACAGGAGGCTTTTACTGTCCCTACTTAGACTTACAGCTGTGGTGGGGGGAATAAAGCGAAACAATTCTATGTCCGCATTCTTCGCAGGTTTTTAATTTTGTCTTTATGATGGTGACTGGAAAAAAAAAAAAAAAACCTTTGGGAAAGGAATATTGGTATTTATAGTTAGGTTGTAACTATTGTAAAGTAATAGAAAATATGTATTAGTCCCTACCCCTGATTCTTGGTACAGAGCTCCGAACACCCATGTAATTTCTTGAGTGACAGGAGCGCTAGAATACCTTTTGTTCTAATATTTGGTCTTTGACCAAAATATTAGAAGGCTCCTGATGAAGGGCTCCTAAATCCTTTGGAATTTCCTGGATGATAGGAGTGTCCTTTGTTCCAATCAGGTGACTTGATGGGCTTCTGGATAGGGGTTGGCCACCAGAGAAGAACCAGCCACGATTAGGAGCTGGGAATCTTCAGCCCCACCCCTCACCCATTCTCTGGGAAGGGGAGAGGGACTAGAGATGGAGTTAATGATTGATCATGCCTATGTGATAAAGCTTCCATAAAAATCTCCAAAGTATTGTGTTCAGAGGTGTCCAGGTTGGTGAGCACATCCATGTGCCAGGGGGCTGGTGCACCCCGACTGCAGGGCCCAAAGCGTCTGCTTCCAGAACCTCCCAGTCCGGTCCTTGCTCTGTGTATCTCTTCCTCTGGCTGTTTATCTGTATCCTTTATAGGATCCTTTATTGTATGATAAACTGCGAACGTAAGTGTTCCCCTGAGTTTTGTTAGCGACTCTAGCAAATTATCAAGCTCTTGTGGCTGGGGGGGTGGGGTGTCATGGGAATTCCACTTTATAGCTGGTTGGTCAGAAGTCCCAGGAACAACCTGGCTTTTTTGCCGGCTTCTGAAGGAGGGTGGGGCAGTCTAATGGGACCGAGACCTTAACCTGTGGCATCTGACGCTGCATCCAGGGAGATGGTGTCAGGACTGAAAGAAATTATAGGACACCCACCTGGGGTCAGAGACTTGGTGGGTGTGGGAATAAACCCGCACATCGGTGTCAGAAGCATTGTGAACGTGGTAACTAACAGTGAAACAGTAGAAGGGACACATAGTGGTATCTTTCCCACACTACTATAAATACAATCGTTCCCATTGTTTCAGATAAGAAAACACAAAGCAGATGTAATTATCTAGTATAGACGGACTGATACTGACCATTCATTCCCTGTGCACCATGTGGCGGGTGCCAGCAATCCATTAAATAGGATCATAACCTGTGGGGATGTAGCTCTGAACTGAGACTAGCATTTGATGTGAAGACTTACTCCTCTCTCCATGGCTTTAAGGAAATTAAAAAAAAAAAAAATCAAGGCTATGAAACAGGCTTAAAGAGCCAGAAAGATTGCTTGAAGAGTTAGAAAGTCCTATGTAAGACAACGGAAAGTAAATTCATGGTGGAACTGATGTTAAGGGTTTAAAAAATCGCATCATGAATAATTTCCTTTTCACTGAAAACATGATCGATAATTATGGCAGAAAGGATTTAAGTTAGATAGGAATAATTTGTGCACTCATATAACAATTACGCATTGTGTGCTTACTATGCCCTTGCTGTTGTGACTAAGAAAACTTCCATGGGCCCCTGGCTGGCTCGGTTGGTAGAGCACGCAACTCTTGAGTAGGAGTAGAGTTCACTTTAAAAAAAAGTAAAAAAGTAAAAAAGTTTACTTTAAAAAATTTTTTTAAAAACCCCACAAATTGGGGTGCCTGGGTGGCTCAGTGGGTTAAAAGGGGTTAAAAAAGTGGGTTAAAGCCGCTGCCTTCAGCTCAGGTCATGATCCCAGGGTCCTGGGATGGAGCCCTGCATCGGGCTCTCTGCTCAGTGGGGAGCCTGCTTCCTCCTCTCTCTCTGCCTTTCTCACTGCCTACTTGTGATCTCTGTCTGTCAAATAAATAAATAAAATCTTAAAAAACAAACAAAACAAAAAACCCACAATTTTCCATTTCGTTAGTGCCTTGCACTTTGAGCTTCACATGCATTATCTAATTTAATTTTCCAAACAACCTAAGTGTGGGCATCTTTAATTTCCAGGCAGCTTCTCATATGATGAGGAGAGTGTTGCTTCGTGCAATGTGTTACAATTTCAGAGTGAGTGATCCTTTATGAGCAGGTCTAATGCACAGGTAGAATAATATGGGCTGAGACTTGAGAACAAGAAACGTTTCAGTTGGTGGCCTTGGTGAAAAGTTGTAAGTAATGGCTCACAGGAGAGACAGGGCAGGGGCGTTCATGGAACAGGAAGTTTGTACAGGGAAGAAGTATTGGAAAAGAACATTAGATTCTCTTATTAGAGAAACTGTATTTTATTCTCTGGGCAATGAGAACTCACTGAAGCTTTCTGAGCAAGGGACTGCCCTGAGGAAGACTGTCCTCAGTCTTCCTGTCAGTGCCGTCTCCTACAAGTGGGGCCTGGGATGGAGGGAGGGTGGACTGCAGTAGTCCGACAGGAAGAAGGAAGGGTTAATAGGTAGCAGAGAGAAGAGAAAGGATGATGGACACATGAAAGGGTGTGACTCCAAGTCCACAACTTACAAATAGTTGTTTAAACACTCTGGGGAACTAAAAATGATGATTAACTTTCTTGTTGGGTCTTCAAACGGTATGTGTGTGTGTATGTGTGTGTGTGTGTATCTGAACTTATCCAGGCTGCTGTAACAAAATCACCATAGACTCGGTGGCTTATAAACAACATAAATTTACTTCTCCCAGTCCTAGAAGCTGGGAAGTCCAAGAGCAGAGCTCCAGCAGATTTGTGTCTGGCAAGAGCCCGCTTCCTAGTTCTTTTTCCACCATCTTCTTACTGAGTCTTTGCACAGTAGAAGTCACAAAGGAGTTCTCTGGGGTTCCTTTCATAAGGGCACTAATCCTCTTCATGAGGATATGCTCTCATGACCCAAGCACCTTGCAAAGGCCCCCCCTTTAAATACCATTGCCTTGGGGAATAGGCTTCTACATATGGATGCTGCAGGGACACAAATATTCAGTTGATGGTAACATCCTTGCAACTCAAAATGTCATCTATAGACCAACAAGGTTGGCATGACCTGTGAGTTCACTGCATTTGGAGAAGCTTAAGCCTCACCCCACACCTACTCAATCATATCTTTGTGTTAACAGAGAACTAGGTGATTCATAGACAGTTTGGGAAACACTGGTCTGTTTTCTTATAGAAATGATTTGTGGTCACAAAAAGTTAATATTGATTGAATTTAACATAGTATAAAATTTAATACAGTATAATATAAGGCTAATTCTATAATATACTGTCTGTATGAAATTAATAAAATAGTCTCTAATTTTGTGTTACATGATGAACTCAATTGGTGAGGGGAAAACAAAACAAAACAAAACAAAAAATAACAAAGAAGAGGACAAATTGACATAATCCAGTGTAGCCTGTCCAAGGGTCCTCATCACAGAGGTCAGGCAGCTGGTCAGAGTGTGGCTGAGAATCAGAGCAGTAAACACTGGAGTAAGAGAGTTCCGGAAGCAGGCCACAGTTGAGCCTAGGACTGCACGCTCAAGACAACCAACCAGGGAACCTGTGAAATTAAAAATCTTGGTAGTAACACCAACAACGAAACATCAGCCAAGGAAACATGCATGTCCAGAGCCCAGCAGCAATCTGGAACGGAGCCACTGGAGATTCTGACTGGGGTCACCCTGAGGACATGTAGCAAAGAGAAGGCCACGAGGCCAGGGTCTTAAGGAACCCCAGAGCGGGATGAATGCTGTTCCTCTGCTTCAGTTTTGCTGTGGGGATTTGGCTCTCCGGCTCAAACCTCTCATGGGAACCCAAAAGGCCAAATCCCACAAACTGTGAGAACTGCCAGGAATGGGTCTAGGGAGTGGCCAGAGAGACAATAAGCTAATGAGTCTGAGTCTTGCCGCCAGGCCTGTTGTGGACTTTCTACAACTTTCTTCCTGAGATTTCACATTAAGACAGCATTTGTGCTTTTTTTTTTTTTCACACCGTAGAACTAATAGATATAAGAATAAATGTTTCCCCAGTCTCGAATGTCAATGGGACACAGCATCCTTTAAAAAGAAAACCCAACACGTGCTCATCAGACGACCAAAAATTTCCCATGTTCGCAGAGGAACAGAAAAGTATCAACTGCCTCATGGCTCCTTCCTGAAACTATGAAATGAGAATCAGGATTACCTTCAGGCTATCGGTTAATCGGAAACTCTCACCCTGCAGTATAATGGGAACTTTTGCCAGTTGCTTACCCTGTCGTTTCTTTTCTTGTTAAGGTATCGGCAACAGTGCTGCCTACATGTGATGTGTATTTCCAGCAACAAGGGAGCGATTTCACAGTTGACAAGGGCCATATAATACTGAAGAACAATCAGAAGCAGAGTGTGCCTGCTGACGAGCGGAGTGAGGTAATCCACTTCTTCATGGCTGTTGTCTGTCCTGCTGTTGAGCGAACAAGGAACCGTGCTCAGAACCAGGTGGGGCCCGGCTAAGTGCTCAGGCCTCGTGAGCTCCTCATATCCTCCAGGAGGGGACGGACGAAAGGAGGACCCCAGCTCAAAGTAATTAGAGCCTCTGGGCCACACTTCAGTAGCTTTATTTCTTTCAAGACAGAAGTTTCTGGAAAGCTGGATTCTGGAGTCAGAGAGTCAGGCATTGCATAATTTCTTGTCATTTTAGTAAGGAAAGGTATGGTGCTGAGGAATAGTTCCCCCCTCTTTGGAGGGTAAAGGACATGGGGATATCCCTGGGGCTGGTGCATGGCTGTGCCCTGGAATCTGAGGCCATGGGATGTGGCCAGGGCATCCATCCCGCACTCCACAGGACCCCCCTCCAATGGCTTCAGAAGGCTGGAGGAGACCTGAGGACTTTGTAGCCATCCCACTATATTAGCGGAAGTTGGGGGTGCTTGAGACCCAATCATTCATTCATTCATTCATACCCTGGGATCTT
The DNA here is from genome assembly GCF_009829155.1 of Mustela erminea. NCBI lineage: Eukaryota > Metazoa > Chordata > Mammalia > Carnivora > Mustelidae > Mustela > Mustela erminea. Next base: position 90,028,063 of record NC_045624.1, on the reverse strand, counting down.
TGCTTACTGAACATTCCCGTGTGCGTGTGCACAAGTGCACGTGTTGGAAAGCAAGTGAAATCAGCCGCTGGCTGTCTTGTTCATGAGGCTAGCACCTGAGGCAGTTCCTTACAGATAAGAGGGATTGAAATGCTTGGATCCATAACAAAACTATGTAGACGTGAAGCCTGCGCTTTAGATTGTTGTTGTAGACATGAGCCATGTACACAAACAGCTAATGGTGGCGGGGTGGAGGGAGCATCAGAGAAGAGGTGCCCATAACGTGATAGGGACTCAGGATTAAAGGGAGCCCCCTCCAGCCGAGAGGAGCAGAGAAGGCTTCCTGGCCGGGGCTCTTCCTCCTGGGTCCACGCACACCAGTATGGCGGTCTCGCTCTTTCTCTTGTTTCTGTTCCCACACCACATGCCCATGGAGCCTTCTCTGACTCTCTGCACTTCTCATTCTAAGTCCATCTGAAAGAAGAGAGTGGGAAACAGTGACTCCTCCCCTCCCCTGAAATGACCACCTCTGTATGACTGATTTGTAAAACTTCTCCTCATCCCTGAAGACCCAACACAGATCTATCCTCCTCTGACATTGCCTACCATGTCCCGCCATGGGACACAGTTCCCACTGGACACAGTTCCTTGTTTCTGTCTCTGGGGTCCCGTAGATCAGTCATTTTAAAACTGGAAGCTCCGTCTATTAGTAAGTGGGTTATGAAATCAATTGGCTGGGCCAGCTTGGTGCAACAGAAGAATACAAAACAAGGGCCTACTTTTGTGTGAAAATTTTATTTCTGTTTTCTATACATGTGGACATGGGGACTGAGTTGCTGTCTTGGGTTGGGTCCCCCAGAAACAGAGATTAGGATGTGCATGCATTACTGGGGGACACTCATCAGGAGACGCCTGTAGGGGAGCAAGGACAGGAAGCTGGGGAGGAGAAAGCAAGGCAAGGACGAGTCTAGGATAGAGTCTAGCCTTGGCCTGGACCCGCGTGAGGTTGGAAGCGGCACAACAGAATTGTCCCCCATTGAGGCCAAATGGCAGGCGAGTGGTGTCCATCGGTCGGCCGTGGTTGAGGCCATGGTTCAGGCCTGCCAGCGCAGATTCAGACGACCTCTCCATGGAGGGGGCTCCCATCCAAGAGCAGTTCTCAAGAGGAGGGAGCAGTGCGAGACAGCAGCCAGCAGTCACAGCTGCTGTGGCTTGAGAGGGAGGCCCTGCGAGGGGCAGTGCTCAGATCCCTGAGCAGAGCCCTGTGTTCAGAAATCCGGGGAAAAGAACACTGAAGGTGCTGAAATATCTAGCTTCTTAGTTTCTTCCGTAGTCTTTCTCTCGTGACTTGTTAGTGATTTTTTATTTGCTGTTTAATGTCGTTTGAGGAAAAGAAATACGTAGAAGTTAAATTATTAGCCTGAATTGTACCATTCATCTTTGTGTCGTGCAATGCCAGTTTCCACTGCAAACATGAGAGCATTTGGCTCCTGTGTAGGCCCTGAGATTGCAAGTTTGTGGTCACATATGCATCTCTAGCTTGTTCTTTCCAGAACAATGGAAGGCTGCACAAAACCAACTCAACTTAGTTTTCATTTCACTTCTCAGTTTGTGTCGTACCGACACTCCCTACATTCAGCGTGCTGATGAGTAAGGCAGGACTGCGAGATGGGCACCCAGGAGTCACCTTATCTTTTATTCCTTCTAATCATCCTTCCTTGTAGGCTGCTGGCTGATACGGGGAAGCCACATGAATAATGGCTTTCTTCGAATGCCTTTGCCTTCTTTCTGTTTCAAAGCAAGCTCTGGTTGGAACGGAAAGCCTGGCTTCTTGGAGCTGTCAGCACCCTGCTTACTCAGTCATAAATGTAACACATTTGCCTTGTACGCACTCTTAGTCTTACCGAACACATGCACATAGTAGGTCCACTTGAATGCTATGCTCACTGGCATCGTGTGAGCTCTTTGCAAATGGGAGCAAGCAAGCACATAGTGGGCACATCTCTTCCGCTCAGATGTGCCCTCCATTATCCCAAGAGACTTCCTTCACAAACAACTTCAAAGATAAAATTATGATTTCAAGATGGTGACAGCAGAGCAGGAAACCAAACCCTGGGCCCTTTGGAGCATGGGACCCTCTGCAAGTACACACATTGCATGCCCATGAAGCCGATCGTGCTCATTTGTTTCTTCCATTGAGTTCCTTCCATGCAAGCTTGGGTTCCCCAGGATTCTCATGGGTCACTGTTTCCAGGAAGATTTACAAAAGGAGACTAGTGGGACAAACTGTAGCCCTCAGCTATGACAGTTGGTCCCAAGGTTGTAACTGATACTCTCTATCTTCCGCCCTTCTTGCCACCCATTCTAGAGTCCCCTCATCCTCAACTAGCACGTCTGTTGGGGTAGGATGACCTAGACCCTCATCCCTCCAGGGTCTGAGCCTCTGGTTTCCATAGTCTCATCAGGCTACACATAGGGCAGTGCCAGGGGTGTCTTAGTTGGGCCACCTCAGTGCCATGGATATTCCGCACGTCCTGATTATATAACATCAGCCCTTCCAGTGATGGTCGTTTCTTCCCAGGCCTGCTGGCCTACTGGCATGAGGGTCCTGAGTGACTAGGCAGTAGCCGTAGCTTTAAGTTTAGTGGAGTTCTTTGTTCCTACCCAAGAATCGAGACGTCAAGACCTACAGAGCCTAAAGTTGAAAGCATGAGAAGCCCAAATTCCCATGATCACCATCAGTGACAGTGAACTTGGCTACTCCCACTTGATTTCCAAACCCATGTTTTCTGCCTGTTGGGAACACAGCATTACATAAAAGACTTCACTCTAAGGAGTAAACAAACTCCATAAGAATACTATCCTGCCTCGCATGGTGTCATTTCCAAGCTAGCTGAGCTGATGCAGCTTTAAGAGATCCCCATTCCAATCCCATCTGAGATTAGAATCTTCTGGAAGGCTAGGTTTGTGTAGGAGCAGTGGATCTCAAAGTCACAAGGCCAGTGCTATATTTCTTTTGCTGTAAAGTGAGTCCCTTGAGCCGAGGAAGTGTTCTGCTTTCCCTCACTGGTGGTTCAGACACTGTGAGCCCTCCGGGAGTGGTGCCAAACAAGTGCATAGACTGTGAGATTCTCTATGGGAGACCATGTAACATCACTTTGGACCAAGGGACCCAACTTGATCTTCATGAAGATGAGATGAAGACTCATCTTCACCCAATTATATCCTTTAATATAGGAAATTGCTGTAATATTTTGTGGAATACCAGGATGATTCAAACCCTCTGGGGCTAAACTATTATAGAGTGAACAGAGAATGAACAGCCTTGGGGCAAGACTGAATACACACAACTGCTCACCCCAAGTCAATATAAATTGCTTCTGTTCCTTCTTCTATATGAGAATGGAGAAGAACACATTTTGCATTTGAATAGCTGTATATCATATACGAAGGTGTCGTTCGACTGCTCTGGTAAAGATACAAGTGGGACTACGCTGGTTAGGTTTGTATTAAGTCTGTAATGAGGATATGATGGGAATCGCCACTGAGTCCTGACAGTGACACTTGGAGGATGCCACTGATTTGCAGTATTGTTTTTTGTTTACTATATTGGCTTGGTGAGGAGAAAGTGGAGGAGGATGGGCACCTCGGAAGATTTTACTTGGCATTTCCTACTATAAGAGCTCTTCTGTTACCTTTCAATTCAAAGAGTCAGTGTCCACTGCTAAGCAGGTCTATGCCAATTACATACTCAGGAATTGGAGGAAATAATCAGTGGGTGGTCCACTAAGTGCAGTGAATCCACTGCAAAAAGAACTTGGGCCAGGACTCCATATATTACCTGACCCTTATAAGCCCCTCTTCTAACAAGGGGACCATGATGGCTGGGTACATGGTTTACACTTGCCTTGGTTTTGAAGAGTCTTTCTTCATGGGGACCTGGCCTCTTTTGGGTCATCAGGTTCTGGATCCAAGAAGTGGCTCAAATCTAGGAACTTGACAAAGCATCATGTCTTTCCATGAGGGCAGCTGACCTCAACTTTTCACTAATTCATACCGGATCACTTTTGATTACATATATAAAGCTTTGTTGTCTGCTCTTCCACCTTGCTCCTATGAATACCATGTTCTGTTAATCATCTGCATAGAAGATTCCTATGGGGCAGGTCCCCTTGTCTCCTACTCTAACCCTTGCTGCCCATTTTCATAATTGTACCCATCATGATTTTGAGAGTTAAGACATGCCCTGCCTTTGATAGTTTGTGGTCCTGTCCTTTGCAGTGACACTAAGGAGCTCAGTTCTATAATGATGAATCTCACCAGCCTACAGAGGATACTCAACACTCAGCTCTTCAGGGATGCTGGTGCCCTACTCACCAGTTCATTGCTTACTGTCCTGATACACAGCACATTCCCTAGGCCTTCAAGAAACATAATTAATGGGTGTGTTTTCTGGTCTTGTATTTTAGATCCATTCTAGCATGACTGCATGACTTACTGACTGTGAGCCTAGTATCCCTTCTTCCAGAGCCTGCTAAAGCTCTTCTGGAACCTCTGCTTCCCTTCCTGAGAGTCACAGCTTTTGCCAAGCTTCCAAGAGCTGCTCCAGCAATATATTGGATCGCTCTCTCAAGGCCCCAGGGCTCTTGCCAGGCTAATTAAATCCTACATTACTAGTGACCCCAAGTCCACATACTGTCTTTATCCAGTTTCATATTCCGCTTCCCTGCTCTAACAACCTCAGGATCCATAGCCAGCCATTCTTTCCCAGTTGCTACTGGTGTCTGTTAGCCAGTCCCTCTCAGACATCCAGCCCTTTCCCAGTCAGATCATGCTGAAACCCTAATGCTCAGGCAGGTGGTCAGGAGGGGTAATATAGGCAGGTCCGGGGGAAGGTGCACATTTTCTTCCAAGGCACCTGCATCATTTGAGGTTTCTACATGTCCTCAAATATGGCTGAGGTGGAGTGGAGGGACTCTATTTTCCAGTAAGGGTGAGTGGATTACTTCTATAGTCAGAGGGTGTTCAGGAGAACCTCAGGGTTCAAGGTTCTCGTGTGCTTCACCCGTGTCTTAAAAGCCCTCTTCTTCCCTGTGAGGGGCCTGACTTCAGCATAGGTGACTTACCGAGAATTCAGGATTTTCTGAAGTTCTGCAAGTCCTACACCGAAGTCCTGTGCTTGGTCTTCAGCTCTTCCTGCCACCTAACTAAAGGAGAGGAGTCTTTAAAGACCTCCAAGGAGGTGGGCCCTCTGATCCTCACACTAGGCTTTGAATTAGTGAATGACTGCCCTGAACCCGTCATCTTCTCTCATCCAAGCATCAGCAGCATTCAACAACTACCTCCTATTGCTGCAGTCCACAGTCCTTATAACTACTGCTCCCTTATATCTCTCAGTGCCAGAAATATCCAGTGGGTGCCCCGCTTCCCCCTTTCTCTTGTCCCAAGTTCTCCACAGGTGACAGCTTTAGTAATTGCTCTGCTAACCACGTTCCAGAGATCATCATACAAGTTACACACTGGGGTCCTCATCACCAGCTGACCTGAAAACCATCCTCCTCCCAAAGTGCATCTAGGAGCCTGCTTCTGGGTAAAAAGTCAGGCGCCGACTGTCTTGGGTCAAGTGCCCTAGAGACAGAGCCAAAGCCTGGATTCAGGTGCATATGATTTATTAAGGAAGTGCTATTCAGGAAAACTCCAGAAGAGGAAGACAGAAACAAGGGTGAAAGAGTAAGATGTGGTCTCAGGTAAAACAAACTTTGGATTGATCCACGAAGGAGCTCAGAAGCATAAACCGTGGACAGAGTTGTCCTCGGCTTTTTATAGCCTTGTATTAAGAAGCCATTGGTTGTGAGCTACCCTGGGAGCAGGGATGGAGGTGGGCTTGGGGAGGAGGTATAGGAGGCCAGTTCTCCGGAGAAGGAGGCAGCTGTGAACTCTTAGAAGCCACACACAGAGCAACTCATGGGTGGGTGCTCCAACCAGGGAAAGGGGATCCCCGAGGGACACCTACAGGGTCTATGGCGAGGGTATACAGATATGTTACATATATCTGTTCATTGAAAGCTCACCTGGCCGATATGGTTTCTTAATTACATTTCGGTCTCCAATGCCAGATTCTAAACTCTTCCACATGAAGGACTCTGTCCTATTCATATTCATGTTCCTAACCCAGGGATTGGCGTTGAATTGTTACTTAATAAACCTTTATCAGACAAAAAGGAGTTTGGGGTAGATCACAGAACAACTTGAACTCCAGACGAAGTAATCTGGGTGTGACTCCGTTGGCGGTTGGAAAGAGTGTGAAACACTTATTGGCAGGGGTGGTGATGAGGGCAGAAAGCCACAAGAGACAGAGTTCCGGTAGAGGCTGCAAGCCTGGGGAGGCAGAGGCGAAGTCATTAAAGTATTATCTACAGGATCCAGATGGCCCCAGGCTGACAGCCAGGATAGAGACCATCAGGGATTCTAATCAATCAAGTGTGTTACAAGTTTTATACTTCTATGCCTCCAAGCAGATAGAGGAGCATGTCTTATATTTGCATGGAAGAGATACCCAAAAAACAAAAGCCATGTGGGTTTTCTCAGCATCATGAATAATTAGGAAAAGCCCATGAAGTAAGCATGGGAATATTTTCTTTCCTTCCATATTTTGGCCAGAGTCCCATAGTCATATCTGAGAAAATCCAAGGTCATCAGTGTGGAATTTGTTCAGTTCATTAGCACGTGGGGTACTTAAGCTTAAAGTGATTTCCAGTGACATTGCTTTCAAATCAATCATTCCATACGGTAACATATGCTGCTGATTCAGCACGTTATCCTCAGCTGCCTTCTGGACCTGGCTGGAGTAACTTACTCAGATGTATCATATACACATCAGGAAATATGTGCTTTTTTGTTTGTTTGTTTTCTTTTCCTGAGCTCTTCCAGGACTCGACTGTAGGCAAAGCTGTGTGCATTCCTCTTCAATTTTAGGGCTCAGCGACTTTTGGCCAGGTGCCTGCCTTTCACGTGGTTTTCCGAGAACCAGTTCCTGGAACCCCTGTTACGTGGACTGGACCTGGATTTGCCAGAGTTCTCCCTGGGGCCGGCTTGAGATTTGTCGTCAGCAACATTTCCTTGCCCATGGACTTCACCATCGCCCTTTGCTACGAGCCTCAGGTATCCGGCTGCTTCTTCAGGGGTAAGAGGCTGACTGAAGTACATTCTGGAGCTACAAGTTTCCATTCCGGTCTTGCTAGATAGGGTCAACAGAAAATGATTTGCAAAAAGTCGAACATCTGGAGAGCATTAGAAATCAAAGAGTTTCCTAAAAATATTAAAACAACACAGTAAGCCAGAGGCACACATGCTTTATTCCATGGAGAGAAGCTGAAGTTGACGCTACGTATCTCAGGTGCAAGATCTGGGGAAGCGGGGATGGCATGTTTGTGTAAGAACAATAAAAAACTAAAATAACACAAAATCTGCCCTCCTGGGACTTTTTCCTTAAAATTTTCTAGAACTTCAGTAAGCTAACCTGTGTGCAGAGATTCAGGTTCATGCAGAAGAGACATTTATTTTGGACTTGGACTTGACCCTGAAACAAGAGAAGAGCTAATGGCAGGCTGCTCCTCTTGCCACCTCCTCCTGCCTGTTGAGAAAGATCTAAGACAGAACAGAAACCAAACCAGAAAAACACTCCATCTAGAGCAATGGCCCCGAACTTTTTCTCTGCATAATCTTTTCTTTGATAGTCAGAAACCCCACAGACCATTTCCCCTGAAAAATGTTTTATGAGACTGGAATGGTCTCAGAAACCCCAGGGTTCCTCGAGGGACCTCGTTCTGGAAACTCTCATGGTGTTGTATGACCAGAGCGGCTGATCCACTTTGAAACTCTTGATATGACACAAATCTCTATGGCTCCCTTCTAAATGATAGCCAAGGAGTTTCAGTGAACTTGGGCCTAGACAGTAGGATGAGTCATTAAAAATGTGGTATATATTTTTTAATTTTTCCATTAAGAGGACACATCTCTGGCATCTTTAAAAAGCATTTCCAAATTGCATGGCTTTCAGAGTATAGTGAATTAGCATATGCTATAAATACATATATGCATATTTAGACGACACCTATAAATAGATTTAGCCATATAATAAGCAAATATTACATAACAAAATCTGTGTAATGATACATTTATATAATAATATTTCTGCAGTAACATGAAAAAAAGGATACAAGCTTTTGTGAAGGATTCCAGATTTCCACTTTTGTTCTGTGATCCAGGGACAGGGTGTGGTAATTGAATCTTTGGGAGACAGATGTTAAAAACAAGGCCCATCAGGAGCACCAGGACTTTTCCAGCCCAGGAACTAGAGCTACGGCCAGAAACAATATTCCTGGGTCTACCTGGGTCACCATTCCGACCCCAGCAAGCGAGAGCAGAGAATGAGCCTCTCAGACTCTGCTCCCAAATTCCATTTTCCAAGAGGGCTGGGGCTTGTGGGTTCAAGTCCAAGGGCTACCCATGAGGTGTGTTTTGTGTGTGCATCTTCACAAGGGCGTGCTTTTTATGTCCTTCCTGTCTAGCCTGCAGCCGACTGGACTGTCCAGGTCCTGGTTAAGCCCCTTGGAGGGAGCAAGCACTGTCCACGCAAGAGTCCACGGCCACGGCCTTTGTCTTTCCCTTTACCGGCGGCTTCCAGGTATGCTTGGGACCTGTCCTCAAACATGGAAGGTTTCTTAGAATTTTGTTCCTTTATCAGTAATTTGTATCGAAGACCTAAGCAGAAGAAGTAAAGGAGACGATGGCATTTATTGCTTGCTGTGGACTACACTAAGCTTCACATTTAAGATCATATTTTATCTTGCTAACAACTCACTAAGGAGACTTTCTCTTCATTGGGTGAGGAGCAATTGAGAATGAGACTTCTTGGAGACCAGCCCCAGTCTTGGAGCTAACATACTGCAGAACCAGGATTCTAGCCCTGAGCTCCTCATTCTCAGTCTAGAACATTCCTTTCCCATTCACCAAACGGCCTGCAGAGGTGAGAAATTAATATGCTACAAGAGTAAGAATCAAATATTCAGCTGGTATTCCCAACAGCTGAGAGTCTATAAGGTTAAAAAAAAAAGAAAGAAAGAAAAAAGCTACTACTAATTTTGCATCAAAGATTTGTGGCAAAATAAAACAAGAGACCCTGTTGAGATTAGCATGGTAGGTAGAATAAAGGATATTTGTTCTGTCTGTCCTTTTCCCAGAGTAGTCGCGACAACCCATGGCTGGTGGTCCCTAAGATTTGCTATTTGGCACAATCCTATGCAAGAGCCACACAGAGAATCTGAGAGTGAATTTGCTCTCCCCCCAACCCACCGGAGCTGGTCTAGACCCGGCCTCTGCCCCCACTGTCAAACCCACTTCAGCGCAGGTCGGAACACCACCAAATACCCTGGCCGCTTAGGTTATATAATTGTACTTTTGTCACTGAATTGTGTCTTTATTTCTCTTCCTACAGAATCGTGCTGCTGCCCACAACCATCTGTTTAGAACCAGATGTACAATATTCCATAGATGTCCATTTTTCCCGGCCTTTGGAAGGAGGGTCCCACGCTCAGTCCCACATCCTGGTTGACTCAGTAAGTATCACGGAGCGAGGGAGGGCACCGCCTTCCAAGTTGAGCCCTGTTGTCATTCGACTTTTAGACTCCCTGGTGACCTGTTTCTTTAGAAGTATAAATGGGTTTGTGCCGTTAGAAAAATCACTGATTCTCTGTAAACGTCACCTAATACCAATGGCACACCTTACCGAACAGCGCTCATTGGCAACGGTTCGAAGGTTTTACTTACTCTGTTTTCTAGTCTTCACAACTGCGTGAGCAAGGTGCTGTCATTGTCCCCATTTTACAGATGACAGAACAGAAGCACAGGGTCACAGGGCCAGTGAGTGAGGAGGCTGCCATCAGAGCCAGACTCCCTGGTGCCAGAGCCCCCGCTCTGGGCCACGACAGCATCCTGGCATGGCAGAAAGTTTGGGGAGAAATTCTACCACTTGAATTGTCAGTGCCTTGTAAGTTCTGCTCTGGACCTCCTGCTTGTGTAGTGTTGCGACCAGAACACTCGTGCAAGTCCATAGACAGATACTTTTTTAGTTCCCATTATATCCTAAGCATTTTCTTATAGTGCTTATGTCGTCTTCTTTATTTTCTTTTAAAGATTTTATTATTTATTTGACAGAGAGAGAGACAGCGAGAGAGAGAGCACAAGCAGGGGCAGTGGGAAAGGGAGGAGCAGGCTTCCCGCGAGCGGGGGATGCAGGGCTCCATCCCAGGACCCCGGGATCATGACCTGAGCTGAGGCAGACACTTAATGACTGATTCACGCAGGCGCCCTTATGTTGCCTTCTTATCCTTTTTAGGAGCGGTGCATAGTATTTCCTCAAATGACTTCTTTCAACCTCCTTCTCCATAGAGTTGGGCCACCGATATTCCTTTTAAATCTTTCACTCTGTACACAACTTGAGGCCCAGGCTAGGGCCTGGGCAGAGTTTGGGCACTGAGGAAATTTAAGCCTTCATTTACCAGTATCTATACCCTATGCCTCAGGGTTTATGGCTCTCGAAATAGCCTGTCAAATTAATTTCTGGAAAGTATTCTCCAATTAATTCTCACGATCATTAGAAATATGTGAAAGGATCGCGTTCATTCCACCTTCAGCAGAATCGTATAGAATGGTGTGGGCTTCTTTCAAAGTAATTTTGTGAGTAAAAATCAGAATCATTTCTTACAACTGCATTTTAAAATATTTGTGAGAGGGCCGCCTGACAGACTCCGTCCGTGAAGCGTCTGCCCTCAGCTCAGGTCCTGATCCCAGGGTCCTGGGGTCTGGTTGGCGTTGGGTTCCCTGCTTGGCACGGAATCTGCTTCTCCGTCTCCCTCTGCCTCTCACCCCTGCTTGTGTTCCCTCTCTCTCTCTTTCTCTTTATCAAAATAAATAATAAATAAATAAAATATTAAAAAAAATATTTGTGAGGGTCTTCTGATATCATGATTTAATTGCCACATTACTGCCCTACAAAGTTTTATTTGAATGCAGCTATGGCCAGTTGTTTAAAGATTTATTTATATGGGGGGGTGGGCAGAGGGCGAAGGGGAGGGAGGGGAATGAATCCAAGCGGACTCTGTGCTCGGCACGGAGCCTGACTCGGGGCTCCATCTCACATCTCTGAGATCATGACCTGAGCCGGATCCAAGAGTCAGACGCTTAACCCACTGAGTCCCCCAGGCACCCCTGGTAAGTTGTTTATATATTACCTACAGCAGATTTCAAGCTACAAAGACAGAGCCGAGTACTTGCCACAGACGCCTTATGACCCACAAAGCCAAAAACATTTACTGTCTAGCATTTTATAGGAAGCTTGACAATCCCCTGTTTAAGTAGTTGTATTTACGTATTTCATGAATTGTGTCTTCAAAGTTTAATTTTTAACCATTGAACATTTTAAATTTATAACCTGGAACTTCACGGTTTCATCATCTACGATAGAACTCGGTATGAAGCAGGTGTATCTTGTATTCTAGAAATCAGGTATTGTAACATCCAAAATAAAAAAACAAGAAACCCCTGCCATTTATAAGATTATTTTACCAGAGATAGAATTGCAAGATCTAGAAAACAGGGAGGGAAGGTAGGAGGAAGAAGGGGGGAGGGAGGAAGGGGGAGAGAAGAAACAAGACACCAAGTTAGATTTGAATATTGTATAAATATGCCCAAAATATTGCCATCAAATACTGTCTGAGACCTAGTAAAAAATTATTCATTGCTTCTGTGAAATTCAGTTTCACCTGGGTGATTTGTATTTTAACTGGCAACCTTAGCCAAGGATGGTCTAAATCCTGCTCCTGGAGGGCCTTGGTTCTACCAGGTAAAGGTAGAAAGAAGTAAAAAGTAGAAACAAATTCTTGAATGAGAGTTTAAACTACTGTGATTTCCCTACCCATGGAAGTTCTATTCTCTGCCCAGGAAGTTTGAAGAGACCTGCATTCACAGACCAACACATGAGTTACAAAGAAAGAAAATCAAATCCAACAGATTTAATTTAGGGGAAAAGGCTAAAAGTTGGGAACCCAAGCAGAGTAGAGAAAGGAAAAGGAAAGAGAAAAATGAAGGAATTCATACATCATGAAGAGATTTTATTATTATGATAGTCATGAAACTCAATAAGAGCCAAGATACTCCTCATCTTAAACCTATATCCTGAATATTTCTAATTTTGTAAATTTTGGTTTATGACTTGATGCTGCGTTTCATGCATCCTTGCGAATTATCCATTCACCACCCATTCATGGAGCCTACGTGGGCTGATATGGTGCTGGTGCCTGGGGTGCAAGCTTTGGTCCCCTTCCTCAAATAATTCTCAGCCTGATGCAGAAGACAGATGTGTAAATAAAATCATTGCAGTGATATCTGACAGATACATAATACAAATGGGTAATTTGAAATTACCTGAAAAATACTTCCATTTGATCAGTTTTCAAGCTTACAAATAGCTACAAAAACCATGAAACCTGAATGAAATTTAGGAAAGCAGCCTGATCTTGGCAAAGTATCAGAACCTCAGAAGAGAGGCTAGATCCCTCATTCGGGTCAGATTCCCCAGAAGCCAAAACTGAGATAGGGACTTGGGTCCACCTGATTTATTGAGGGTATGCTTGTGGGAGAAGAGGTCCAGGGGACCGGGGAAGGAACAGAGCGAGGATGTGATTTGCACTGAAGCGTAGCTGATCCCACAGGGAGCTTGGGAGCATAATTGTACCAAGGAGCCAGTTGCCCCGAGAGGCAAAGTGGCAGGCCTGTGTGCCCAAATCATCCACCCCCCAACCCCCCAGTGAGTGCATTCACTTCTGGAAAAGTTGGCTGAGTCCCCAGAAAGAGGGACAGCTGTGAGCAAAGAACAGCCAATGCCGTAGCAGCTGGCAAACGGGAAGATCTGGGCAGGGCACCTACAGTGTCCCTTCGAGCCCCTGACCCTGGATGCCCAGTGGGAGAAAGCCAATGCACATTTTCTGATTACAGACTAAAGCAGTTATTTCTACCCCACTGATTTTGCTGCTCTGGGAAGATGCTTGGCTGCCTGAGCCCTGGCACTTTCCAAGTTCATTCTTCTCCTGCAGCCAGATTAACATTGATATCTAAGACTAGGACACATTTCCAAGAAGTCCCAGTGAAAGCTTTGGTCAACCCTGGAGGCTCCTTCTGCAGAGATGGCTTTTGTTCGGCAAACAGAGTGAGACAGCTACAAATTTCCTTCCCGATTGCATGATATGTGCTTCCATGAAAACGTATTTAGAGTCAAAAGTGTATTGGCCATTCTAGAACATAAAACCACTGTTCTTTTAAACCATGGGATGGACTCCACTTGGTCAACAAAATCTTTAGAAGTTTCTAGAAGAGGTGAGTCATGACATTACAAAATCCTATAGCTTCACAGGGACTCTTACCATCTGAGCCATCTGCTTGGTGCCAGGACTGGCCCCCTCGAAACTGCCTCAGACCAGCAACTATAGATAATGTACCCCTGGTTGGCTCTGCTCATCTCCAACCCTAGCCTGTCCGGCTTCCTTCTGCATCTCTCTTCACTCGGTGTGTGTTTGGAGAACCGTCATTTTAGTATCAACTTGAGGAGACCACACTGGACAGGTATATATGCTTCTTTATTGAGCAAATATTTATGAAGTAGCTACTGTGAATTAGACACTGCGGCAGGCTCAGGTGAAGACAAGCACCTTCCCCGACATGCGGGGACATAGGGAATGGCAACGTGGTCTGAGAGCTTCTGGAAGCCATGACGGGTCACTGGACAGAAAAGCTGGGGATGCCTTGAGCAGTGATCCCCAGCATCCCCTGACTCAACCACCTCTTTCAGTTGCAGATATTTTGCAGTATCCTTTACCGATTTGAAATGCAATTCACAAGCATCATAGCCTACCTGCTCACATACCTTCCAAAGCATGTCAGTGTCATGCAAAATACAAAGAGACATAAAAGGAAAGTAATTTATAGAGAAACATTATGTACTTCAATATGTTTGTGCACTGGCAGGAATACACCACAGACCCATGAGACAGGGACAGGCTCATAGGTGTAGAATCACTCAGTGTGACACAGACAGGAAAGCAGGTGTGTTGCAAACATGTTTTTAAAACATAGACTAAGACTTTCAGCTCGTAATTATAAGCAAAGACTTCTCCTTCATGGATGTTCGGTGGAGCATTCGAAAGCTGTAGGAGACGGGGCTGATGTCAAAACATCTGGGATTTCTGATCCCCACCCACTAAAAGCCAGTAACACACCTCATCCGATGGCCGTGACAACCAAAACTACCCCTTGGAATTTCCAAAATGCCCCTTAGGGGACGGCCCCTCCCATATTGAGGACCACTGAGCCAGGAGGTTGGGGGGGCGGGGGTAAGAGAAAGAAGCCACTGACGGTTTGAAGGAGGGGTTATCTGAACAAACTGCCTTTTAAGGAATCACCGCAACTACAGGGTAGAAAATTGATGGGGGAAGGGGGACAAGAGTGGAAGATGGGACGTCTGTCGGGCTGCCATCATGGTAAACTACATGGTCTCAGAGCAGTGACAGGGGACGAAGAAAGATAAATGCACCCCAGACACATTTAAGAGTTTATGTGGACCAGGCTCGTGATTGATTTGTTGTGGGGGCGAGGAGATGAGGTGGGTAGGCAGTGTTGATGATGAAAAAGTCAGTATCAAAGATGACCTTCTTCAGTTTTCTACACTGAGTAGCTTGGGAGATGCTGGCACTGTTTCCTGCCAACAGGCACAAAAAGGAAAGCAGATGGCAGGTGCATTGGTTTGCAGTGCTGTGGGGTGACCAGTAAGCTTGTCTGAGCAGATCTGGTGCCCGCAATTGAGCTGTGGGCAGGAGACCTAGATTGAGATATCAGCAATCTGTATCGATGGTAATGGAAGGCATGCCATTATCAAGGTCACCTAGAATAGGGGGGGTGGGGTAAGGAGGGGGCTGATGGGAGAACACTGAGGGATGGGGGGAAGGAGAGGTGTGGCATTGGCCAGAAGAGTAAATGTGGGAGGAGGCAGGGAGGATTCCAAGGAAACAATGTTTCAAGAGATTTGGCTATCAAGGAGTCAAAGGGCAGAGATGGAGGCAGGGGCAGAAGGAAAGTATGAGATGAAGGAGGTGATTTTAGAGATGGGAGAGATTTTAGCACATTTAAGTGCCAGTTGAAAGGAAGAGATTAAAGAAAGCATAATCCACAGAAAAGTTTCCTGAGGGCAAAGGGGATGGTGGCAGACATCTCCTCCACTGGGACACACCTTCGTGAGTGCTGAAGGGGTGGGGGCAGTGGTGTGGGGGCTAGTACCTGAGTGCCAGGAGTTTGGGAGGCAGGAAGTGGGAGGCTCCCTTTCCTTTGTGAAGGCAGAAGAGGAAGAGGCAGTGAGCGGCCCCTCCGGGAGTGCAGAGAGAATGAAGATAGAAGTTTGAGGAGTGGAGACACTGTGAAATGGGCATCTAAGGCTGAGAGTCCACCACTGGTGTGTCAGACAGCAAAGGGAGAAGGACCAGGGGTGTGGATGGGTGCTGGAGCGGGGTGCTGGAGCGGGGGTGGTTGAAAGGCGGTTGAAGCAAAAGACTATGGGAACGAGGTTCAGTATGGATAAAACAAGGCGGCCAGGGGAAATCTATCTGGGTCACCTGGTTCACTCTTTTAACTAGACCTGCTGAATTAAATCTTAATTTCAGTTGTGACCAACTTGGTATGATCGATTCTCTTACATTAGCATGTTCTCCACTATATCAGCCATGCCACTGAAAAACATTTAAAGTGGTAGCTTATAACATTGGTAAAATCTTCTCAAGAAATACAACTGTATGGTTTTTCTTCACATAGGTATCAAACTATAGATGATCCCTCTTTGAGAATAAGCCTGGAACAATGCATTTGTCTTTCTAATAGCTGTATGTGCTAAGCCAACAATTCACAAAATGCATCTGAGTTATATTGAATTTGTGGGATGTTAGTTTTACTTGAGTACAGAACAAAGTAGTTAAATAAGCATGGAAGCACTGAGGTGTTTTGTTTTGTTTTTTTAAGATTTTATTTATTTATTTGACAGTGAGAGAGAGAGATCACAAGTAGGCAGAGCAGCAGGCAGAGGGAGAGGGGGAAGCAGGCTCCCCGCTGAGCAGAGAGCATGATGCAAGACTCAATCCCAGGACCCTGAGATCATGACCCAAGCCGAAGGCAGAGGCTTAACCCACTGAGCCATGGAAGCATGGAGTTTAAAAGTATCTTTCTTGTAGGACTTCTCAGAGCTTTAGTATGTTAATCTATACTGTGACTCTCCAAGAGGCAGATAGTTTGATGTAGGACACTATTGTTCATATGTAATTGAAAAGGACAAAACATTTCGAAGGAGAGTTTTGTGGAATTAGAGTTCCACAATAATACAATGGAATGCGCTAAGCCATAACTTCTGAATTTATCACAAATAGCCTAAAGTCTTTGAAATCTAAGACAAATTTATGAACAAGCTAAAAAATATAATAAGGAAGGTAAAAAGAAAAAAGTCTTATTTTCTTTGTCTCAAGTCAATAAATGTAAATATTTAAAGATTTCTTAAACACAATAAAAATCTTAAAATCTTCAGTTGTAAGCATTTTCTCATAGGTCTAATTGTTTATACAAGTAGAATCTTAAACGGGAGACGGTTATGAACCTCAGACTTCTTTTTGTATTATTTCAAAAGCTTGTTCTGATTCCCCAAATCAATTCACTGGAGAATTTCTGCAGCAAGCAAGACTTAGATGAATATCAGCTACACAGCTGTGTTGAAATTGCCTCGAAGACGGGACCCCAGGTGCTCCCTGATGTGTGTGAAAGGCTGATAGTCAGCATGTCCGCCAGGCTGCACAATGGGGCAGTAGGTGAGTGGTGGCCCAATGGGCTCTACTGACACACAGCTTTTTAGAATGTGAATGAATCGATTTAATTTATTTTAGCATCGCCTCCAAACAATCAGTGTCAATGCCAATTTCCCAATGATTAGATATATAACAAAGTCTGCTGTGTGTTGGAATCCCAATGCACAGTACAGTAAGTGTATTAAAAAGGAGCTTTGGAGTAGCATTGGGCTGCTAGGATACGGAACATTGGTCCTAAAATACTTATTTGGGGCCCTGGACTTTTAGGGCTGGAGAGAACTGTAAACAATGTCCTTCACCATCAGACTTTCATTCAATGATCAAGACTCTTGGAATCCAAACACATTAGGTAACTTGTCCATTTCACTAAGCCACAGAGCGGTGCTTCTCACCCTTAGCACATCTGAAATTTGGGGCTGCATAAAGCTTTGTTGTTGGGAAGGGTCTTCATGGGGGGTTTTCTGTGCTTAATAGGAAGTTTAGCATCATCCCTACTGTCTGACCACTCAAGATCCGTAGTACCTTCCCTCCAGTTATGACATTCAAAAATTTCTTCAAACTTTGTCATATGTTCCCGGGGAATGGCTTTTACAAAATCTCCCCCCAGTGAGAGCCCGGAGTTCCTGAGTTCTGGGCAAATGCTTATCCTAAAATTACACTGCAGGGTTCCCACAACCCCGTGAAAGATACAGAATAAGGGAAATGAAACAGATAGTCCAGCACCAACATAGATCATCAGGAACTGAAGGAATAATATCAATAATAATAATTATCTTGGAACAGCTCATTTTTAAAACAATTTCTTTTAAGCCTTTCGCTAACCTGTTAAGTAACATTTATTAAGATATGTATATTGTCGTATTTATTGAGCACTTACTTCCTGCTCCATGGTTCTAAGTATTTCACAGGCGTTATTGTCTTTAATCCTCGTGATCCCCTGGGGTAGGTGCTATAATTTCCCCATTTCACAGATGAAGGAGTCAAGAATGAGAGAAGTACCAAATGCAAATGAAGTGAACTAAAGCTCCCAACAGGACCAGGTGCTTCTCGTCACTTCCTTCACCTCTAACTGTCCTCTTTTGTCTCCCCACAGCCTGTAAGTGTCACCCCCAGGGCTCAGTGGGGCCCCGCTGCAGCCGACTTGGGGGCCAGTGCCCATGCAAGCCTCATGTGGCCGGGCGCTGCTGTGACAGATGCTCACCAGGAAGCTATGGCTTGGGACATCATGGCTGTCACCGTACGTAGCAAAGAACGGATGAGGGAGGGCGTGCGTGGTCACAACCTTGGAGTTTCGAAGGCAGGAAAATCAGTATGGGACTCCCCAAAACAAGGGGACTGGGAAATTGATGCCATGATTCAGGCTGTCTGTCTGCGTAGATAAAATGTACAGGAGAATTTTCCCATCGTATTTCATTCATCCCTTCTGAGGGCACCCACTGGATTCAGAGCTCCTTTAGTAATCGTGAGTGATGGTGCTCGCTTCAATGGCACATATCCTAACACTGGAACGACACAGAGATCAGCACAGCTCCTGTGCAAGGAGGACACGCAAATCTGCGAAGGCAACACGGGTGGTGGTAAAAACACAGTCCGTACTTCTGGGAGTGTGCAGTGTGTATCAAAGAGATGGCAGTCCAGGGAGGTTGTGCGAACACAGGGAAAGGTGTTGGCTGTGCCAGCCCAGCTTTACGATCTGGCACAGAAGCCGCACGGCTGGCCAGGTCGAAAGCACAATGAGATTGAGGAGTCAAGGATGGGGTCAGCTCTGCCACCTGGATATCACCCTGTCTGATGCTTGGGTCACAAAAAAATGCGGAACTGATTTTTTGAAGCTCCCCATTAATAAGGGCTTAGATAGGTCTTTATTCAGATGCAGTGGTAATCCAGTCTCATGGCTCCCGTGTTCAGGGGATATAGTTCTCTGTTCACACTGTAAACCGTTAGTGAGAATACTGTTCTCCGCAGAAGCCTAGCTTGGTGGGTATCTCCGGATAGGTTAGTTCTTCCAGGTAAAGGAACAGCATATCTTTTTAGTCATGATTCAGAGAGATGGCATACCTTCCTGGTCATTGCCTAGCAGACAGTGCTTAGGTCCATGATCACTGCTCTTTCCCTTTCTTTAAAAAACAAAAACAAAAACAGGAAAAAAAAAAACAACAAAGAAAAGAAAAAAGATGAAGCGCTTACGATGCACAAACAGGTAAACACAGAGGAGCAAGCCTGTCTTCAGCCTCCTGTCTTCGTGTAGGGAAGACTGGCTCCAGGGACTCAACAATTCACTAGAAAAGGATTGAGCCTCTATGACCTCACCTAGGAAAAGGAAAGATCCAACCACCTTGAGAAGGGATTTTATATTCTTTGAATCTTGAAGTTTGAGTTGATGAGTGAAAGTTTGAGTCCTTAAGAACACGCTCTTTGTTGAGGTCTGGTGTAGAAACAGTGCTTAGAAACCCCAGTGGCTCACAGCGTACAGTTCACTGGATGACTCAGGGAATCATTCAACAAACACTGACCCGGTACTGGGTGCACGCCCGGCTCTCGGACTCACCTTATGTGCCTGATCGGGATGTGACAGTGAGTTCAAGTTTACAAAATCAGGATTGTTACTCATTCCCCCAGCACACCACCTGCCCCCACTCAACATGTCCTCTTTCTTTGTCTAGCATGTCACTGTCATCCACAAGGCTCAAAGAGCCCTATATGTGACCAAATAACGGGACAGTGCTCCTGCCAGGGGGAGGTGGCTGGCCACCGTTGTGACCGGTGCCTGGAAGGCTACTTTGGGTTCCCCAGCTGCCGCCCTTGCCTTTGTAATGGATTCGCGGAAATTTGTGATCCCGAAACAGGCTCGTGCTTCAATTGTGGAGGGTTTACAACTGGAAGAAACTGTGAAAGGTAGGAAATTCACACGTACTTTAATTTTGTTTCTTTTGTTCCGATGTCACAACACCCTCTGAAGGACCACTGGGTAGAGACTCAACGGTATTTAAGTGCAGACGATTGCTATAGGGAGTGGGGGGAGGTAGAGCGTCATTCCTGATGTCCTTCAAGATCTTGTGATGAGCCAGACCATGTCTGATTAAATTAAAAAACAGGGATTTGGGGCACCTGGGTGGCTCAGTGTGTTGAGCCTCTGCCTTCGGCTCGGGTCATGATCTCGGGGTCCTGGGATCGAGCCCCGCATCGGGCTCTCTGCTCAGTGGGGAGCCTGCTTCCTCCTCTCTCTCTGCCTACCTCTCTGCCTACATGTGATCTCTGTCAAGTAAGTAAACAAAATCTTTAAAAAAACAAACAAAAAAAAAAAAAACCAGGGATTTATTGGCCTGGCATCTTGTTTTTTATGTTCCTAAAGTATAACATGTACATTCCCTGCTACTATATTGAGTTTAATGACTGTACGCCTTGGGACTTTCAATGTAAAGCAAAAAAAATCCCTTCAAGGAAGCAAGAAAGCATCTTCTAAAATACTGTTTTGAGAGTTGCACTGTCCTCGCGCATAACAAATCCACACTGGCTCACATTAGTGAGCTTTCTCCAGGAACGTTTGGTAAAAAGCAATTATCTTCCAGATGCATCGATGGTTACTATGGGAATCCTCCTTCGGGACAGTCCTGCCGTCCTTGCCGTTGTCCAGACGTTCCCTCGAGTAGCCAGTATTTTGCCCATTCCTGTTATCAGCATCCTTGGAGCTCAGATGTGATCTGCAATTGTCTTCAGGGTTATGCAGGTATGTAGTCTAGTTCATGTTGCCTTTTTGCTTCTGTCCCATAATGCTACCTAAAAACGGATCCCATGTTCATAATTTCTCTGCTTTGAACAACTGAGTGGTCCTGAATATAAGTTAATGGTAAGAAGACACAATCTGGTATCTTGCTGCTTTACTGAACAAAGGATTTGAAGGATTCAGAAACAAACAATGAAAAGCTCATTCCTCTAAGCTATAATTTTTTTTTAAAATAACATTCTGGAACATTAACTGACCAAATGAGTTTAAATCAAATAGATTCATTTAAAATAAAACCATCACATGATAAGTTAGATACATGGGTGAGTAAGTAATATATATGTCTCATATAACATATAATGTAAGCAATTAAAACATAAAAAATTTTAATCAAATACTTTATGTAATCCCAACCAGTCAATTTGACTGATATTTCACGAATATAATTTATTTTTTTCAGATCTTGAAGCACTGATTTGGGCCTCATATAGACACCATATAAGTCAATTCAGTATTTGTGCCTGTCCCTCTACCAAAACTTTTATTTTGAGGAGTTTAAGCATGAGTGTAAACATATAAGGCAAACAGGGAAAAAACATGAAAGCTACTTGATTTAATCATAGTTTGGGAATATGGTGCTGCTATTTTCTCCAACGATAGTTACCATCATGGTAATAAATGATGTGGCTAGTTTTGGTTTGGTTTTTTGTTTTTGGTTTCTTTTTGCTACCTATGTCTCTACTTCATTTTGACCTCTTCCTGCGTAGTTTCTTGTTTATGTCCACTCTGGCTTGGTTGGTCAGTGTTTCAGAACTGAGACCAGGATTGGCTGATGAGAGCATTCCTAAATGGAATGAACCAAAATGGGGGGGGTGGATAGACCAACAATTTGGGCACCTAACTGACTACAGTTCCCTGGTGGTTGGAAAGGTAGCAGGTAAAGGAGGAAAGGGATATTTTTTCCACCCAGTGCTTGATAAAAACACCCTCCAGTGTGCACACATCACGAAAACCACAGTCACCATCTACACTGCTAGAGCCCATCTCAGGTGCTGCTGCTTCACCTCCAGAAGCAGGTGGGGGTGGGGGTACCCCAGAGAGAACACAAGGTGAGATTGGCTTTGGGTCCTGAGACACTTGGGTGACCCCTGTTATAGAAAGATCCAGGGATCCTGTGCCTAATACTCTAGTTTCTTATATAAGGACTAGAATGTGTTCCTCACCAAGGACTTTTTAGTTCTGAATAATCATTGTATTCTCTGACTGGATAATAAATTAAAATGAATGTTTTAATTCAGAACATTTTTCCTTCTACGTCCCCAACGTGTGACATCTCATTATCCCTTGAAGAGCCTAATTATTCTCTGTACCCGTCTCCACCCCTGCTCCCCTACACCACCCCCCCACACACACAGACACACACACGCTTCTCATGTCATTCCCATTTCCTCTCCCTTCTTTTCAGGTAAGCAGTGTGGAGAGTGCTCTGCAGGTTTCTACGGAAATCCCAGAATTTCGGGAGCACCTTGCCAACCATGTGCCTGCAACAACAACACCGACGTGACGGACCCTGAGTCCTGCAGCCGGCTGACGGGGGAGTGCCTGAAGTGTTTGCACAACACGCAGGGGCCCCACTGCCAGTTCTGCAAACCAGGTCACTTTGGATCGGCCATCAATCAGACCTGCCAGAGTAAGTCTGTCCGGCTTCCCAGGGAGGGTGGATTGGGGGCTGGGAACATGGCAGCAGAGCGAGGTCCTCCATGCATGTGCCGGGATCACCTGGGGACAGGGCTGGGATATTAACAGACCAATTCCTAGACTATACCTTCGACCCACTGAGCAGAATTTCCCAGAATCGGTACTGGGACCAAGTTCATCCAGTGTCTTTAATGTAGCAGTTTGGGAACCACTGAGGCAGAAGAGGGCCAGGGGTTGAGTCTATAATATAAAAAAAAAGGGGGGGGTGGCAGAAGTTTTTAGAAGATATTAACTATTTCAGTTGACTGAAGTCAACATAGTGAACTGTTTTCAGATCGTGAATGGCAGGCAGAAAAGCAAGGTTTTCAGTCATCCTAATTGCGAGCTCTCGGAACACAGTCGGCAGAACCACATGAAATCGCTATGTGGGACTATCAGAAGTGCTGAATGGGTTTAACCTACTTAGATTCTTTGGTAGACCTGAAACATAGTGAGGTGCCTCCTCCATGAGCCCTTCTGAGAAACGATACAATGTCTGTATGTTTGTTGAATGCCAGTGTTGTCCCTGAGTTTACCCGCAGCAATGGCTCTGTTTCCTCAGGGTGCTCCTGCCATCCTTCTGGGGTGAATCCTGCCAAGTGTCACCCTGGTCGGGGAGCTTGCCTCTGTGACCCTGACACTGGCACGTGCCCTTGTCTGCCCAACGTCACGGGCCGGGCCTGTGACCATTGTGCCGATGGACACTGGAATCTTGTCCCTGGCAGAGGATGCCAGCCATGCGACTGTGACCCCCGGACCTCTCATGGCGGCCGCTGTGACCAGGCAAGATGCTTTGAACTTTCCAGAGCGCTAGAGTGGGAAGGGAGGGGGAGACATAGTTTCCAAATTTGCAAATAATGTCTTCTTTATATACTCTTGTTAATTAGTGTTTTTGGACAGGATTGGCCTCATAGAGGGATAGAGTCTGCATTTACAAGGAATGAAAAACACTAAAAATGAGAATGAGGGTCTCAAGGTCAAGTTTGGCTTCTTTTGCTTTTCTCCAAGCCTCTCTGTGACTGGGGAAGTCAGAATTCATGCACAGCAAAACACAGACAGCTTCTCTTTTCCTACCCTGTATGTATGATCATAGGAAAGCTACAAGAAATTGGTTATTAATCAGAATTGATGATCAGAATGAAAATCAATGCATGCCTGCAAAACCGCAGTTCCATTTTCAGAAATTAAACTGTCATTCCCTACAGCTCACCAATCGCTTTACATATGGGGAAAACAAGATGTCCTCTTTTCTTACCAGACCAATCTCAGTTGTTTCGAAGGAATGCAGGGTAGTGTACTAGGAGCAAACCTGTGTTCTGTAACATACCATTATTGC
This sequence comes from Mustela erminea, assembly GCF_009829155.1. Taxonomy (NCBI): domain Eukaryota; kingdom Metazoa; phylum Chordata; class Mammalia; order Carnivora; family Mustelidae; genus Mustela; species Mustela erminea. The sequence goes on along the minus strand of NC_045624.1, from coordinate 90,004,341 downwards.
TGCCTAGCTGCACATGCGATTTTTAGTCCATAAAATAACGGGCATAGAACTTTTGAAACAAATATAACATCTATATGGAAAAAAAGTATTCATGGCATGATCAGGGTCTTTGGCTTAATAAATACATTCTTTGAAACACTTGCCACATTAATAGAGATGGGAGGGAAGGGTAAAACAATGAGAAGAAATTTTAGAGTCTGTCCACACTGCAGGGACCAGGGTTTAATTGAAATCAAAATGCTAATTTAAGAAGCTGGACTTTTCCCAACTACTAAAAATAATGAGAAGCGTGGCTCATCTCCAATTTCAGTTCCACTGTTCAGCTGATGCAAAGGTCAAATGTTAGGCAAGTCAACTTTTGAAGGTAGTTCTCATGTATAGAACTGTTTTCCTTTCTCTTTCTTCTTCTTTCTCTCCAGCCTTCTGCTCCAACACACACACACACACACACACACACCCCTACCTCTCCATGCACTTTTTTTCCTAATAAATGTTTTATTTTAAGATAGATTTCCAGAAGAGTTGTGAAGATAGGACAGAGAAGATGGACCCCACACCCACCTTCCTCTGCTTTTAACACCTTACATTAGTATGGTGATTTGTCACAATTAATGAACCAATATTGACACAGTATCATTAACTAATGTCCATAATTTACTCATATTTCCTTAGTTGGTCACCTATTGTCATTTTTCTGTTCCCAAACCCCATCCAGGACACCCCATTACCTTTAGTCATCTTATCTCTTCAGGTTCTTCTTCATTGTAGCGTTTCTCAGGCTTTCCTTATTTTTGACGACCTTAGCAGTTTTGAGGAAGGTTTTGGAAAATGTCCCTCTATTCAAATTTATCTGATGTTTTCTCCTGTTTGGACTTGGATTATGGGATTGAGGAAGAAGCCCACAGAGAGAAAGTGCTGTTCTCATAACATCCTCTTAAGGCTGCACACCATCTATATGACTTAGCACTGTTGACATGAATCCCAGTCACCAGGCTGAGGTAGTGTTTGTCATGGTTCTGTTCTGTAAAGTTACTTTCTTTCCTCCTTTCCATACTGTGCTCCTTGGAAGAAAGTCACCATGCACAATCTACACATGAGGAGCGGGGAGTCTCACACTCCTTCCTTGAGGGCAGAGTAGCTCCATAAATTATTGGAATTCTTCTGCACTGAGATTTATCTGTTGTCCCCCAGGTCTTCATCTATTAATCATTTTTTAATATCTACATGGAGTCATGGGTATTTATACTATACTTCAAGTTACAATCCGATATGACTTTATTTTGCTGTTCATGTTATTCCAGCTCTGATCATTGGGAGTAATTTCAATGGGTTTCTATGTCCCTTTGACATACCTCATTATTATTAGGTTTTGGATTTTTTAAAGCACTTTCTGCATGACAAGGTACTCTAAGCTCATCTGGTGTATTTCTTGCCACTATCCTAGGAAAAGCCATTTCTTTCCTTCTCTTCCTCCTCTTCCTCCTCCTCCTCCTCCTTCTTTTCTAAGAGAGAGAAGTGGGAGGAAGGGCAGAGGGAGAGGAAGAGAGAGAATCTTAAGCAGGCTCCATGCCCAGCACAGGGCCCTGATGCGGGCCTTGATCCCATGACCCTGTGATCATGACTTTAGCCGAAATCCAGAGTCTGACACTTAAATGACTGAGCCACCCAGGTGCCCTGAATTAGCCATTTCTTTAAGGAGACCTGGTTCCTTTTACTGGAGAATGGTATCTGAGCACCAGATGACCATACGTGGCTCATATTCCCCCCACCTTACACCTGCTGCCATTGACCGTGGAACAAAATGATTGATCTCCACGTGAGTGCTTGGCTTCCTAATTCAAGAGGGACTCCCAATGTTCATGATACCACACTGGGCATGGTTCTTAGACCTTTTAGCTTCTTCTCCTTTTTTTAAAAAGTAGGTTCCACACTCAGTATAAAGCCAAACATAGGGCTTGAATTCACAACCCTCAGATCAAGACCTGAGCTGAGCTGAGATCAAGAGTTGGATGCTTACCCAACTGAGTCACCCAGGTGCCCCGTAGACCTTTTAGGAAGCATTTTTGCAGCAGGATTCAACGAAGACCACAGTCCAGTCATGGAGGCTAAGGGAAGGCTATGAAGCTAGAAGTCAGATGGCATTGGTTTAACCGGAAGACCCCCTGATGACAAGGGTATTTGGGGTTGTCTGGTCCATTGGGGATTCCTTGGGGAAGACTGCTCTTTAAAATCAGGAAACATTTTCACAGGAGTATAGGAGAGACAGGTGGATATTTAGATTCCCAGCTGTTTAAACAACCACTGGTAAATGTCTCTATGTCAGGCAGGAGGTCATCCTTGGTGCATTATTACAGAGCGAGAGCCAAATGTGCAATCCAATATTTTCATCAACAGTTGGGATTGAGGTGGGGAAACATGCCTCCCAAATATTATCAAATTTGCAGATATGGCAAAGTTGTAAGCTCCTGGGATAAAGACAGAACACAAGACAAGATATCCTCACAGCCCATCCTGTTGGCTGGAAAGAAGAATGTGAAATGGTACCAGGATAAAAGTAAAAGTTTTGCAATTGGGTTTTTAAAATCCATTGCATCAATGCAGAGTAGGAGTAAGAACCTGGCACCAGCTTGTGTGAAAAACATCTGAGGATTTTCGCTTCTGTGAGCCAGCCGTGGTGGCCAGGCTGCCAAAGACACAGTGTCCGTTCCAGCTGTACCGGTGGGAATGCCACACTCGGGGTCAGGCCAGTCACTGTCCTACAGTCCTCTGCACTGGTCGGACAGCCATAGGAACAATGTTGTTACTTCTGCGTCCTACCTTTTAAACATTCTATTTACAAACTAGTACCTGTCCCAAGAAAGCCAATCAGGAAGTACTGTTGCTATTCTGGGGTGAAGACTTGAAGGAATTAGGGGTGATCAGTCCAAAGAAAAGAAGCAAATGCAAATTGAGAATGGTCATCTCCAGTTGGGAGAGGGACTGTCCCAGGGAAGGGGGGGGCGCCCTTTTTGTGCAACAGGGCTCAGAACAACAGCAACAAGTTACAAAAGAGCAGACTTTCCACCCATGAGAGGAAAGATTGCCCAACAGTTAAGGACAACCAGAAGTCTGTCAGGTCTCAGGGACAGCCTGCTCACCACAACTCCTTATATTTGAGCAGAAGCTAATGGGAATGCCAAAGAAAGGCAGAAGCTGTGTAGATCTGGTCATTTTATAAGTCAGACTACCGATGGAGCTGTCCTTTAAGCAAATTTGATCAAGTATAACCAAGTACTCTGACAATAGTGATTTGCTTCTGTATTTTTCTCCTGTGAATTTTCTAACCTCCCCAGTTTTCAGAAAGGCTGGTCAAGGATCCCATTGAGAGGGTATACAAAAGATTAGCCCTCTCCCCCAAAACACAGTAAAATAACCATCATTAAATGATTAAGCTTCAATTGCAAAAAAATATTGCTTTGTTGAGCAAAACACTAGCCCAGTTGGGAGAAGCTCCATTGTACATTCCATAATGGAAACATTAGTTGCCAAATCAGTTGATCAATGTTCATCCAGGCCTTCAGCCTCTCTGTTCATCATGCACGAACTCCCATAACTGTAGAGGAAAAGAATGTGGCCCGTTTCCCGTGATGTGTTTTGTTTTCATTTACATCTGTGTATGTTTCCCGGCTTGGGGCCACCTGGCCTCAAACAGCTGGAAGCAGGCGGTATATTCAGGGGCCCAAAGCCAAAACACATCAGCTCCTGAGCCGTGGTCTTGCTGAGGGTAGTTGCTGGCCGTGGGAATATCATCCTTCCTCTGCCTTTGCACAGCTGTATGTTCTAAACCACTGGAGGGAAAACGATTTCATATTAAGATTCATTATTTGTTTTAGATCATAAAGCTTGGCAGTTCCTCACCCATGACTGTTATTCCAGCTTACAGGCCAGTGTCCGTGTAAATTAGGCTATGACGGGAAACTCTGCAGCGAGTGCAAGGAAGATTATTACCGTGACCCACTGGGGCGATGCATTCGTAAGTATTACTAATTCTAAAAACACAAGGACCATCCGCCTGGTCTGACCACAGGCATGCTATGAACCAGCTGAATTTTAAATTCCTTTATTTGATAGAAAATTCACAATGTGCAATCTTTGCTTTGAAAACAGTATTTTTTATAGCCTTATAAAAAGATTTGTGTCAAGCCTTTGGCTACATTACATGTGTTGAAGCCTGATTGCAGTTCCTCAAAGTCCCTAAAATGCAACAGACGTCTGAGGTCATGACCTGTGGCCTGTTTTCTGCTATTTGGAAGCATGTTGACATAAACAGCTTCTAGAGGGAGGTGCAGGCCGGGAGATGGTTCATAGGAAGCCAGAAGAAGAGGGAATGTTTCCCCAACTTGGATCTCGTAATTCTGGCTCTTTCAGATATTCCCTGTTTCATTTATTTTAAGATATTCACAAAAATGCCTCCTGGGTGCGCTAGGTCGTGAGCAGATAAGGCAAGGCCCCTATGCTCGTGGAGTTCATGTTCTAGTGCCTTTCGCCCCATGTCTTAGCACTGATTGCTGGGCTTAGAGCAGCACCGTCTGACAGAACTTTCTGCAGCAATGGAAATGGTCCAATTGGCACCGTTGGGATGCAGGGGGTCACGGGCCTGGGAGCTGATGAGCACTTGAGATGTGACTAGTGCGGACGAAGAAAAGAACCATGTGTTCAATTCATTTACGTTTCAGCAGCCCCGGGTGCTAAGTAGCTACCATATTGGACAGTAGATTGAGAATCTGGGTTAGTGGATTTGTGAATCTCTGCGGTCTGCTGCCAAAAGAGGTCAGTCCAAAGAAATATCCAATGTGGTGGGCTTATCGCAGTCACCTCTACATAGCCACACGTGGTAACTTTTTCCTCCTCTCTATTCCTTTCTAAATGTGCTTTTGTGGCTAAGATAAATGGCCTTCATTTCCTTGCCCCATTCAAATCCATATCCTCAGTGGTTCCCCCCAGTCCCACTTAGTTTTCTATCTGGAATGGAGACGTTAAAAACCATGGAAGAATTTGGCTCCTGGAAAATCTGTCTGAGCATCTTTTGCCTGTGCCCTCCTAATATTTCAATAATCTCGTGTTCTGAAATGCTTTCAGCTTTGATAGAGAAAACTTTGCAAATGATCAACTGGGGCCATAGACTTTTCTAACACTCCTGGAAAAGAACCATTAATAAGCTGGTGACTTGACCTAGTGCTGCCCCGGAGAGGCTCCTGCTGAGGCCTCTGAGCCAAAGTGAATGTGCTGGACAGATGGGATCTAGTTGAGGAGCCTAGTGTGTTAATCAGTTTTTATTTGTAATCGGGATTTTTACTCAAGCTGTAAAATGCATTTTTAAATCACTTTTTCCTTGCAGTTAGTCTAGTGACACAGGCTAATGATGTCCTGACCTTCTGGAGATTGCTGTAACTTCCATAGCTCTATCCATTCTCCGTCCTCAGCCTTAATCAAAAGGCTACTCAACTGAATTACATGTAGCATCTGTTGCTGTTATTTTTTTTAACTTTTTTTTTAGAGCAATTTTAGATTTACAGCAAAATTGAGAGGAAGGTACAGAGATTTCCCATATATCTCCACCCCCTACACATGCACGGCCAGCCCCATTACCAACACCCCCATGTTACAACTGATGAACCCACGTTGACACACGCCATAACCTCCAAGTCCACAGTTCACGTTATGGTTCACTCTTGGTAGTTTCCATTCTGTGGGTTTGGACAAATGTGTAAGGACACATACCCCCGATGATGGCATCATATGGAATATTTTCACTGCCCTAAAAATCCTCCGTGCCCCACCTGTTCCTCTCACCACCCCTCTCCCCACAGCCCATGCCAGCCACTCATCTTTTTATTCATTTCCATGGTTTTGCCTTTTCTAGAATGTCCGGTAGTTGGAATCCTACAGTACATCACCTTTTCAGATTGATTTAGTTCATTAGGAGGCAGGCATTTAGGGTCCCTCTGTGTCTTCTCATGGTTTGATAGCTCATTTCTTCTTAGCCTTGAAAAATATCCCTTGTACCACAGTTTTCTTTACCCATTCACCCACTGTAGGACATCTTGGTTGTTTCCAAGTTTGGGCAATTATAAATACAGCTGCCATAAACATCTGTCTGCGGGGTTTTGCATGGACATAAGTTTTCAACTCCTTTGGGTAAACATGATGGAGTGATTTCCCCTCTTTTCTGGAGGCTGGACTGGTTCTCCTTATGTAATGGAAAACGGCGTGCATCAGCACCTGCATGCTGGGTTTTCCTGAGACAGAGTGTGGTCACGAGAATTCCTAGAGGGTCTCCGACACGCCTGAGTCACCCACAGGGGGAGTGGCCCCAGACGCTAGTGTGACATCCCCTGCTGGGTCCAGGTTAGTCATCGAACAGGTGAAGGAACCCACACAAGAACACTCACACAGTAAAGACGACACCTGGTATCTCCATCTGGGAACCATGAACGGATGTGTTAGTGGGACGAAAAGAGGAGTGCTGTATGTAACGGCCACCGCCAGGTCTCTGTAATTATACCGGTTTTTAAATGTTCACCTTAAAACTGGGCATCGGGGATATTTTCCGGGGAGAGGAGTGGGCTTTGTTCTTGAGCCAGAAGCAATAGGCCAAGTGACTGACATTCTCTGCTCCCTCTGTCTTCATTTTAGCATGTGACTGCAACAGGGAAGGTGCCCAGAAGCCCACCTGTGACCGGGACACGGGCACGTGCCACTGCCGGGAGGGGGTTGGCGGCCCGCGATGCGATCGCTGCGCCCGGGGTCATGGCCGGGAATTCCCTGCCTGTCTGCCGTGTCATGGCTGCTTTGATCCCTGGGACCACACGGTTTCTGCCCTCTCCGAAGCGGTGCAGGGGTTAATGAGGCTGGCCGCTAACATGCGAGATAAAAGAGAGCCCATGAGGGTCTGCGAGGCCGACTTCAAAGGCCTCAGAGAGAACATGTCTGAAATAGAAAGGATTCTGAAACATCCTGTTTTCTCATCGGGGGAATTCTCAACCGTCAAGGATTATCAGGACTCTGTTCGGTAAGATTTGTGCTCAAGCCATAGAGAGCAAGTTCCTGATGTGCCTTGACTCCCGTGGAGCTTTAAAAAGGCTTCAGTTTCAAAATGTACCTATGTGGACATTAGGGAAATAATTTTTCAGTCAGTGTCCAGGTTGGTCATTGTGATGGTCTTTCTCTTTCTTACCTACTTAGGATTTCATGGGATCTTTCCAGATGACATCGATTAGAACAAAAAGGCAATCCATCATTAAGAGCTTGGTTTTGGAAAGCCCAAACCCAGCAGAGCTGAAAGACACAAAATTGGGAAAAGGGTCATTTATAATACAGATTTTTTTTTTTCCCAACCAGGCACCCAGGGGGAAATTTGCTGAATCCTCCCAAATTCTTTGGTTGCTTGGAAAGCCCATACGTTAATGTGAAGTCATAGAGCAAGTGTGAGAAGTTCCTCAAAATGCATTGTCATTTTTATTATATGTTATATATATTTATACAGCACACATCAAACATTTCTGGAAATTATGTTGGTTGGTCTGGGTCAGGGCTCAGGAAACCACAAGCAAAAGTCCCGCAGGCCACCCTCTTTTGTAAATGAGGATTTGCTGGTACACAGCCATGTCCACTTATGTGCCTGTCCTCTGTGGCTGCTTTCCTGGGACAAGGGCAGGTGGAGCTGTTGTGGCAAAGACTAGGCCCCCCCGCCAGGTCTAAAATATTTACTATCTGACCCTTTACAGAAAAAATTTGACAATTGCTCTGGGCAAAAACCAGGATGCACGGGATACAGTTCTCCATCCTTCTATGAGCACATAGTCTACTAAGAAGTCAGAAAGACTGATTATGTAGCAGAATATCCCCTTCCTCCCACCCCGCCCCGCTATCAAAGATCCCGGATTAAAGAATACTTGAAGATGCAGAGTTTTATGTTATACAAAATACCAGTGTCGATATAAGGCCATTCATTTTCATCAGGCAGGAAGTCCCAGAGGTACATAACAGCTTAAAAGTTACACAAGAAAGAAGGTAAGAGTCCACCGACATAGTTCGGAGGAAGGGCCAGGCCAGGCTGGCAGCTGAAAGCGAGCACATCTGTAGCCTCATAAAGACTGTTGCCCTGCAGGATTTGAACCTTGGGTCCCCAGATCTTCCCACTTTTTAAGAGATGTCAGACCTCCAGATTTTTATGCAAAGGCCCCCACTTTAAAATACAGCAGCTAATCCAACGGTGCTCTTAGAAACACCGAATAGGCCAAGTAAATGTGTCTGAGAATGAGCTTTGGCTCATGGACCACAGGCTTGTGGTTCTAGAATATGGAGAACAAAGTGGTCCTGTCAGGCAGAATGAGCCGGCCGACAGTAGGCATTCTAAACAAAGAGACCACAGGACCTCGGAGTAGAGCAGAAAGACAGCAAGAGGAGCAGGAGTCCCAGGGCCAGGCCTCTTCTGCCAGACACCAGCACGTCTGTCCCTTCCCAAGCCACCTGCGGAGCTCCTCTTCCTCCTTAGCAACCACCAAAACACCGCCTCCTCCCTGAAGCCTTCCATGACCTCCTCAGAAAAAGACACGTGTTTCCTTCTCCATCTTCCCACCTCCCTGTGCTTCCTGGGCAGTCACCCGACCAAGTGGCCCCTGGAGGCAGAGGTTACCTTCTCCAGGCTCCCTTCAGTAATGTAACAAATGCTTGCTGGGAAAACTACCGACAAAGAGTGAGGCGGAGGACAGGAAAGCAGGATGTCACGAGTACAGGTGCCGTGACTGAAATCCATGTATTGCTGTGTGGCCTTGGGCAAGTTATTTCACAATCTGTGAAATCTATTTCACAGATTTCTTGGGAGAATTAGACGCGCTACTGAGCATGTGCCTGGCGCATTGCTGGGCTTCAAGAGTCACATTTGTAATAACAGTAATTACTATCATTGTTATTATTATTAACGTGATGAATTATGGTCCTGACAGTTGGCGCCAGAAGGAAAAGTCTGTAGATTAGAAGGGAGAGTTAGAGCAGAAAATGCTAGGAAGCATTAGTTAATGCTTTGCATTTCTGCCAAGATAAATTAGTCCCAGAGATTCATTTTGTCATTTTCCTCAACTGTACTCATCACAATTTGCACCAAATTTCCTTAGCATGAGGGACATTACTGATTATTTCCTTGAAAATAATGGGTGCTGAGCCCAGCACATTGAAGCAGGACAGAGCTAGCACCATGGAGAAGATGAGGCGAGGAAACATACCCTAGGCCTGGGTACTGTCACCAACAAGGAAACCTCCTCGTCACTCATGGGAATGACAAGGACCCTGTACAGCAGAGGTACTAGAAGGATCCTTGCTGGGAGCGGATTTATTCTCGATATAGAACTGCTTCTTTCCTTAGGCTGGGTGAGGACTCCCATGTTGAAAGCTGAATATAGGTCGGATCTCATGGATTTAAATAAACCGTATCTGAATGAGTGTTTTTGCAAACCCAAAGCAAAAGGAGACAGACAGAGTCTAAATAGTTGAAATGGAAAGATTCAAAGCCCTTGTCCTGCTAGACCTCATATGTGGATTGTGTTTTAAGTGAGTGCTAAAATATTCCCAGAAGCTGAATTGACAAGAAAGAGAGGAACCATGAACAGAGCGACAAACTGTCAAACAACATTGGGGAAGAAAGATCGGTTCTAATTATGAGGTTGTCTGATCATGAGGGCAGTGTTGTGTTTTTTTTTCGCTGGTCTATCAACAGGAATACAAGCTTCGCTACATTCACTGTCATTTCCCCTCCAGGGAACAAATCATGCAGCTAAGTGTGCAAATGAAAGCTGTGCGTGAGTTTCCAGATCTGAAAGAAAGGATAGGGAGAAGGAGGAATGAAGCAGACCTCTTACTTGAAGAACTCCGGCGAGAAATCGGTTTGCGCTCCCCTGCCCGCAGCGCAAGCATCACGGGTAAGAGAAAACGCGCCTGGAGGCCCCACGGATGGGCGCTTGCTGGCGGCCCCATCATGCGTGCCGTTAGCAAGTTGCCCGGGGCTCATTGCCACAGAGCCTGAGCACTTTAGGACCTGAAAACACACCCATTAAAGGTATTATTTGAACACGAATATTTCAACTTTTTCAACAGGACAGAACTTGGGTAGCATGTGCTGAAAATAATGAATACAGCTAACAGTGAAGCCAGTACTGACCCCCAGAATTCTCTCCTCGTGCCACAGCATGTAAGGGGTCTCGTGTAACAGGCTTCGGACTGAGAGTTGGATGTTCCAAAACCAGCTTGTCCCTCTGAGCACGGCAATGAGGCTCAGAAAGCTCCCTGCCTTGGCTCTTCCCTCTGAGTCAAAGGAACAAACAGTGACACTCAGAGAAAGGACATTCAAGCGTTGCTGTCCGGTTGCCTCTTCAAAATGGTTCACGGCCTGAAAGATTTGGACCCCCAAATGGAGCACGGGGAATAGAATTCTTCGTGGGTTTACTGGGAAAGGCTCCAGGAAATAGATGACTTCTGCCTTAGACTTCACAAAATGAGGCTAAAATTTGCCAGATAAATAAAGGCCAAAACTCATCCCAAGCAGTAGGAAGGTGTGGTTGTCTCATGCCCAGCTTCTAGCTACATAGAGAATAAAGATCAGGACTCTGGGCCTCTGGTTCCTAAAATATGGAGTTACTGTTCAAAGTCCTACGACACTATCATTTGCAGTAAATCATTCTGTATTTTCTTCATGAATTTGTATTTTACTAAAAACATGGAAAATACAGATCAGAGCCTAAGAACATAATTTCTAGAATCAAACCACCTACCTCACTGTCTGTGAGACCTCAGGCCAATAACTTTCGTCCCGAGAGCCTCGTCTCTCACTTGCAAGGCAGGAGTGATCCCACTAACACATACCTCAGCGTTTTGTGAAGATTCAGGAAGAAAACTGACAGGAAGTGCAGGCACAGAGAAAACACTCTGCAGTTGTGACCTGCTGTCATCAGTTTCAGCATGACAGGTCAGCACGCTAGGGTACCCCCACAACTTCTACCCAGAGCCTGTTTTTATAAAGGGAGTCTCACCAGGAGACAGGCTCACTGGCCGGTGCCTGTGGCTGCTCTCACTCTCCAGGGCTGAGAAGTTGTGACTGACATGCTGCGGCCGGCAGGCCTAAATCATCTGTTCTCTGGCCCTTTCCAGAACAAATTTGTCAACTCCTGCCCCATCTCGTGATGTGAACTCGGCTGGTTTGTCACGTTAGGGTTCGTACAGGCAGTCATCACTGACACTAATTAATACATACTTCATCCATCTGTGGAACACTTTAGAGCAGACTCTTGGATTATTTCACTTAGTCCTCACGAATTACAGATAAGCAAGCGATCTGGAGATGAGCCAGTTAGCTGAAGGATGTAGGCAGACAGTAAAGGGCAAAACCAACACTCACGCTGTGAAAAGATTGTCTTGATAACTGGTATGGAATTTCGTTTGTTCTCACAAAACTTACCCTACCTCAATTTGCATTAATGTAGATTCCTCAGAGGACATCAAGAAGCATTATCAGACGTCATCATCTGCTGAAAAGAAAAGTAATGAAACCATTTCTATCCTAAAAAACTCTGAAAAAACCAGAAACGACTTACTTACCATTTTTGATACGCTAACCTCAAAACAGAACTTGTCATTGGAAAAACTGAAGCAGATTATGGTACCAGATATCCAAAGACTGAAAGAAAAGGTAAATGTTCATGATGGTATGGTAAAAGCATTTGTGGTTTCTGTTTGGCATACAAGTCTCTTCAGTTGTATTTCCTGCCTTGCATTTTATTTTTTTATTTAGACTTTGTAAGTGTATAGATATAACCTAAATTTAGATACGCTGTATTATATAAGATACAAATAATATAAATATGGTAATTGTATTTTATTATTTTATTTTCTAAATCAAAGTTTGAGAAAATTCAGAGTAAGACTGTGGCTTGATTTTATTATCTTATCTTTATTTATATTATTTGCTCTTTCCACAATGGTACAGATTATAGACATTTGCTCCTCTTGCTTCCTTGTAAATAAAAGGTAATTTTTATTTAAAAAAAAAAAGAAAGAAATTAACATGCAAGAAATGCTAGATATTTGACTGTTTTCTCCAAAAACTCTGAGCATAAAAATGCATTGATGCTGACAACAAAGGATTCAGGTATTTTGTTCCGGAGACACGTTTCACAAGGTTGCGTCCACGTGCTAAGCATGAACCACTGTCGAAGAAACACTTATGCCTAGAGCACTGAGTGGCTCCAGTGAACCTGGATGGCATCAGCCAAACCTTGCCCACATGTCGCTTTTCAACATGAATCCTTTCTCCCTTGAGGTGTGTGCAGACCCCGGGGACATGCCGTGCGTGCTCTCATTCTGTGATGGCCCCAGCTGCCGCAGCTCCCCACCCCTCTCCAGCGATGCCCTCCAGCAAGCTCAGGAGGTAGAGTCTGCAATTCGTAATTTGAGCGACCAGGTTCAGGGTTGGAAGAACCAGGTAAATATGGCTTATCTTGTTTTATTTGTAAAGCTGTAGCAATAAGAAGAAAAAAGCAAACTGAAATGTTTAAAACAACCATTTAGCTTCTAGGTGAAAGGGTAGATTCTAGATATTAGGTGTTCCTTTTTTTCCTTTTTTTTTTTTAAAGACTTTTATTTATTTATCTGTCAAAGAGAGACACAGTGAGACAGGGAATATAAGCAGGGTGAATGGGAGAAGGAGAAGCAGGTTCCCCCAGGACCCTGGGATCATCACCTGAGCCGAAGGCAGATGCTTAATGACTGAGCCACTCAGGCGTCCAATATTAGGTGTTCTTATGCTTGGAAACAGAGGATTAAATATACAGATGTGTGTAAGTGTGTGTGTGTGTGTGTGTGTGTGTGTGTGTGGAGAGAGCGCGAGAAGAGAAAGAATTCAAAAGTCTATGTTTGCAGGACATAGACTCACATGGATGTTTCTTCTCTAGCAAACACTACATAAAAAAATGGGAGGCTCTTAGCCTTAAAGGTTTGAAAACTTTAGATTTCCCAAAGTAAAGACTAATTTGTAAAAATTCAAGGGCTAAATATACAAATTCCAATGTTAAAATTTAATTTGATTTAGAAAATGTTGTAATAGGGATACACCGTTAGGCCTTGTACTCCTTCCGATGTTGTTAGACATGAAATAGTAGTTTTAATATTTAAGTACCTGATGATTGAGTCACTAATAACTTGAACTGTTTTCATTTATTTTTCTGATCATATTGATAAATGAGAATAATTTTTAATTGCCTAATTTCCCTTGGGTTTTTTTTTTTTGTGTGTGAATACATTACACATTCACCTGGAAATGTTGAATACAATTTTAGGTATTCTGTGACTAACTGGATTCATCTTGTAACATGATGATGATGTGTACCCTAGTTGGCTCCATTTTTGACACTATATATAGAGTCTTTGATGAAGAAGAAAAATCTCTTAAAAAGCTAAATTTCTTGGGGCGCCTGTGTGGCTCAGTGGGTTAAAGCCCCTGCCTTCGGCTTGGGTCATGATCCCAGGGTCCTGGGATCGAGCCCCGTGTCGGGCTCCCTGCTTGGCTCGGGGAGCCTGCTTTCCCCTCTCTCTCTGCCTGCGTCTCTGCCTACTTGTGATCTCTGCCTGTCAAATAAATAAATAAAATCTTTAGAAAAAAAAAAAGCTAAATTTCTTTACCAACAATATGAGCACTGGGTATTATAAAAGACTGATGAATCATAGGCCTATATCTTGGAAACAAGTAATACATTATATGTTAATTAATTGAGTTTAAATAAAAAATTATTTCAATGAGATTATATATACACACCCCAAAATATGTAAGTTAAATATTATAGCAGTCAGCATTCCTGTTTGTAAGCAACAGAAACCAACTCCTGAATAAAACGGTTTCAGAATCAACAGGAGGATAGAAGGCCAAGCTTGGGAACGAGCTGAGAACCACGGCTAAGATATGGTGTGCATCTCACACTCGTGGGTGCACACATGTGCACACATGGGCTTGCCCGCACATGCATGTGCACACAGAGCTGCACTTTCCTCCTTGAGCCTCACCTGCGTGAGCCTGAGCCCCAGCTGGTCCCAAGCCCTTGCTCCACAAGCTCCCAAATCCAGGTCCTGTGCAAGCCTCTGATTAGCACCAGCTGGCGGATATCCTGCACATCTTGAATGTTGCAAATTTTTATTTACATAGTCATAATTCTGCGTTGCTACCTAGTTTTCACTTAGATGTTACTCTTCCTTCTTCCAACAAATATTCTTTGAGTGCCTACGATCCGGCCTGGCATCCTGGTGGTTAAAACAATCCTGAATTGTTCAACGTAATTTTAAATGATTACACCTTATTGCCCCTTCTCAAAACAAAACAAAACAGAAAAACCAAAAAAACCACAAAACCAAAAACCCAGAAACCTCACACCATTTAAAATAGCCCTGTGTTAAGCTTTTACTTTTAAAAGATAGCCCCTGATGTATGTTCTAGCAGGATCTGGCTTCCTCAGCGCCCAACTGAAGAACTGGGAAGGGCGGGAGCGGGGGGTTTTCATGTTGATAAAATGGTGTGCTATTTCCCTCTTGATTAGATGGGGCAGAAGAGTGCCAGGAAAGATTGTGAGAGAATTCTCAGGAGTCAGTGGTGACAGAAGATGGATTGCAGAGAGATATTTTAAGAGTGAAGTAATTTAGCAATCTCTTTCTCTCTGAATACAGCATCGACTAATTGACACAGATATAATCTTTACAATTTTGTGTTTTCCTGTCCAGAGTATTTATTTGTGGAATTCTCATTTTACTTTCATGTGTTCTTACCGCTAACCTTTTTTTTTTTAATTGAAAGAAAACATAGAACACTGTATTAGTTTTAAGCATACATGATTTGATAGATGTATATATTGCAAAATGATTGGCACAGGAAGTTTGATTAACATCTATCCCCTCACTTAGATTTTTTTCTCATGATGGGAACTTTGAAGATCTCTCTCAGCAACTGCTCACCATTCTAAGATTTTCAAAGTTCTAGGAAAATTAAGGGACAACTCTCAAAAAAAATGAAGATACATATTTTTCATCATGTAAATATTTTTTTTGTTTCATCATTTCCAATGAATGCAACTAAATCCTTTTCCAAAAAATCCGTATGGCTCAAATTAGGCTGACTCCTTTTGTGAGGAAATAAAGGGAGATTCTTTTTTTCCTAATTGTGCTTGATCCTAATTAGCCCTACTTCTGTCACAATTAATTTATTCCATAAAGCTCAACTTGTTGCTGATGTTGCCCTATTGCTTTCTGGGTGTTTTTTTTTTCCCCCCTCTTTCTCTAATTTGTTGGAATGTCAAGAAAAGCTCAGGAGTCTTCTCAAATCACATAATTAAAACTTTGCACTTCTAGAGGGCAAGACTTTTAGACCTATCATTCCTCCACCAAGTGTACAGGATGTTTGGAATTTATCTTTGTAGCCTGCTCTGAGTTCAAACTCGTTTATTAAAAGGAGGAATGCTTTCTTTTTAGCTTTCAGAGTAAGTACATTTTTTCAATTTGAGGAATGTCAAGAAGAGTAATTATTTTAATTTACATAAAAGAAAATGCTCTTAACTTATTAAACATTATGACCACTGTAAGTAGTCCCAAGTAATTTGCTGACATTATAGAATGCTAAAGTCTCATTAAAACAGAATTTTTGTTTTACATTTGTACCAGGAAAAGTCATTAGCACTAGGTCAACATGGTTTCCAAATAATTTTGATCACTAAGTGTTTGAAGAGATATATTCACATTATTTTTTTACAGATTTTATTTTTTAAGTAATCTCTACACCCAACATGGGGCTCAAACTCACAACCCCAAGATCTAGAGTCACTTGCTCTACCAACTGAGCCAGCCAGACACCACAAGATAAATTCACACTAAACAAACATGATAATGAAAACCAATAACATCACCTTATAGAGAAATCCCTTAAAATGAATCTTTTATTTAATCTCTATGCTCCTATTTTGTTTTTAGTCAGTTTCCTTTGGTCCAACTAGGTAATTAAACATCACACAATGTGCCTAATTGTTGTGTTTTCCTCATTGTTATTTTTTTCTTATTCCAGCTCAAAAATGTAAGTAAACTGGCAGAAATCTCCAAAAACAGTGCCTTACAGCTAAATGAGAAACTGAGAAATATGAAAAATCAAAGTGAATCTGAAGAAGAGAAAATGAATCTCTTAATCAAAAAACTGAAAACATTTTTGTCAGGTAATTAGAAAAATATATTGGGACTAGTTTTGTTTCTTTTTCTTTGTTTTTTGTTTTTAAATATATACTCAAACATCATAACTGAGTTCAAATTACATTAAGTGGAAATGAAATGCCTAAATCAGAAACATAATGTACCCTTTGATATAAAATTTCTTAATGAAAATAATTCCCAAATATTAATTCTATCAAAAATATATGGCTATCTGTACAAGATCAATTTAGTAAAAAGTCCTAGAATTTAGTTAAAATTTCAAACAAATGAAGTGGGTGCTTAAAGTGGGTTTTTTTTTTAAGAAAAAAAGTCTAACATGATGATTCTATCAGATTTCTTAATGTTATGATTCCATGATTTTCTCTGCTGACAGATTGTGTAAGATCAAAGCATACCAGATTTCAGTTAGTATACCAAATACTATAGGGAGGTGGTATCTAAAATATCAGTTTTTAACTATTATAGACTATTTTCCAAGTTTCCTATTGGTTCTCTGTGATCTACTGAAAAGAATAATTTGATCCATTTATTATTATAATTATGATGCTCTTATCCCTCATTGTGCCTTACTGTAGAAGTTCACTTTTATTTTTTAAGAAGTTTATTTTAAATTTACAGAGAATTAGTAGTTGAAGATAAAAATGAAATAGTACAGCTGGAAACTGACCTGAAACTTCCCTCTCTGCAAATAATCCAGCTTGGGTATGACCGTATATGGAGTAAATCATAAGAGGTTTTCTTCTCCATCACCATCTCCCAGATTCAATAACTTAATGCTCTTCACGTGAATCAGCTGACAACTGGGATGTCTGTTACCATCATTGCAACCACTTTGTGAATCTGTTTAATAGTAGTAAGAGACTCCTATGGCCAATTACTTTTTCTATCTCCATGTTTCTAGATACTGTATGAACTCAGCCCAAGTCCTGATTTTTGAAATAAGAATAAAATGAGGCAGCGCAAGTCATCAGTAAAAATGACCAAAATAATCAGTAAAAATGAATGGGATGAGATCGGTCTACTGGACATTTTGTTTGTTTCAGTGTGTTAGCTGGATGGATTGGTATTGATTAGACACAGATCTAGGAACTGGTTGGTTTAAGGAACACATTAGCTATTTCTGCAGATATAGGTCAGTTGAGGCACCAAAACCAAACCAAAACCAAATTGCCAGACCAGTCATGCAAAATGGCACCATATGCTTCTGGGCCCCAACTGATGGCTCAGAAGGCAAGGTCTGCTGCTTTCCACCTCATGCCGTTGGTCATGGAGACTATTCCCTTACTGGTCTCATTGGCATTGCTGCTGAATATATCTCTAATTTTTTTAAAAGATTTTATTTATTTATTTGACAGAGAGAGAGAGATCATAAGTAGGCAGAGGCAGGCAGAGATGGGGGTGGGGAAGAAGGCTCCCCGCTGAACAGAGAGCCCAATGCGGGGCTCGATCCCAGGACCCTAGGATCATGACCTGAGCCGAAGGCAGAGGCTTTAACCCACTGAGCCACCCAGGTGCCCCAATATATCTCTAATTTAAAAAAAAGTTTAATTACCCCAATGAATTTAAAAAAAAAAAAAAACTCCAGATTATTACAACAAACATTAGACTAGGCAAAGGGAAAAATCCTATTCTGTAAAAGACACATCTCTGATCTGGGTCCCAAGACCCTTGGTCCCCAGGAAGCAGTACCCTCCTCTCACCAATTTCTCTTCCTCTATCCTTTCCATGAAGCCCAAATCCAAGTGTTATTAAATTGTATGGTGGCTGCACTCCTCTGCTCGTCTTGACCATCTTTGTATTTTCCTTGTGGTCTGAAATTCACCATGGACAAAGTTAGCTGCCACTTCTCCTGCAAAGCCCATATCAAAATTTTGAATTTACGATCTCATAACAAATGCCAGTAAATGTTTGATGATGAATATCGGGCCAAATTAAAGTTACTTTTTATTAGAACTTTTTTAATAAAAGGAAATACTCTTTCTTTCAAGAGCCAACTTCCGAGTACAGTACATGCTATTTCAATCATGAGAGTGATTTACTCACACACACAAAAAATTTCATTACTTTTTTTTCCAAAAACATGACAGGAAGTAAAATAGTCCTTTTATTTTAAATAAAAAGCTAGAACAAAATGATTACCAAAGGGATATAGACTCATGTCATGTCTGTCAAATGCTGGAAGGTGTCTGTGGTGCCCGCTCCCTCCTGAAGAAATTCCAAGTTCCTCAGCCTCCCATGTCAAGGCTCCTGGGCTCTGCTCCCAGCCTTTCGGGATGTGCAGCCCCGCACTGCAACTCCACTCTCTGCCGCCAGCAGTGATCCGAGGACGGCTTCTTGCTGCAGCCAACTTTGGTGTCTGAGTTTTGCTCAGCTTGGAATGCCTTTACCCCTGCCTTTACCCCACTCCCATAGGTACAAACTTTGCTGTCCTCCAGGCTCAACTTATGTGCCTTTTTGAGGTTCTTCTTGAAATATTTTCTCCTCCCTCTGGATCCCATATCACTTTGTCTTCTGTGTATCATCTCTGTTCTTATGTTATTAATATTGATATGGAATGGCTTTTCTTCCCCCACCGGATGGTCAGCCCCTTGAGGACTAGATCTCCAACTTCCCGCAAGGGATTCAGCATTATGCCTCCGCAAGGAGCCAGAGCAACACAAAGTGTTAGCATCCCAGACCCTAACAGTCCATCTGCTGCTTCCGTTCTCAGGGAAGGCTGATTCTGTTTTCCTGAAGAGCAGGGCAGTGGTATATTTAACAGTTTCCAGATAACCCATTACTCATCTGGGTCTTAACCCTCTATTGTTGAGTTCCCTTCTCGAAATAGGACTTTGAGTGATAGCGTCAGGTAGAGTTGTCCCAAGCAGCAACTGTGAGCCTTTCTGATGTCACAGAGGATTAGAATCAAGTTTTGTTGGGTCCAGACCTGGTGCTTCCTCATGTCTCATTCATTCGTATTCAAATCTTGGTGACAGGCATCTAACCGTTGTACTTGCTTTTGAACCAGGACTTAACTGGTTCGCAGGAGGATGTTTCGCAAAACATACACAACATTGCAAGCCTGTAGGTTTTCAGTTTTCCAGCAACCATTTGTGCAGCATGTATTCAACACTACATGAATGGTGCTTCTTTCAGAGAGAAGGGAAAACTGGGGATGAAGAAGAATCTACGGGATGTAGACAGTCTAATCCCTGTGTCCCAGGGACACATAATCAGCTGCTCGTACTTTTTTTTTTCTTTTAAGATTTTATTTATTTATTTGACAGAGAGAGATCACAGTAGGCAGAGAGGCAGGCAGAGAGAGGGGGAAGCAGGCTTCCTACGGAGCAGAGAGCCTGATGTGGGACTCGATCTCAGGACCCTGAGATCATGACCTGAGCCGAAGGCAGAAGCTTAACCCACTGAGCCACCCAGGCACCCAGCTGCATGTACTTTTGACTTCGAGTTCATTGGGGTTGTATTTACAAGATACAGTTTAATAAGGAGACGCAATGACCTAAAACCACCTTCTTATTTAAGAGGAAAATGTGCCTCCGGAGGATATAGAGAAGGTTGCAAATCGCGTACTTGATGTCCATCTACCCATGACATCGCAGAATCTAACCCATGAACTTGACAAAGTGCAGAAGCTGATGCTGCTCTGTGAGGACGATGGGGCAGATGAAGACAGGCTACATAATGCAGCCAAGGAAGCGCAGGAGGTTTTGGTGAAGGCAGAAGATGCTGAGTGAGTATAGTATTCATGTTCTCATCTTGCTTGCCCAGGACAGCTGCTAAAAGGCCAACTGTGTGAGGAGCTACTTAACATTCAAATGAAATTACTGTCCAGTAGGTTAGTGCCCAGGGTGAGAGCTAAACTGCTTGCAGGAGCCTCGGGAAGCTGGGGAATTGGGAGGCAGTGGGCAGGAATGCTTGTTTCCCACTTGCTACAGACTTGGAATACCTTTGCAGTGACCTATTAGTCTTTATACCAATCCGTGCCATAAACTAGCTGTCTGCCAATATCTTAACAGGTGGTGGGAATATGGGTGTCTTTTCCCTTTCTTGCTGACCTATGTCTGATGCTTTCTACATTTACCATAATAGACAGTACTTGGAAGATCTAAACTTTTTTTTTTTTTTAAAGACTACACTAAAAATATATGATGGCGAGGAATAGAAGAAACAAAGATAGCGCCTCATGACTAACCTGGGAGTAAAACTACAGATACGGTACACGGAGTTCATTAACTCATGCTTCCTTTTGTTCTTGCCAACTTAGCCAAGCCAACGGAAAAGGCATCTTGGTGCTTTAGGTTTTAGGTGGGGTCAGCTGGGTAGTGGCAATGCCGTCACGTCAGGACGCCCAACAGTTGAGGGCTGACCTGCCTTCTCCATGTCCCCTGCCACTTGGATAATTGAAGTGTGCCAGACTTCCCCATGAGCCCAACCCCTTCCGGCTTTGGTACTTACAATCAGGAAGAATAAGTAAGTGCAGTACCGTCACACAGCTGTTAAAAATGATGCTGAGGAAAGGTTCTTTGTAACATGTAGGGATTGTTGATGTTTTTAAAAACAAGGTAACAGTATATAAAGAAGACGGTCTCCGTCGTGGAAAGAAAAAAAATTGTAGAACAAAAATGCTAGAATGTGCTGATATCTTATAAGGTGATACGGTTAATGGTACATTTTTCCCTTCCTGATAATGTCTTTTTTTTTGCTCTTTCTGTGCTGCTGCCTCCTCCTCTCCCTCCTCCTCCTCTTGTTCTTCCTTCTCTTCTTTCCCTTCCTCTTCCTCCTCTTCTCTTTTTTCCACTTCTGCTTCTTTTTCTTTTTCTATTTTTAGATATTTTCTCAATTTACTCTAAAAGTAGTTACATTGAAAATTTAAAGGAAGAAGACTAAATATGAAGATATGGTGGGGGATGTTATGAGAAAGGAAGGCTCCTGAACCCCTTCTGGACCTGTAAGGAAAAGAAGGAAAGAAAGGGGAAGCCTACCTATTGTGTGGTTCACCTATAGAATATTCTGGAAAAGGCAAAGCCGTGGACACAGTGAAAAAGATCAGTAGTTGCCAGGGGCTGAGGGGAGGGATGAACTGGTGGAGCAGAGAGAACTTTGAGGGCAGTAAAAATACTCTGTGTGATACCAGAACGATGACTGCATGTCATTACACATTTGTCCAGACTCACAGAATGGGCAGCACCAAGAGTGAACCCCAGTGTACACTCTGGACTTTGGTGTCTGTGATGTGTCGATGTAGGTTCATCAGTGCTAACAAATGTCTGCCTCTGGCAGGGATGTTGATAACTGGAGAGGCTGTGAGTGTTGGGGGGCAGGGGGTACAGGGAACTCTCTGCACCTTCTGCTCATTTTTGCTACGAACCTAAAACAGCTCTTTAAAAAAAAAAAAATAGACCCTTTTTAAAAAATAGAGAGACTCCACTGGGAGGAGAGTTAGGGCTGCATGGGGCAGGGGATGTTTTGCAGTTTAGCTGGTTTTCCCTTCCACACACATTTCTAATTATGCCTCTGCAAAGGTCTATCTGATAGTTCGCTCACTTGGCACATTCCTCCAAAGGTGGTCTTGAGCCCACAGATCCAAGTATCTGGGGAGTGTGGACTTGAGGTGAGCTGATTTCTGTAAAATAGACAATCACTTGGAATGCTTGTGATTTTAACCTCCGACGGGGCCCCTGGCAGCTAGAATGTCAGTGGAGCTTAAATAAACCTGAATAAACACAGCCTGGAAAAGGAGGGCTTTTAGTTCTCTTTGCTGTCTGTGGGGCCCCTTAACTCTCCCACCCCCACTGTGGCGAGGATTTAGAGTGTGGCTGAAGTGTGAGAAATTAGGGAACGGGAACTGGCTGAGCATAGTTATTCTGTTCAAAGCTCGCCGGTGATGGTCCTCGAGCCTCTCTCGTTATGACAGATTAAGAATAAACAAGACCTGTATCTTTGATTTTCACACCTGTCTCTACTTGATATGCATATATATGTGTTGTTATTGGCATTTCAACTTACCTATTTCTCAAAATAAAGATTTCAGGATTTGGCCTTGCATAAGAGCAATTTAAATTTGCTTTATAAATAATTCAGCTAAGTTTTTCGCAGAGCCAAAGGGACTCCCAAGGTGAAACAAATGAATAATTGTGTATTTATCTAATCTGACACGTTAATATCCTACCTTAGAAAAGCAGCAAATGTTCTATTAAACCTTGACAAAAGGCTGAATGAGTTGCAACAAGTTCAAGTCACCCAAGGATGGGTAAACTCTACCATTACACAGCTGACGGCGGAGATCAAGAAAATTAAAGAGAGCACACTACAGGTATTTATCTTTTTGGAAACGAACTGAAAAAGATTTTGAATGGGGAGACAGCCTGGTTTTGACGTGTGCCAATGTCATGCTTGCCTGACCTGCCTGATGGGATGATTATAGGACAAAATGAAAGGGGGGTGGTGTGATGCATTTAACTGATGTTCAACGGAGTTCTTATGGCATCAATTCGTCATTGCTGACCCCTCCTTGGGGACGAAGCAGGTGCTACTACCAGCTTGTAAATGAGGAAACAGAGACTCAGAGAGGTTAAGTGACTTGCCTAAGGTCACACAGCTAATTAAAGGTATATTTGAGGCGGGGGTTTATCCCTTCTGATTCCAAGTAAAGTAATAGAGTTATTAGAGCTCACAAGGCAAAGAAATAAAGTTCATTGTTGCCAGGTTTTTGTAACTGGCAGGTTTGGCATGAAATCTCATCCGAGTATCTTAGGACTGAAAGGATATCTCACCCAAAAGATAGTGTTCCATCCAGAGCTCGGTGGGGCCAGGCCTGGTTTAACCCACACTATGGATCTGGGAGAGGAAGTCTGGCAGTGGGAGGACAGGATAGGACCTAGTTCCAAGCTGTGTGACATGTCTTCCTCCAAGGCTCCGTCCTCCGGTCCTTCCCTTTCCCCCTAGAATGCCAGCTCCCAGTCTCTGTTTTTCAGCTGGGTTGTACAGATCTAAATACACGCGTTTTGAAAAGAAAAGCAGAAAGGGACAGAACAGGAAGTAGTGCACCAGGAAATAAAGAGGTTAGACTTGAACAGGTTGCAAATATAGGGTAGCAACCCCCCCCCCAAAAAACAAAGAAGGCCTCTAGGTTTTCCCATTTGAGGCATATATGCTAGAACAGGGGATGGCAAAATAGAGCCTGTGGGTCAAATCGGCATACTGTTTTTGTTTTTTTATTTTGTTTTTTATCCAAAATCACAAAGTTTTATTGGAATCCAGCCCCGTATTGTCTGTGCCTGCTTTTGCACCATAGTAACACAGAGCTGAGTGGTTACAATAGAGACTTCATGGGCCACAGAGCATAAAACATTTACTGTCTGGTCCTTTACAGAAAGGCTGTAGATTTGTGCTCTTTAAAAAAAAATACGTCCAAAGGAACAAGAAGGATTTGGAGTTCCCCCTACCCACTACAAATATGGTAGGCCAGGGCTCCTGCGGAACCCTCCTAATAGAAAAATACCCAAAATGTTGTCTGGGATTTTTTTAAATTTAATACATACCTGAATTAGAAAGAGATGGAGGAAATCTTCAGAGGCCAACCACGACAGGGAAGTATGAATCCAGAGAGATAACAAAGCATGAACCTGATGGCAGGCGGAGGATATCCGCCAATCGCTGGTGTGGGAGAGCTGTCGGGGTTTTTTGTTTTTTTAAGATTTTATTTATTTATTTGACAGAGAGAGACACAGCAAGAGAGGGAACACAAGCAGGGCAAGTGGGAGAGGGAGAAGCAGGCTTCCTGCAGAGCAAGGAGCCCAGTGCAGGGCTCGATTCCAGGACCCTGGGATCATGACCTGAGCTGAAGGCAGATGCTTAATAATTGAGCCACCCAGGTGCCCGAGCTGTTGATTTTAATCCACACCATGAGCAGAGACAGAAAACAAAGCCCACGCAAGGAGAGCATATGACCCCCGCTTGGAGAGGCAAAATCCTCAGTGAAATGTTCAGCTGCTACTCCCTACTGCTGCGTGGACTCACACACGTGTGTGTGCACACAGCTACACACACACACACACACACACACACACGTGTGCTCACGCAGGCGCAGTGCCAACAGACACTTGCTGTGGGGGAGGAAGGTCTTCACTAAGAATTGCTAACCACTGGCTGGCTCTTACACGAGTTCAAGGGTAGCATTCACACTACCTGTGTGGCCCCGACAACAGTGGGGCCTTAAAGTGGTCGTGGGCTGATAGTGCCCGAGATGCCTGCCAGAGGCCAGCGGAAATCCCCTCCTGAGGAATGCACCTTCAAACTGAGCCTCAAAAATGTCTCCCAGAACACATAAAAGAACAAATTGCCTCGAGCAAGAGGCACCAGAAACAGGAAACAAGAGTGCGGATAAGACAGGTACTCCATGTAAAATACAAAATCAGAATGTTCGTTATGCCTGCAAAAATCAAAGAAGGTGTTGAAATTATGACCCAAGAGCAAGATACAAGAGCTAACAGATGACCAGTCAGATCTGACTGCTAGATGGGACAAATAGAGCCACGGAAAGAAGAAAGGAAGATAAGATGTTTATTATTATTTGTAAGGAGGAAAAATGAGAAGCCACCCACATCCGCTGGAGAATAGAAACATAAATTGTATACTCAAACAATGGAATGCTTTAAATTGCTGAAACTGAATAAACAAGAGCCATGCAAATTAGCCAGGAAGAACTGTACAAGCGTAATTTTGAATTAAAATTCAAGTTGCAGAAATATGCAGCCATCCTATATTTGTATAAAGTTAAGAAAATACCGCACGGTAGGCGTGCTGCGCGGGATCTAGTAAAAAGCACTAGAAGGACGCGGAACGACAAGCGTTAGATTCAGGATAATGGTTACCTTTGTGGGGAATGAGGGGGTGTGAGGAGAGCTTAGCTCGCTGGTGGGGCTTTATTCTTAACCCGGCCACCATGGATACGTGTCATAGTTGCTTCTATGACCTTGTGTTTGTCTGAAATATTATCTTACAACATTGTTTTTAATGGAAAAGCGAAGGGATGATTCCTTCTCCCTTCCTACCGCGCTTACTTGCTGAGGGGTAATTATATCATTTGTCTTTTTGTGGTCTGTTACCTAAAGGGACTTTCTCCTCTCTGGTCTTTCCATCAACAACAGGCCGAAAAGAAAGCCAAGCACACCAAGAATGAGTGGGACTTAGCAAAGCAGTCGTCTGTGCTGGAGGACAGGCTCTCCGGGCTGCAGACCAAGCTGCAGAGGAACAGAGAGCAAGCCGCCCGTGTGACCGCTCAGGCTGCATCAGCCCAACGCCAGGCCGGGGACCTCAAGCAGGTCATTAGCCCCGCCGGTGCCACCAAGAGCAGACAGACAGAGCCTCTTTGAAGGCTAATCCTCTGACCTCAGCTCACTGTGCCATTTATCAGCAGTTCCCTTAGTGCAGGACTGCGCTCACTGGCATGTGTTAGTAGGGATCCCGATGGGCACGAAGGCTCTTCTGTCATGGAGGGTGATTCCAGGAAAGACAGAAGTCCTTTGACCAAATTAGGATGCAGTGTTTCCTCTCCACATCTCCTACTCCCAGGACTACCAGTGGTATCCTCGTCCAGTGTTTCCTTCCTTTCAGATGTTCAGGATTCGTGCCATTGGTCTGTCTTGGGTGCATTTACCCTTTACTCTAACTCAATCACATAACCGATCACGAAAACAAAGAAGTGAAAGTCACCTGCCAAAGAGAATAGGTCAAGTTACAAAAGTCAGAGTGAGTTAATTAAACAGTTGTGGGACGTACCCTATTCATCTAGGTTGCTGAAAGAAACTATCAACTCATTTTCTCAGCAGGATATCTCTGGTTGGTTGCGTTAATAGGGTAGCTTAAACACGGGAAAAATGGGAAAGTGTTCTTACAATTGGTCCATTCTCTTGCTTTTCATTCCTAATGTGCTGGGTAATTTCCCACAGATGGGGGAGTTGAGCACATTTTCTATGGAAGGGAGGTTGGGAGACATATTTACTGTCCATCCTCTCTCCATTTCCCTTCCTGGGCTTCACTAAGCTGTTCCAGATTCTAGACTGTCGACCACGCAGGCTGACCCCCGAGATTGCCATTCGAATGGCCATGGAGCTCTTGGTACTAACATCTGGACCTCCCTTCCCGCCTCCCATCTCTCGTACCTTTTTGCCCACAAAAACCTACCCGTGCTTGTAAAGCGTCACTGATCACTCTGCCCTTCATCCTTCCCTGGTTGCTGTCCCACCCAGCTGACCCAGAGATTTGTCACAGGCAGGAAGGCATCGCTCCTGTCCTCTGTATCTCTCACCTTAAGTCATTTAGGGCAAATGACTGGTGTCCCATAAATAGCTGCCTCCGCACGGAGTCATGATTGCTGCTTTATAACAAAGCAATTTTATTTTTAATTAACCAAAACTGGGGAGTTTTTCAGCCTGGAAAAAAAAAAAAGATAAAACAAACAATGCAAATTAAAGCCTGGAAGTGTCAGAGTGACTCAAGCATATTGACTGGATCACAGTTTTCCTCTTGCTCCTTTTTGGAACAGTATCGGGCAAATATCGTGCGTGGGTGTATGCCTTATATTTTCTGGTGATGGGAGTGTGTGGCTCTGTTGCAGGAGTTTGCAGAGCTGAGAAACCAATACACTGCTCTTCAACATAAGACTGGTTCTGTAGGACTGACAAAGGTTACTTTGGAAAAAGTGGATCAGCTAAAAGGTGCAGTGGAAAAACTGGCCACAGATACAGAGGACAAGATAAGAAGAATAGCAGGTAACTCTTCTTTTCTCCCAGCTGTATCGAGGTCTGGGTGACAGGTGAAATCGTGTCTGTTTAAAGTGTACAGTGTGACAATTTGATGGACATGCACGTTGTGAAATGATCATCACGATTAAGGTAATCAACACCTCTATCTGCTCACATAGTTATTATTTCTTTTTATGGCAAGAATGCTTAAGATCGACACACATGTACGGTGCAATGCAATGTTGTCAACAAGTCAGCACCACACAGAACATTCGATCCCCAGAAGCTTTCCATCTTCAAACTGGAACTCTGTACCTTTGCCCAGCCTCTCTCCATTTCCCCCACCTCTCCCCATTTCCCCCACCCTCTAGACCTTGGCAGCCACCATTGTTCTCTCTGCTTCTGTGAGTTCTAGCCTTTTTTTCTTTTTCTTTCTTTCTTTTTTTTTTTTTTAAGGTTCCACATAGGAGCGAGAGCATATAGTATTTGTCTTTCTCTCTCTGGCTTATTTTCACTTAGTATGACATTCTCCAGGTTCATCTATGTTGTTGCAAATGGCAGGATTTCCTTCTTTTTTTATGGTTGAATTTTATACACACACACCCCATCCCCCATTTTCTTTATTCATTGATGGGCGCTCAGGTTACTTCCATAACTTGTTTATTGTGAATAATGCTGCAATGAACATAGGAACACAGATAATCTCTTCGAGATATGGATTTCATTACCTTCAGATATATACCCAGGAAGGGGATTGCTGGATCATATGGGAGTTCAATCGATTCTATTACACACTCCACCAATTTGACGGTAACCTAATACTCCACCCTCCTGGTAGAAATTATACCAACTTATCATTGGCACAGTTCAACTACCTATGAGCGCACCGAGTCAAGGAAGTAGGAATTGGGTCAGTGGGTGGGGGACTGACCTATAACAAGCCACTTGCATGGTTTTACTTCAAAGGATATCAAGGAGTCTTCACTGTGTTCGTCGGAACAAATGCCCATTGCCTTCGGTCAACCGGAAATGCCCTTTTCCTTACACCCTGGTTCTCACTCAGGGGTGATTTTCTCTCCCTCCCTGGGGACAGAAGTATTGAAGGCATTTCTGCTTCTCACAACTAGGGGGTACAACTAGAATTGAGTGGATGCGGGCCAGGGACTCTTGTAAACATTAATACACAGGACAGCCCCGTGATGAACAATTATTTGACCAGAGTTCTAAGGGTGGATGTTGAGAAACTTAGGAAACCCTGTCCTAACCTATGCTGCTTATTTTCTCCTCCCATGCAAATTACTGCTTTAGAATCCCTATGATCTAGATCCCAAGGCACTGGTCATCTCATACAGATCTGTAGGTAACATTCCAGAAGGAACCATAGTCTGGACCAGGATTTTGATCAAAAATGGAAATTTGGATGCACACCCAGTGTAGTAAACATGGAATACACACAATCAGGAAGTTAATTAGAATCTTTTTTCCCCCACAACAGGTACTCATAGTTTTTCTGGAAAGGCATCATGCCCTCAGCAACTACCTCGAAATCATCAAGAAATAGCCAATGATGAGTGGTCTAGTTTTACTTTTGGTTGCATTTATTGTCTCCAAAACTTTAAAGTTAGTCATATTCATTTGGAATATAAGTAACTCTCAAGATACTCAACCAACCAAGATTCCTCACTTATAATGCTTCTTTGTTGTAAAATGAGTCTTTGGCCTTAGAACCACTCATATCACCACCATGACATGAAAAAAAAAATGAAAATGCAACATTGGTATGGGCCAAAGTCAGGAAATATACATACTAAATCATTAACATTCATCATTTCTGGGGAGAGGGAGAGTGAAGAGGAAAAACACCACTTTTTATTTACATCGCTGACATTTATATGATTTACACAATTGTCCTTTCCAGTATTTTCCTAATACTTTTAAAAAGGAATTACTAGGAAAGATTCAAAAGTTAGTTGCTGTTATTTCCAGAACTAAGTGGAGGAACAAAAAAATAGGAAGATATTTTCTGTCTCACGTTTTATATCGAGGCCCAAATTGTTTCCACTTACTCCCATAGACTAGAACTTCCACAATTTTTGAAATTAGGTCAGAAGAGAAGTCAGGGACCTTCCTTCTAAACAAGGTCTAAGACCATACACTCCACTTTTTTGGCTCTCTTCGGGAGGAAAATAAGACATCGGCTTGGCCACCTTGCTGACGCTGTGACTGGAGAAGGGTCTGGCCCACTAGGGTGGCCCTCTAGTTCCCCCTGGTAGGAAGAAGTGGCCAGGGGACCTCAGAAAGGATCCTTTCCTTACCTTGGCAGGGTCAAAGTGGAGAGAGTGGAGAAACGCCTCCAGGCCACAGCCAGGTTCCTTCCACAGAACTTTGTGCCAGTCTGGGTCACAGCGAGAACCGGGCAGCACACTTGGAGATAATTCTGGATCACTGAGCCAGAGTTGGCTCAGTTATCTTTTCACTGAATAACAAAGCTCCCTCCATATTTGGGAATTAGAACAACAACCATGCCTGGTTTTTCTGTGGGTTGCCTTGGTGGTTCTTCTGCGGGTCTGTGCCTGGTGACCCAAGCAGCTGCTCTCAGCTGATGGGTGCATTGGCTGGCCAGTCTGGGGTCAGCTTGACTGAGATGCTGGGCCCTCTTTCAATGGGCTCTTTCAGCCCAGCAGGCTCTACAGCTCGCTTGGGTCAGGGTTCCCGACAGTGAGCAGGGGAGCCCTAAGACCCTTGAGGTCCTGTGCATTGATTTCTCTTACTTCCTGTTGGTCACCCCGACAGGCCCAGCTGGACCCGGTTTGAGGGCAGAAGGCAAATAACCACTACTTCTTGATGGGAGGAACTCTGAAAAACTCACTGGAATTCCAAGACTCCGCTGAGGGTGTGGCGGGTGTTGTGTGACTGGCTTCATTGAGAAGCCGTCAGCATCCCTGGGCTCGAGGGAGCAGGGGCGAGGGAGGGCGAATGCTCTGACGTCGCCGTCTGGTTGATGGAGCCAAAGGCACGGGGCCTCCCTGCAGGCTGAGGGGAGAGGTGGAAGGACTGCCAGAACCCTTCGGCTCCACGGGGACAGCCTCTTCACTCTCCCCGCCCCCTCCCGTTCCCGATCACTTCTCTGAACTGTCCGGTGGCCAAGCGTGAATGAACTCCAGAGATCCCGGGAGCCCGATGATGTCATCCACCAAAGCTAGCTTTCCAGGACAGAGCAGGACGGAGAGTGGATGTGAATGCGGAGGCGAATGAAGAGGAACCCGCACAGCCTCATTGACTTCTATGAAAGAGGCGCAGGAGTCTTTTTGCCTCTTAGTACAAATACACGTCCAGTGCTGAATGTCTTTTTCAATCCCAAATGATCTATATTTAAGTTTCGAGAGACAGGATGCTCACCACCTCCGGTAGCAGCTCTTTCTTTGAACAGCTGTGACTGCTAGAAAGTTCTTTAAAATCAGACAAAATTTTCCTTCACGGAGGTTTCACCTGCTGTTTTCATTCTATTTCCTCGGGATGACAAAATACATTTCCTCTGCTTTCCTAGGCCTCAAATACTGGAAAATAATGACAGGACATGCCCCGAATCATCTTCTTACTCTATATAAAATATCACCAGTTAGTTCATCTTCATCTTTTGTTCACCAAACGGTTTCCAAATTCTTCCGCAATCCAGTTCCTTGCTCTAAACATATGCTCCAGGCTAGTTTGACAACTCCCTCCTCATGATCCAGGTTTGACCTGTTTGGGTAAAGTGGGACATTTACCTTCCTTCTTTAAGAAGTTCCACTTCAACCTATGAGAAGTTTCTTTTTCTAAAGGCACTTCTCACTCTTAACTGTGGCCCTCTCTACCTCTTCCATCCAATATTCTGTGGGCTCCTTGCTGGGGTTTACCATAATTACCAGGTATTTGTTGAATGAAGAGTGGGTAAATTGGAAGGATGGGTGGATGGATGGATGGACGGACAGATGGGTGAATGGACAGATGGATGGGTAAGAGTGGAAGGCATCACTTTGCTTTTCCTGTTCAAGGGCTTGAATATCCGCAGAGCAGAATGAAGAAATGAAAATGTCAGTCTTTTTTTACTGAAAGACTGAGAACCCCTAAAGTGGTGAACACATGTTAAAAAGTGAAGTTACAACAGCAAGAGCAAACCTGTGGAAATAGTCACCAAGTCCAATCATGGCTCATCCTTCACCTTTTCATTTCTAACAAACTCTAACAAGCTTTTGACTGGCATTGATAGATGCCATTGTATGTAAAATACTTTTTAGAAAAAAAACATCAGTTTGTTCTGATTTGTGTGAAAACCTTGAGAAGCCTGGTGACACGTTTTGTCTGTTGAATCACAACGCACAGCTAAATATGTCTTTAAGAGGCACAGAAATCCCCGTGTTTCATGTAAGGCGGGTATCCAGGAAGAACCCACCAAAACCCAATCTCTCCTTTCCTTCATTTTCTTGTTTCAGATTTAGAAAAGAAGATCCAAGATCTGCATCTGAGTAGACAAGAAAAAGCGGAGCAACTGAAACAGCTGGAAGATCAAGTGGTTGCCATTAAACACGAGATTGTCGAGCAAGGAAATAAATATGCTACTTGCTATACTTAGGCAGAGGCAAAGGGTGAGTAGCCTCTGCCTTCTTTTCTGGCTTCTGATAAGGAAGCCTGAGGAGCTGTGCTGAACTTGGGAAACAGAAACAGTCAGCCCCACCTCCTCCGGCTCCGGAGCCCGCTCCTAGCCAAAGATCTGAGCTGGACCAAGGAAATGCTGTTCCACGTGGAAGAGAAAGGAGGAAATACAGACATCGTCTCTGGCTTCAGAAACCTTTCCTCTTGCTCTCCTTTCCCTTTCATAATGTAAAAATAATGTGTTACCTAGGACAAGTACAAAATAAGTATTCTGTTTACTAATTATCACTTCAGTCAAATGAACCAAAGTGTGAAATAAGTTGCCTGTGGGGGGATGGGGCTTGCAGCGGGTAAAAGTATTACTAATCGATGGGCATTAAGTTCCGGTGAAGTGAAATGAGTAAATTCTAGAGTTCTGCTATACATTGTATATAAGTCAACAAAGTATTGCACACTTAAATGTACGTTCAGAAAATAGATCTCATCTTAAATGTTCTTACAACAATAAAGCAGAATAAAAATAAATTTAAACAAATTAAGCTAAAATACATCCATGTCTCTAACACTAGGATGGAATGAATCTGGATGGCATGTGCTAGACTGGCCTGGGTTTTATTTTTAATTTGGATTTTCTTTATCTCTAAAATGATTATTTTGAACAAAATGCATACAATTCAAAATGTAATGTGTTTTTCCACCCACTTCCCTCTATATTCATTCTCACAACCAAAGGGTTCTGTTTGCCCCAAACGGCACTGGAACAATATTCAAAAAGACAAATATTGAAATACTTTTTGTAATTTGTCTGTAAGCAGTTTTTCTGTAAAATGTGCTACTGATTTTTGAAAGACCAGCAATCCCATTGTGATTGTTTAGTGTGAAAGATCAGATTTTCTCCTTTCAAAATGGGTCGATGATTTTGCATGAACTTTTTTTTTTTGCATGTATGATATATAACCGAGCACCTTCGCTTCTGTTTGTGAAAGCCATCCTTCAGAGGGATTATTGTAAGGGAATTTGGCCCCACAGTTTTGAATAAGAAATAATAGACAGCAACATTGATGTATGAAAGAGGAAAGCAGCTGGAGCCCTCTTCCTTAAGGACTGACTCATAAAAAATGGGTTTACAATCAAGGAAGAGGTTTTAGAATTACACATAAATATGAAATTTCTTAAAACATACGTAATTTAGGAAAATTGCAGTTTCCCTGGAGAGCCTGAAGAACAAAGTGAAATTTTTCTACCGAAAAGCCCACCAGAAATGTCTCTCAAAATTCCTGATTGCAACGCTCTATATATTCAGCACTTAGGCATCTGGAAACTTGACACACAACCTGAACCAGAGCTGCAACGCAGATTGTCACAAAATCTAAGTGTGTACTCCAGCATAGAGGGTAGAAGACACTCCAGCCTTCCCACCAGGATACTGACTTCCACCCATGGACAGATGAGACACTTAACTTGACGAGTATGGTTATCTGTTTGCAACTGCAACATTCAACTGTTCTAGCTTGGCAGTGGTAGGAGACTATGCAAGTAATAGACAGTGTGGCAAGGGTCAAAGAGGGAGGACTTTCTGTCCTCCGATCTGGAGGCTTTCAAGGTCACCAGAGGCAGAAAATTCCCCAGCCCTAAGGAAGGTGCTGGGATCTGGGGAATCAAGTCCAAGGGTGAGAGATAAACTCATCATCTCTGGGCCTTGATGAGGTCATTGATGAGGTCAGGAATGATGTGATGCACTTTGGAAAGATTGCCATTAAAAAGTGGTTATGCTTTCTAAACTTTGATGTGTTAAAGTGATAAGCTTTGGATATCTTAAAAAATGTACCTACGTGAAACATCTTCTTCCTCAGAGAAATCATTTCTAATTTCTATTACTTGCTGTATCAGTTGTTCAAGATGTGACCGAGGCAAAGATTTTGTGAAACAGTATCTTTTATACATTGCAGAGTCATCTGAAAATGTGTAGCAAGGGGATGCCTGGGTGGCTCAGTTGGTTAAGCCGCTGCCTTCAGCTCAGGTCATGACCCTGGGGTCCTGGGATTGAGTCTTGCATCGGGCTCCTTGCTTGGCAGGGAGCCTGCTTCCTCCTCTCTCTCTGCCTGCCTCTCAGCCTGTGTGTACTCTCTCTCTCTGACACATAAATAAAATCTTTAAAAAAAAAATGTGTAGCAAGATATAACCTGAGATCCAGTTGAACCCATATATTTAAAAAATAATCTTAAATACAGGGGAGAAAAGCTTTGTGAATAATCCATTTTTACTTAAGCACTACTTATATAAAAAATGCAAGTAATTCAAAAAATTAAATATTATTTTACCAGTCTGGTTCTTGGATGCAAACATTGACATATGCAAACAATAACAGCTTATTATGCAGGAAAGGAATCTCTTTAAAGGTAATCTCATAGGGGCACCTGGGTGGATCAGTGGGTTGAAGCCTCTGCCTTCGGTTCAGGTCATGATCCCAGGGTCCTGGGATCGAGCCCCACATCGGATTCTCTGCTCAGTAGGGAGTCTGCTTCCCTACCTCTCTCTCTCTGCCTGCCTCTCTGCCTACGTTGATCTCTGTCTTTCAAATAAATAAATTAAAAAAAAAAAGGTAATCTTGTAGCACATAAAGTGGAAGAAATGACTGAGGAAAATGTAACCAAGGACGATTATGCATCTGGGAATATATCCAAGATCATACCCCAGGAGCACTCCAGTGAGGATGCTAACACTCGCCCTATTGGACACTCGGCACCCTCCAGTTAACTCTCAACTGTCTTGCATCATGTCCTTCTCCCATGACTCAAAAATCCCATTTTGGATATTGGGAGGAATATCCAACTGCCTGAGCCTCTCCATGTGCCCTGACTGCCGGGGAGAAGACAGAACATCTACCCCCTTTAGCTTTGGTAGTAGGGCGGGGGGAGTTTTCTCTCCACATATCTTTGGATCTTCCAAGGTGGAAAGTGTTTTGATGGCAAGCATCAAAAAATTACAAATTTCCATCACAGTCCACCTTTTCCTAATATCATGATACTTTCTTCATCCAACATTTCATTCTAAAACAAAACAAATCCTTCTACCAAATGCCACATTGCCTCTGCTCAGCCTTCTGGAAGCACATCCACCAGGTCTTCAAGGCAACCAACCCAAAGTCCCATCGCTCACTGATGCTCTCTCCCTTTTCCATTTCTGTTACAATTTGGTCTCTGATGTCCCTCAAGATGATCCAAATGATCCACCAACACACATGAAGTATAGGGTCGTGGGGAAATAAGGGAACTAAAAAGGAAATTAAACACATTTTTATATTTTATAATGAATATAAATACATACAAAATTCACACGGGGAACACAGATTGAGTTGCAGACCTCATGTCTGTGAACTCTTCAAGAGGCTGCGTTGGGATTAATGGTCTTGCTTTCCTACTCATTTCCTCCTCCCTCTGCCTTCAGCAAGCATCTCTTTACCAGGTAGAGTGATCCAAACCTCCTTTTCTGGTGGTTCTGTCTCTGAAGGTCCTGCAGATACAGAGGCAAAGTGCACTTTCACTTTTCATTTTGCCCTTGGACTTGGCAGGACTGGATTGTCTAGACCGCAGTCATTCCCTTCCCTGCTGCCACTGTGTAACAAAGGCTCTATTTCGCTTTAAGAGTTGAGACCAATGACCCCAATCAAAATGATAATCCCCCTTTATTTGGCCTGTTGTTCCTGAAAGAGCTGGTTATTGGTAGGTTTCTAATTCAATGGTGCAACTGTTGTGCCATCTAGTAAAAAATACTTCCTTAGAGACTGGAGCCCAAAGTCAGGTATAAGAAGTAAAATTTTGCCTGTGAGGCATTTGAATGTAATTGCGAGGAGTGTCAGATTTTCCCCCTCTCTTGGTTTTAGATCCATGTATTCTGCATCAAGAAGCCTCAGTTTTCATGGAAGAGCTTGCAGCTCTACATCAACATGAATACACGGTCTTTGCTTCTGTTATAATGACTCTGATAGTTTCCTAGGCTTGAGGTGAGTGAACACTACATCTGCCCGGCACTGGGAAGTCTGCCGTGGTGTGTGAGAGACTGGAACAGAGAAGTCTCCACTGAACTCCATGCGTCTCAGAGCAGCAGTTGGGGGAAGGGCAGGAGACAGAGAGCCAGGGTTGAGATGGAGAGTCGTGGCCGGGCTCATAGAGACTGACACAGGCAACACTCAGTGACAGGGCAGCAGACAGGATTGGTGACTGTGACTGTGGAAGAGAGAGCAAGATGGCGGAGAGCGTATCAGGTCCATCACACACGGAGTCTGTGGACGGTAAATGTGAGGAAGCCCTGTTACCAGAGGTCAGAAAGAAACATTGGCAAACCAGCTAGTCTCATCAGAAAATCATTGTGAAGATCAGGAAACATCACTATGACGGAGCCAGTGTGGTCCATTAAGGAAACAATTCTATCTTCTCCTAAATTAGAAACCAGTCTCAGGTGAGGAGCAGCTCGGGGCCAGGAGTTAAGTGCCCTTTGCCCACAGCACCAAGGTGGCAAGATGAAGGGAAACCAAAAGAATTGCTGTCCAGTATCTTCTCCTCTTCCTTTTTTCTTCTGGGAGTAGGACTCCTCCATTTCTAAACAAGCACGTGGTTGCCTCATTAGAGAAACTACTCAGCTTCCCCGGCAGTTCATTGTGACCATGTGACTGAATTCTGGCCAGGAGGATATTTGTGAGAGTGTTATGTGCGACTTCAAGGACACAACCTTAAAAGGAAGCTGTTCAGCCTCCGTGGGAAGCAAGAATAATGACCCCAGAAGATATCTATGCCCTAACTTCCATCGCCTGGGACTATGTTATGTTACACGGCAAAGGGAAATTAAGGAGGCAGATAGAATTCTGGTTCAAATCAGCTGACCTTGAGATGGGGCAATTAGCCTGAGCTCTCCAGGTGGGTCCTGTATAACTTTAAGAGTCTTTAAAAGCGGCTCGGGTCGTGGTCTCGGGGTCCTGGGATCGAGTCCCGCATCGGGCTCTCTGCTCAGCGGGGAGTCTGCTTCCCTCTCTCTCTCTGCCTGCCTGTCTATTTGTGATCTCTCTCTGTAAAATAAATAAATAGAATTAAAAAAAAAAAAAAAAAAAAAAAAAAAGTGGAAGAGGAAGGTGGAAGAGAGAGAGAGAGAGAACGAGAGAGGCAGCAAGATACCGGCACGAGAAGGACTTATTCTGACATTCCTGGCTCTCGAGACAGAGGAGGAAGTGGATCCCAGAAACTAGAAAAAGCAAGGAAAGGGATTCTTTTCCACTGCCTCTGGAAAAGAACACACCTTGATTTTAGCCGAGTGAGACCCGTGTCGGACTTCTAACGTACAGAACTGTAAGATAAATACGTGTCCTCTTAAGCAACCATGTTTACAGTAATTGGTTATAGCAGCAAAATAGAAAACTAAGACACCTTCCATTCGTCTTTTTCCCCTTCAAGTGGGCCAGAATGTGGCGAGTCGGGTATACGCATGTAGATGAGGATAATCCTGGTGAAACAGGGCTAAAGAAAGAGAAATCCCTAGCTGACTATCAGTCAGGGTCCCGCAGGGTGCAGATGGTACAAGCTGGAACCGTTTAATAAGGGGTTGGCGGAGGAAAGCTATAAAGGTAAGGGCAGCACGAGACAGGGAGTCCTCCCTGGGAGAGGAGAACGGGTGATGATGGGAATTGGAGAGAGCATGTAGGAAGGCCACTTCCTATTCCTTGAACCGAAAGACCAGGTTGATGCTGCTGTGTAGACCAGCCTCCTGGGGCTTAGAGGCAGCAAAATGACCTTGTGGATTAAAGCTGTCTACCCTTGGTTTCCCTGGACTGCCTGCCAGCTTGAACTTGTGCAGGAGAGAAAAGCAAACCTCTCCTGTGATGTCACTGTGACTTCAGTCTCCATTAAATCCACCAAACCAATATCCCCTTCAGTATCTCTGAGGCACTAAGGGAATCCGGTCCCTCTCCAGACTGCTGCATCAGTCCCCTCTCTGTCCCACAGCATGGGCACCGGGGCACCAAAGGGCAGGTGAATTCTGTCTTGTCCCTTACATGACCTCACGTGATTCACAGCCTCTGAATTTCATGTCTTCATTTCCTTCAGCTGTGAAATGTTAAGGACTATGCCTGGTCTACTGCCCAGGGTCACTCACAGGTGGAAGGGCTAGAAGAGTAAGGTATTCCTGAAACCCTTTGAAGACCTACTTCCTAGCAATCACCGTGTGTGTGTGTGTGTGTGTGTGTGTGTGTGTGAGAGAGAGAGAGAGAGACAGAGAGAGAGAGAGAGACACATCCACACTTCCCCTGTGCTCAGGCGCTCCTGCAGCGTTGCCTGTCTTAAAAGCCTGATTCCTGTCTCTCCACCAAACTGAACTTTTCCTTAAAGAAACTCCCCACTGCCCCATCTCAAAGTTGTCTCTTTTCCGCTTAGCTGCAAACACTTTCTCTGAAGTCTTCTCTTACCTTGAAAGTTTGCTGATAAGCCTTATCTACCCAGAGAGTAACTTATGGGAGGATGTAGAACACGTGTTCCTGGTCAATTAATCTTCGACAAAGCACGAAAAAATATCCAGTGGAAAAAGACCATCTCTTCAATAAATGGTGCTGGGAAAATTGGACAGCTATGTATAGAAGAATGAAACTCGACCATTCTCTCACACCATACACAAAGATAAACTCAAAATGGATGAAAGACCTCAATGTGAGACAGGAATCCATCAAAATCCTAGAGGAGAACATAGGCAGTAACCTTTTTGACATTGGCGACAGCAACTTCTTTCAAGACCTTTCTCCAAGGCAAGGGAAACAAAAGAAAAAATGAAGTTTTGGGGACTTCATCTAGATCAAAAGTTTTTGCACAGCAAAGGAAACAGTCAACAAAACAGACAACCCATGGAATGGGAGAAGTATTTTGCAAATGGCAACATAAAGGGCTAATATCCAAGATCTATAAAGAACTTCTCAAACTCAAGGCCCGAAAAACAAATAATCAAGTCAAGAAATGGGCAGAAGTCATGAACAGACACTTCTCCAAAGAAGACATCCAAATGGCTCCCAGACATATGAGAAAATGTTCATCATCATTAGCCATCAGGGAGATTCAAATCAAAACCACATTGAGATACCACCTTACATCAGTTAGAATGGCCAAAATTGATAAGACAAACAAGTGTTGGAGAGTTTGTGGAGAAAGGGGAACCTTCTTACACTGTTGGTGGGAATGTAAGTTGGTGCAGCCACTTTGGAAAACAGTGTGGAGATTCCTTAAGAAATTAAAAATAGAACTTCCCTATGACCCTGCAATTGCACTACTGAGTATTTACCCCAAAGATACAGATGTAGTGAAAAGGGCCTCATGCACCCCAATGTTCAAAGCAGCAATGGCCACAATAGCCAAACTGTGGAAAGAGCTGAGATGCCCTTCAACAGACGAATGGATAAAGAAGATATGGTCCATATATACCATGGAACAGTACTCAGCCATCAGAAATGATGAACACCCAACTTTTGCATCAACATGGATGGAGATTATCCTGAGTGAAATAAGTCAGAGAAAGACCATTATCATATGGTTTCACTTATCTATGGAAATAAGGAATAATATGGAGGACATTAGGAGAAGGGAAAAAAGAAGGGGGGAAAATCAGAGGGGGAGATGAACTATGAGAGACTGTGGACTCCAGGAATCAAAATGAGGGTTTTAGAAGGGGGATGGGTGAGCCTGGTGATGGGTATTAGGGAGGGCATGGATGGCACGGAGCACTGGGTGTTATATGCAAGCAATGAATCATGGAACACTACATCAAAAACTAATGATGTACTGTATGGTGACTAACATAACGAAAAAAAAAAAAACACGTGTTCAGGCACTTCCATATTCCTTACAGAATTTAGCACCGTGTGGAACATTCTAAATATTTGTTCACTTACATATTAGTTCCATAAATCGACTCCAAATTGTTGCAATTCAGACAGTCCTAGGACCATCCCTGAATGAAAAAGTTTTCCACTGTAACATGAAACCAGCTCAGCATATGGGTTGGCCCCTCTAAAAGTGTAATTGAGAACAATGCAAGTCTTTCTCTCCATATTAATAGGAAACCATGTCAAATGGCAATCCAATCCATGCATAGGACAAAAGAAATCCTTTTCTCCATCTCTCTCCGCTCTCTGTAATCATCACCCTATAGCAGCTAACTGAAAATCATTTCTCTGGAAACTTCTCAGCTGTAAAAACTCCCCCCAAATAAGCTCCCTGCTCTTTCCTCTCAAATCTGGTTCTTCCCTTTGCACTTGGTCACTCTCTCTTTCCCTCTGCCATGGATGTTTGCTTACAAGATTGTTGATATTTTCCAAGCCATGGGGCCATAAATTAGGGTGTGCCACCCCCAAAGGAAGGTCATGGCCTCACAGGCAACAGCCACACTTCCCAGGCAGAGCTCACTGGGCCAAAGGGAAGGAGCACCTTGCTTTGCATTTAGTTAGGCTTTGCAAAGAGAAAGCGATTGCATTAAGTGGCTAAGCAAAAAGAACACATGTGAAAAACATTTTTATATATAAATATAAAAGCTTATATATTTACATAAAAGATTTATGCAAAATTTATGTAAATACAGTTATAATTTTTAGTTCCTCGGTAATCCTTAGCCATTCAACAAACCAGATTAATCAAACCCTCCTGCGTGCAAACTGCCCCCCATCCATTCTTTTCTTTCCTTGCCTCCAATCCCACCCCCTCACCCCCACCCCGCCAATCCTGAGTAGAACTTTTCCCATTCACCTTCCGCTTCTAACTAACTAAACGTTCTTGGCCAGCCCTGATTCTCATGCTCCAGAAAAATTACCACCGTTTTCACAAGCTTTTTCTGTTATAAGCTTTTAAGGTTTTTAGGAAAAGAGATGCCTGCTTGCCCTTTACAAGAAGACAGTCCCCCGTTTGTTCTCTCCTCTTTCCTGCCCTCAAACCCTTGACAGCATGCATTTCCTCCCCCTCTCCCTCCAACATAAAGCAGACGAAGCACGACTCCTCTTAACAGGTAGTTCAGCCATCAGCATCTAGCTTTTCTCTACTGGGAAATAGCTTGAAACCACATATAATCTTTATTCATTAAATGCTTTGGCCATTCTAGAAGGCTGCTCCTGCCCTACCAGCCCGCCTCTGACTCAGCCTGCCGACTGAGCAAACTTGGTTAGGCAAAGCAAAGCTACCACAATCTCTACTAAACACATTAATCAGGACGTACAGGATTTTTGAGTACAGTGCTTTGTTCCTGTTCATATGAATTATGAGATTTTTTTTTTAAAGGTTCAGTGTTTGACTCCTAGCCATATTGACATTGTTCCATGCACAACCATGGTTCTTTGATGACAAACACCAAAGTCTAGGAAATATGGGGCTGGCTATGTCTTATCTTATATTCTCTGGGTGGTAGCAGATGAAGTTTACTGCATTCAAAGTCCTCTGGTCCTCCTTATGTTGCACCAAGAATTAAAATCTAATCTTTGGTACTGGTACTTGCTTGCAGGGAAGACTTTGAAGTAACCCACAGAGCGTTCATAGTTAAGAAAAAAAAATTCTATCAGTGGAAGATAGTCCCTCTAATGGGAAAAACTATAAAATGACTATCTGAAAGTTCTAGAAGGAACTGGGCAAACCCTTAGAGATGCCGGCTGCAGGCATCTCTCTGGAGCTTTTGAGCATGATCTTCTCCCCAGTCTCGACCCTCTTTCAGAAAGAGGTTTAAGGAATCCGAAGTGCAAGAGATTTAAAGACTTCCCTCACCCCCCTCCCTTCATTTTCAGAAGAGCATGAAGGTGACCTTAGCGGGGGTCACACAGCTTATTGACAGAAATGCCAAAAGGTGGGGGAGGGGTGAGAGCAAACCTCTTCCAAGACAATATTCGCTCTATTGGACCCTTTCTTTCAAGACCACTTGCTCTTTTAACTGGTCTTAGGCTCTATGAAATGGTCCATCGAATACAGGAGAACATTTTCTTTAATTGACTAACTTATATGTTTATATAAATGGCCTATCTTATGAAGGATTTCACAGAAAGCGATTCTGCTAGAAAGAAAACAAAGGTCAAAGTGGCTTAGCAAATAGAAATACTTTATCCTTGATGTTAGTGAATAAACATGCCTAATCTTGTAGGACTAGGAGGTCTTTTAAGAGTAGCCAACTAATCGGGCGCCTGGGTGGCTCAGTCGTTAAGCATCTGCCTTCTGCTCAGGTCATGATCCCAGGGTCTGGATTGAGCCTCCCCGCCCCAGAATCTGCATCGGGCTCCCTGCTCATCGGGAACCCCGCTTCTCCCTCTCACTCCCCCTGCTCGTGTTCCCTCTCTTACTGTGTGTCTCTGTCAAATAAAATCTTAAAAAAAAAAAAAAAAAAGAGTAGCCAACTAAGTGAGCGTGTAGTTCTCATCAAACACAATCAGCAGAATTATTTTCAGTCTTCAAAGCTTTCCAAGTAGTTCTTAAAAACAAAGCAACAATGTAACAAATAACAAGGTAGGCCAAATTTAAACTGTTACATCTAAAACTTATTACAATAGATGTGTATTTAACAAAATTTATTTGCTTTAGTAGTTGTAGGTTTATTTCCTTTTCCTACATAAAGAACTACCTGGTTGGGTGTAGAGGTTCTAGAAGATATGCAACCAATTTCTAGGACTGTTTAATAACCAAACTGCTATCTACATTATTAGCTCTGTTCAAGTGAACTTTGAAATTAATCCAAGTTTTTTTTCTTGATTCTCAACTGAGCCTATTAAAAGCATCACTATACTTGAACTTTCTAGAAAGAAATAGGAATGGAAGTTAAATGGAGCCTGAACATCTAACAGCTAAACTAATGTTTGAGGATTCCAGAGATTCGTACCATGGGAAGAAGCTCAAAGTTTGGAAAGGCTGTAAACATCCCATATCTAAAGATAAACACTTGGGGAATCTTTATGACATTCAGGTTTAGCTCTGTGTTGGCCATACTGAATTATAATTCATCTAGAGAAGCAAAATACTAATGGAAAAGATCAAATATTTGGGATTTAAAAAATAATTCCTTTCATTTGGGACGCAGTCTAAACTTTCTTACAAACCAATGTAAAAAAGTTAATCTATTTATATAGGATAGGTTTCAAATTGCAATTTTCTTTTAAAATCCTAGTTCTGTCCAACTCTTCACACCATCATCATACATTCTACGCAGCATATATATAGAGATGTGTATTCTAAAATTTCACCTTAAATTCCATTTTTCCTTCTATCCTCATTGGGGGCTAACTCTAATAGATTTAAACATTTATAAACATGTTTCTTTGTAAGAAAAAAAAATCAACTTTCCACTGTGAATACAGTTGACTATATTTTGACTGGAACATAAAAGCAAAGGAAGTGGTTACAAAAAATTAATCACGACTATTCAACATTGTATTCAAACCTAAATAGACCACAAGAGTTCCCATTCTACTCAAACTCAAGTTTCTATGAAATACCTTTATATTTTAGGGATCTCAGCAAACTTGATCTGTTTTCGGATCTGTTTTCCTCGGTTTTTACTGGGCAGAAGACTCTCTTTGCAGGGGTGTGAACATTGCAATACTTCCATCTAAGTTACAAAGTTTATTAAAGTGACTTCATTTCTGAACATAAAAGGTCACTTTGGAGAATGCAATCACAGGAAACTAGCTTAATTTAAAAAATTTTTAGAACAAGGGCTATTACATGTTCATTATGCAAAAATATCATAAGGGGAAATGATTTAATATTTTGGGCTATATGCAGGCAATTCCTGGGTGTTCTCCCTTTTTAATCCTTCAAGAAATGTAACATACATCTACATTTTTTTTTCATGACTGGAGCCTACTTTTCCCCAGTCATATCCTTAAAAAAAGCCCCCACCTTTTTAGGCAACTGTCTAGCATTTCATTACAGGGGTCTAGCATAATTACTTAACCGAAGTGGCCATCAATTGGGGATCAATCAGTCATTTCCAGTTTCTGTCTTGTTTAAAAACAATAGTGTAAACCTCTTTATCTGCCTAATTTAGCATATTTTCCCACAAAGTTATGTGTAATTTAAATTTTAATATTTCAGTTTGCCCTCCAGAAAGGCACACAGTTATCTTCGAAGGAATTAGTTATGTTAGTGCCCTCGCGAACCTCCTGACAGATGACACGGGAAGACTCGGGGACTGTGACTTACCATTATCTCATCATCGCCCTACACTCTCCACAGCATGCTGCAGAGCACGGCTGAGCAAGTTTGTGGTGAGTTAACATTACGTATTCTCCATAATACTTCATAGAAAGCTCCTCACTTATATTTCCCGTGGAATAAAATGTCATGTGCTATATATACATAGTACTAATGTATAT
This sequence comes from Mustela erminea, assembly GCF_009829155.1. Classification (NCBI taxonomy): domain Eukaryota; kingdom Metazoa; phylum Chordata; class Mammalia; order Carnivora; family Mustelidae; genus Mustela; species Mustela erminea. The sequence continues at coordinate 89,960,337 of NC_045624.1, read as the reverse complement.
TGGGTATGACTCATCCTGGCTGAAGAATTACCTGTGAATTATTTCTCCCCAGAAAGCACAATGGGCATAGTTCCAGGCATTTATTGCAGTCAAATGCTCTACCCCTGAGCTATACCCCCATCCAGGCATTTATTGAATGAACGCACTCAATAAGTATCTGATGAGCTCTTTGCTTAGTGCTGGGGAAATTAGGATGCTCTTAAAGCACTTGAAACTGAGCAAACACAGAAAATACACTCTTCTAACAATCTGGTGGGCACTCATTGTATACCAACGGTGTGCTCTGTGCTGGTGGTAAGGGTATGGCAATGAGCGTGAGAGACGAGGCGCCTGGCCTCATGTGTGGCATGGCTGGTCTAGAATAATCTAGAAAGGTCTCTTTCGGTTGGTGTATGTCCGAGTATTCTACCTGGGCCGTGGAATTGAGAAGGTTCCACATGTGAATGTAAGTAGAGGCTGTCTTGGCAGAGAAGAATGAAAAGCGAGAAGGCATTCCTGGCAGAAAGAACTGAATGAGCCAAAAACCAGGGTTTAGGTTTTGAGAACAGTGAGTGTGCGCAGGCAAGAGCTTGGTGGGTGTGGAGGCTGACAGTTGGGAACACGGACGTGAGAGTAATTACATAGGGGCCAAATTTCTAAGAGCCGATAGAGTGTGCTAAGATACCTGGTCTTTGTCCTTGTTTCAGAGATGACATTAAGGAGCCCTGTCATGTCATTTAGGAAATTCATTGGTGACTAGAAATAATTTTAATTTCCTACCTCTTTGAATTTGTATTTTAAGGTAAAAACCCAGATTTGGCCAACATTTATCATATGCTTTATTCAAAGTATAACAAACATTGATACCTTAAAAAAAAAACAAAACAAGATTTTGGGTTATAATCTTTTGTTATTGTTTAATTACACTGGTTATAGACAAATGGATTGTCATTAAAAAAAAATTAAAACCTCATTTAACCCCCATCCCAAACATCGTCCCTATCCCTTCCTCGAAAGCAACCACCATCATCTGTTTGCTCTGCCTCTTTCTAGAACTTTATCATTCCCTATTCCTGTATGTATGTGTATATGTGTTTATAGAAATAGGGCATTGTAATGTTCCTCCTTCATCTTTGACTTCAACCCTTGTGGGTCTTCTTACCAATAGTATGTCCATGTCAAGACTGCCCTGGTTGTCTCACAGTGTAGAACATATACCATTAGCACATAGCCATGACTGGCACATAGAAAACACTCAAGAAATGATGAAGGATGAGAGAGAGAGGTAGCTGCTAAGGCTTAGGGTACTAATTACGTAGATGACTGAAGTGGCCAAAGTCCAAGTCCACACTAACCAGTGGTCAGCATTTCGATTGCAGAGTCCTGAGCGGATGTCAGAATTGCGGGCTCCGTAGACCATGCTTTCCAGAGAGGGTCCCTGAGACCTCATTTTATCAGAGAGGTTAATAGCCACATTCCATTAGCCATCTTGGAAAGGCCAAACACATCCTACGACTTTTTTGTCTGGCGAACAGCCCAATATGTGAAATAGCACCTGACTTGTTCGTGATGTGATTAAAAATGCAGCCGCTCTCGCCTCCGGGTGGGCTGCCCTTTCCAGATCTGATCCCCAGCCGCGGCAGCACCAGACACAACAGAAGAGCAGGCTTATTCTTGTAGAGGGGCTGAGGTTGTAAAGTTAATGCTTCTAGAAGGCCCACAGCACTGCTGTTGGGGACAATGAGGCAGGACTGTGGCTATCAGAGAGGGCGTGCCTTTTAACCAGCCTTCTTACCATTTCTGAAAGGAGTTCACGTCAAAGACTGCATCTACCCAGGGTAAAAATACTGGACTGGGAATTAGGAGCTACTCCAGTACTAGCCGTGAGTAGTAGTGGAGCATTCAACTTGCTAACTCAACCTACTGTCCTGGATCACCCTTGGTATGAATTAATAACCCAAAACTGGGAGCTAGGTTTGCAGCAAGAGTCGTTGATGCTCTCATTTCAAGCCCTGGTACAAAGATATTCCCTGAACCGTCCGACAGTCAAAATAGAGGTTAAATAAATGCTTTTTTTAAAAAAAAGCTTTTATTTATTTATTTGACAGAGAAAGAGAGAGAGAGACAGGAGAGGGAATACAAGCAGGGAGAGTGGGGGAGGGAGAGGCAGACTCCCCACTGAGCAGGGAGCCCGATGTAGGGCTCAATCCCAGGACTCTGAGATCATGACCAGAGCCAAAGGCAGATGCTTAACAGCTGAGCCACCCAGGTGCCCCAATGCCTTTTTTTTTTTTTTTTTTAAGATTTATTTATTTTAGAGAGAGCAAGCACATGGGTGAAAGCTGGGTGGGGAGAAGGAGATAAGGAGATAAGAAGGGAGAGAGGGAAAGATAGAATCTTAAGCAGGCTCCATGACCAGCATGGAGCTGGACGTGGGACTTGATCTCACAACCCTAAGATCATGACCTGAGCCAAAATCAAGAGTTTAACTTAAGTTAAAGTTAAGTTTAACTCTTAAGTTAAAGACTTAAGAGTTAAGAATTTAACTTACGCTGACACTTAAACAGCTAAGCAACTTAGGTGCCCCCAATAAATGCTTTTTCATTCATTCATAAGCATTTCTGAAGGACTGAAGGACCTACCATGCCCTGGGCATGGGACTGGGAACTCATGAGGGAAAGTGGTGAGGACTTCTGGGACTCTCTGGGAACTGAACTAGGCATTTTATTTTTATTTTTAATAATTTTTTAATAAACATATAATGTATTATTAGCCCCAGGGTACAGGTCTGTGAATCGCCAGGTTTACACCACTTCACAGCACTCACCATAGCACATACCCTCCCCAATGTCCATAACCCCACCACCCTCGCCCTATCCCCCTCCCCCAGCAACCTTCAGTCTGTTTTGTGAGATTAAGAGTCTCTTATGGTTTGTCTCCCTCCCAATCCCATTTTTTCATTTATTCTTTTCCTACTCCCCAAGCCCCCCACATTGCATCTCTACTTCCTCATATCAGGGAGATCATATGATAGTTGTCTTTCTCCGACTAACTTATTTCGCTAAGCATAATACCCTCTAGTTCCATCCATGTCATCAAAAATGGCAAGATTTCATTTTTTTCTTGATGGCTGCATAATATTCCATTGTGTATATATACCACATCTTCTTTATCTATTCCTCTGTTGATGGACATCTAGGTTCTTTCCATAGTTTGGCTATTGTGGACATTACTGCTATAAACATTCAGATGCACATGCCCCTCAGATCACTACGTTTGTATCTTTAGGTTAAATACCCAGTAATGCGATTGCTGGGTTGTAGGGTAGCTCTATTTTCAACTTTTTGAGGAACCTCCATACTGTTTTCCAGAGTGGCTGCACCAGCTTGCATTCCCACCTAGAGTGTAGGAGGGTTCCCCTTTCTCTGCATCCTCGCCAGCATCTGTCATTTCTTGACTTGTTAGTTTTAGCCATTCTGACTGGTGTGAGGTGGTATCTCATTGTGGTTTGAACTAGGCATTTTAAATGGAGAAAGACAGAATCTGGACTTAAAAAGAATAAAGGAAGAGTTAAAAAGTTAAAATATTAGAATATAGAAAGTCCTTTTCTCCTCCTCTGGCTATTACTGAATTTCAGCATCCTTACAAAGTCAAGGGAAGTAATACCATCAACTGAAATAAAATTTTCAAAATAATGTTTAAAAGTACAATTTTAGGTAGATTGCTATAAAAATATACAGAATTTAAAAGTTTTTCTAAAATTTAACTATCAGATAGTTAATCAGATTGGTGATTTTCAAGCAACAGTTTTAAAACAAAAAGCAGACCTCAAATTTTAGATGTCCGTGTATTTTGTCCAAGTACATAGCTCATATAAAAAATCTTTTAATATTTCTAACGTAAGTAGTTGTAATGATTTCTCTTAAACTTCCAGTTCTATAAACGTTTGTGACGGTAACTATCATAGTTGCAAAAAGCTGATCAGGGAGACAAAAACTCTTACTTTTAAAGGTCTTAAATTTTATTGGCTTACTTATAAAGATCTATACATTTTATTGGCAAGTATTCCTATGCCACACCCCTTTCAGTAGGGCACTCATGAACGAAGGTAAAGATAAGATATGCTAGAAAAATCAAACTAGATCATGACAAGTAATCAAATCTTAAAATGTTTAATTGACTACATTTAAGTTAATCCTGCTATGAATCTAATTAAATGAGAAAAAATTTAAGAGCTTTGCTAAGGCTCTTGAGCTTTACCTCAATCATTAATCTCTCTCTTATTCAATTTTATTTTATTTTTATTTTTAATTAAAAAATATATATTTTATTTATTTGACAGAGATAGGGAGAGGGAACACAGGCAGAGAAGGGAGACTGGGTGAGGGAGGAGCAGGCTTCCCGCTGAGCAGGGCTCCAGGATCATGTGCTGGGCTGAAGGCAGATGCTTAAGGACTGAGCCACCCAGGCATCCCCCACCCTATTCAATTTTAAAGCTCTAGGTTAGCAACCAGATGCTAAAATCCACAAACAAAGAATAAACAGTGAGCTGAAAATGTGTCCTAGTTAAACTGTTTCTATGGCATTCCTGTTAAATATAGATAAGACATTTTTAAAGAGGTTTGGAATTCACAGGCATAGATGGGTACAAAGTGTCACCCTACCTCCAGCGGGATCTTGCCGCCTTTGCGGGAGGTGAAGTTCAGTGGGTAAGCAGCCTTTCAGAAAGCCCATGAAGAGCACGGATGCAACCCCTTTATATCTCTTTAGTGACCATTTTAAAACGTTCAAATACAGACTTGGGTCCTCATTTGTGACCTGTTTTGACATATTTAAGAATAGACAGATGACTGTTTTTAAGACAGTAATGATAAAGACCTGCTTGAATCATCATGGTAAACTAGGTCAGGTTGCTCATCAACACCCCCTCCCCCCCGACCCAATCTCAAACTACAAACAACAAAGGTTTATAACTCTCATGCTACATAGCCATGAAATGGTCTTGGCTTGGGTAATGTCTGCTGGCTTCAGGCATAGCTAGATCAAGATATTCCAAGATAGACCTTAAGGATCTGCCCTGTTGCTTCCCTCCATTCTAACTTCCTCTGTGGTTAGCCCTGGTCTCAAGTGGCCTCCACCAGTTCTATCCATATGATTCTAAGTCCAGGGAGAAAGATTTTTCTCTCCCACAAAAAAACCCCCCAGAAGCTGTCTAACTGGAAAATTTGAGTTGTATACCTACCCCTGAACCAAACACTGGGAAGAAGGAGATAGAAATGCACTGAATTATTAGCCTGGAGCCCATGGAGGGATTGGCCCTATCCAAATTAGGTGGGCTGATGGTGTCAAGGGACTAGTCCCCTCAAAAAACTCTGGGTGCTGTTACCAGACAAAGGGATGTTACCATAAGCCCAAATAGCAGTTTCTGTTGCATGGTCTGAGAGTGAAAATACCATGACTCCCTGCTTGATTCAGGCCTTCCCTATTCTAGAAGGTGACAGCACCCCTATGTGCTCCTTTAATGGTTCTAAGGAAGGATTATTCAATTTTTATTACTTATCCAGCAAGCAGATTCTGAGGGTATTCCGTACATCAAAAACTCTGCCACTGGACGGAAATCTAAATGCCAATAAAACACAGTGCCTGCCCTCAAAGAGTTCCTAAGGACAACGGGCATTTGACACAAAATTATAAATTCCTGTCCCACATATTATAAAAGGGACATATAGAAAGTGCTCTGTGACATTTGTTCTGAATTTTCCTGGTCATTGAACATTCTTTTTTTTTTAAGCTCACTTCAGAATCTCACAAAGTACACTTAAATCTGATTTTTCAAAATCTAGTATTGTTCATGAGAACAATATTCCGTAAACAGCCAGGTTTTAAAACCTAAAGGTCAAAGTCTAGAATGTGCCATCCTTGTTTTACATCAATCCAGGATTTAAAATGACGTTCATAAGTGGCATTCTAAGACTATGAAGGTGACCTTGAAAGCAGAGAGTTGGTTTTTTCCTTCAAACAAACAATGCCTCAGAAAGACAACTGTTACATGGTCTTTGAGACGGAACAGCCAACACTTTGCAGTCCCATCTGCCATTCAAATGCTGCAGAATTTTCCAGTAAAGACTGCCTTACACTGAAGCAGGTCAGTCCAGGTGAGGACACATGTGGACCGGATAAGAAAGTAAGGGTCGTGTCAGCAGGAGTAAAGCTTCGACAAGCTCCGCTAAAAAAAGTGATTCATTCTTCCTAAATTTGTAACATCTTCAGAAACCAGAGGAAGTCGTATGAAATAGAACAGAGAGAAAGAATTTGTTCATGAGTGAAATTTGGAAGTATTCCTAAACTGATCTCAAGTCTGGTGACATTTTTTTTTTCTACTTGAATAGAAATACACGTTAAGTAGAAAGTGGACATTTAAGACTTAAAGAAGTGTTCCGAACATGGAGACTAGTTTTTATTTAATTGCATTGAAGAAACATTTATTGAGCACCTACAATGTGCCCCTGTCACATTAGGCAATGTTTATGCATAAATCAGTGTTGCACAATACTTGGCCTTGTCTTACTGTCTATTGGAGATAAGGGCATAAACAAATAGTTACAGCATTATGTCATTTACGCTGAAACAGGCTTTTACAAGGTGCTGGTGGACAGAGTTGGGGGTGGAGAGAGGAAAGAGAGGAACCCTGTTTAAGTGGAAGCTTTAAAGATGCATGGTAGTTCACTAAGCTGATGAGTTCAGTGGGGGTCCATGGAGCAGAGGGCAGAAGTATAAAGTGTGTCTCTACAGGCAACTCCAAAAAGCTCATATAGGCAGAGGGAAGCCATTGAAACCTTTGGAACAAGAGAATGACTTGATCCAAGGTGTGCCTCAGAAATCCTTCTGGTGGTGATAGGGTGGGTTGGACAAGGAGAAGGGGAGAGTTTGGAATAGACACAGCAGCTAGGGGTGGGGGCGGGGGTGGTTCCTGCAGGGGTTCAGACCGGACATGAGGACAGACTGAACTGAGGCAGGGTGGTGACACTGGGACAATGGGAACATGGTGGCTAGTTGCTAGTGAAGTAGAAAGGACAGGAGCTAGTGACAGGGAAAGGTAAGGTGAGGGAAATGGTCAACACAAGCCCCAGGCTGGACTGCCTTTAAGGACGTGGGATCTGTAGAGTCTCACAAGGGTCCCAGGCTTGGTTTAATGCTCTGTCAACATCTTGAAACCATTAATTTTTGAACAAAGGGCCCACATGCTCATTTTCATTCTGCATTGCCCTCTGCAAATCCTATAGCAAGGTTTGTTCCCAGGCTTGTCCTGAGCTCAGAGGTGGATCACCATGCTAATAGTAGAAATTAGAAACAGAAGAACAGATTTTGTTCTAAGAGGGATTGGTGGGGAAGGGTCACTTTTGCAACACATGTACTTATGGGCCATCAAAGTAGAGCTATTCAATAGGTTGTTAGAAATTGGATGTAAATTTCACGCACAGTACAAACTAGAGTTACAGATGTAGGGAGTACCAAGCCTAAGGTGGTGGAGAGGTTGGGCTTGGATGAGAGAGTTCAGAGGGAAAAGAAGCTGTTGATGCAAACTTTGGGAGCATCTATGTTTAAAGGAAAGAGAGGGGAAAGAGAAACGGCAGAGGGGGCGTTAGAGTCCTATGGGAAAATTTTGGAATTGTGTCCTGGAAATGAAGGAAAAAAGTCTCAAAAAGGGAATGTGAGATAAGCCACAGAGACCCAGTAGGGACAAGGGCCATTGCACTTGGCAGTAAGAGGGTCCATAGTAATCACTGAGACCAGTGGTGAAGACGGAGGTCCTATTATAATGGAATAAAGGAACAACGAAAAGGAAACAGAAAGGAGAGCAAACTATCTTTTCAAGTACCTGGGCTAGGAAAGTCAAAAGAAGGAAAGGAGTTGAGAGTGTTGAGAATAGAGAAAGGTTTTTTGGTTTGTTAGGACGGGAAATCGAGCGGGTTTACATGTGAGAGCCTTGTCCTTAGCAGGTCAGAGGAGGACACAAACTTCCAAAACAAAAGTACATTCTGGAATGGGGAATGGAGACAGACAGATCCACAGATGGAACGGTCAGAGGCTGAATGCGTATTCTATACATTAGTCCCTGCACATATGAGTTTAAAAAAGCAAACAAACAAACAAACCCTCAACAAATCACTTAACTTTCTCAGTAATGTTAAGTTTACTCCTGAGAGTGAGACGGTCAGGGTTTGAGGCTTTAGAACAGTGCTGAAGGTAACTCTTTGCAGTCTTGAGAAGAACTGACCAGGGACAAATACCACTGGTGAGTAGCAGGGAGGGCTCAGCAGCTGCCAAAGCAGAAGCCAGTCTCATGAAAGAGGCAGAATTGAACCATGCTTGCCATGTCTATGGATGAAAAACTAATAAGCAACATTGGCCCAGGGTATTAGAGTTCAACCAGGGGAAAAGCATTTTTCTCTATTTTTTTTTTTTTTTTAATTAAGCTCTGAAGACCCTCCATGGCCATCACAACGGCATCTGCTTTCTCTGTGTTGCGGGGCTGCCCAGCCAGCACCAAGGATCCTGGGCATTTTGGGGATGGGGGGCGAACCGATCAGAAGGCTAGCGCAGGGCAAGTGCTGATTTAGTGAATAATTAATGCATCACCAAGACCTGAGGCTCCTGACTCCCGCAGCAGAAAGGAAGTTTATAAACCCATAAAGCAGCTTTACTTTGCGGTCTAATGATTAAACTTTCCCTGGGCCCGATTTCATTGCAGCTCAGTTAAAAGCTGACCAACGAGCCACTTAAACCCTTCCCCCTGGGATAATTAAAAACAAGCAAAATCTCCTGGCTGGGCTAGCAACTGCGGGGACTCCCCCCACCCCTTGCAGGGCACTTTTGCGGAAAACGCCAGCTTTGACTCCATCCGCTGCGCCAAGGCAGCAGAACTGGGCTGGTTCGTGGAAGGGCGGCGTTCCGCCGGCCCCCTCTCTTCCCTCCCCAACTCCCAGAAGGTGCGTGAGCTACTGTTCACCCCTGATCTAACCAGACAGGTCGCACACAGTGCCATTAGGAGCCCTCCCCCACCCCGCCCCCCCCACATGTGTAAACCATGGAGCTCCTCTCTAGAATCGCCGCGGTGGCGCTTTGCGGAGATGGCGAAGTGTGTCTCATTCGTGGTTGAGCCAACCCTGTCACGATGACATGGGAAAAAGCCTCACCAACAATGGTGTCATTCGAGAAATTACCTGAATTAGAGCCATCGCCTGGAAGTAGGTAAGAAGTAGATTTTTAAAAACAATTAAGTGGGGAATTCGATGCCGTGGCCACCTGGGTGGCAGGGACTAAAGGCAGGTCCCGAATAAATGCACGTGCGCGCCCGGGGAGCCCAGTGAGCAGCAGTTTTCCCGGCTTCGCGTGGAGACCTTGGAGATACCGCGTCCAGCCCAAGCTCAGGGATGCCGATTCCTTGTCTCCGGGCCACAAACCTGACAGGTCGACCCTCTTTCTAAAGGGTTAACCTGCCTTCTCCCTCGGGCGGGAGTCTGCGGTCCCGGGTACCCTTTCGTGACTCACTCGTTGCAAATGTAAACGCCCGAGCGCGCGGTAGGTCCCGCCGGGCCCCCCTCGCGCCGCGATCCCCACACCTACCTCCGCCACCAGCCCAGACGCCGCCCGCCCCCCGCGCGCCGCGCACCCGGGACAGCCCGGAGCCCGCGGCGACCGCAGGCGCGGCCTTAAAACAAAAGAGGCGCCCCGGGAGGGTGGGACCCGGACCTCACCCCCTCCTCGCCCGGCGGTGGCCGCCCGCCCCCTCAGCCCCTGCTCTCGGTGTGCGCATGAGCGGAGGCACCTCCCCCGGTTCCTCCCAAGGCTAAACTTTCTAATTCCCTTCTTTGGGCTCGGGGCTGCCGGCGGCGGGGAGAGCGCTCTCACCGCCCGGGTGAGGAGGACAAAGTGGCTGCGCGATTTTCTCCCCTCCCGACCCTCGGACTCCCCGCTTCCGTGGGAGCGGCAGGAAATGGAAGGGCCCCTCTCTGCTCTCTGAACACTTGCTTTTTTTTCCCTTTACTTCTCCAGAAAGGAAGACGAGGGGGAAAAGGGCAGGCGGCTCGGCCGGTGCGTTCTCCAGTCCTCCGAAGGGGCTGTCCCCTCGGCTGCAGGGACTGGCCATGGGGCTGCTCCAGGTGTTCGCTTTCAGTTTCTTAGGTAATTCCTCGGACGCGGTGGTGGGGGGAGAGGGTGGGGGGAGGAGGCGTGGGTGGGGAAGAAGCCCCTGAAGGCGTTTGACCCTGCTTCGAGGGCGCCTGGACGATCGGAGAGGGACTGGGGTGGGAATCGTGCCCCGGGATTAAACGCCAGCGCCCTCGGTGGCGGCTGAGGACTGCGCGCGAGGATCGCTGCGGACCCGCAACCTGGGGGCTCTGTGACCAGAACTGGGGATCCGCGGCCCCTGCTCCGGGCTTTGCACCTTCGGCGGGTTCACGGTGGGTCTCTCCACTGCGGGGGGATGGGGGGGGGTCAGGCTTCCTGGGGTCGGCTGGGAGCTTGTCGCCGAGAGCTGCCCTGGAGCCCATTTCCCGGCGAAGCGTACAAGCTGAGCGCAGGCTTAGTCCTGGGAACAGATTGGAGCCATGTGGCTTCAATTAACCATCGCTGTTTGCCCCCGGATGGCGCCAGAAACAGCTGGACCGGGTGCTTCCCTGGAATGACGAAGCGTTGAAGGCACTCCAAAGCCGCAGGGACTTGTCCACTCGCCCCTTGCTTGGGAAAGCGGCGCCCCCTGCGAGTCCTGCTGCCTCGCCCCCAAAGAAGCGCCCGGGATCTCCGAGGGTGCACGCACGCACACTCACACATTTCCACGCGCACGCACACACGGTTTCACACTGAGGATGCACAGGCTGCCGCGTGCACGGAGGTTCATACACTCACCCCCCCACCGGCGCGCGCATGGATGTTTGCCCGCTCGCCTGCCTGCGCTCAGGTCCAGGCACAGGCACATCGAAATGGCTGGTCTGCACGTCTACCTTTTGTGGCTGGAGCTGCTTCCCCAAGGCAGATCTGGGTGGGCTTGAGTGTCTCTAGGTCTCCCGGGAATGATATTCTGGACTGCCGGACCAACGTGATACCGTGTCTCTTTCCGAACCCTCTCCACGTGCCGACCTCCTCCTCGCTCATCTTTCCACTGGGCTTTTTTCTGTGCATTCTACTTTATTCTGAACCTACTCTGTTCCCGCCCCTTCTTGTACCTTTCGCTTGGGCGCGCTCCCTGCTTGTGTCCTACCCACTCCCCCACCTCCCGGGTCGCCTGCCCTTTTCCACAGCCCTGTACGGAGCCAAAGTGCGCGCTCAAGAACCCGAATTCAGCTATGGCTGCGCGGAGGGCAGCTGCTACCCCGCCACCGGTGACCTTCTCATCGGCCGAGCACAGAAGCTCTCCGTGACCTCGACGTGCGGGCTGCACAAGCCTGAGCCGTACTGTATTGTCAGCCACCTCCAGGTGAGGGCGGAGATCCCAGCTCCCGGCTCTACGCGCGCCTCCTCCGGTCTAGAGACCCAGGAGCCGGGCCCTGGGGACTCCACATCCTGCCAGCTATCCAGATAGGAAGCGCGGCCAGTCGGGGAGTCCCGGGATTAGACTGGCTGCTCACCCTTTTTTGCTCCATCTCCGTTTGCACAGTTGTATCCGCCAAACATTTCCTGCCGCCTCCACTGCGGGCGCAGTCAGCATGGAAAGGCAGGACTGCAGGCAACCGGGTCCCTGCCCCGGATCCTGACCCCGAGCCTTCAAAAAGTCCTGAGTGCTTAACGTTTTGTGGTTATTTTAAATCTGTCCTCCTTAGAATGTGTGTAAAAGATAGTTTATCTCTTTTTCTTATACTGGGTAGTGATCTTGGGTTTTTCCCATTTCTCTTGGATAAAGGGTATGGTAGCACTGATGGATACCTTGCAAGGTCATTCCAGTCACTGACCCTGATTTTCTTTACTGTGGTGTTGTTCCCCATCTACCTCCATTAGATACTTCTTCAGAATTTCCTGGTTGCCATGGTACCCTGACAGAGAAGGACCCAAATGAAATTTCTGGGTGCCTCCTAACAACGGGGCCAGGATCTTAGATTTCAAAGGTCACATTTTTACAAAGTCAAAACTATATTTTATTATTTTTAAAAGATTTTATTTGTCAGAGAGAGAGGACAAGCAGGGGGTAGTGGTAGGCAGAGCAGACAGGAGAAGCAAGCTCCCAGGTGAGCAAAGAGCTACATGCGGGGGCCCAAGACCCCAAGATCATGACCTGAGCCCAAGGCAGACACTTAACCAACTGAGCCACCCAGGTGTCCCAAAATTAACTACCTAGAATCAGAAGCCTTTTGCTTAATTTTTTTTTTTATTTTTTTTTAAGTAGCCTGTTATTTCTGACCTCTAAAGCAAGCAAAAGGCAGCTAGTCTTACCTGCTTCCAAGTGCCAGAGCCAGCTGCTCCAGTTTTGGTCCCTCCACCTGACTGGATACCTGCCCTTTGGGAGGAGGTCCATGTTGTGTGGTTTGCACCACAGAGACCTTAAAATGGAGCCACTTTTATAAAGCCAGGAGAGAGCCCATTCTGGAGACTGGAGAAATTAAACCAAAGGAATGCGGTAAAGTGGATTCTGCTCCTTTGCTTCCAGGTTTACACAGAGATGTCTAGACTGCTTCCTCCTGATTAGAAGGGTGGCTATAATTAAACTTTTTTTTGAGTTCTGGTAATTGTTCTCCAGTATTAGTTTCCTTGGCTACAGGTTAATGAAGGCAGTTGATGTTACCTTTTCTAATATTAGCATGTAAATCTTACCTAAAATATTGTGTTAACATTTACCTCGGAGGCGAGGACATCCTGTAAATGAATCACCAGATTCTGAATCTGGCTTTGACCAGAATGAGAATTGAATTGTTTGTCTTCAAAGCCAAGTCAAGGCAAACTCTCTGGATTATGGGATCAGCCATGAAAGTGTGGAGTGCTCTTTACAGATAGCAGATTCTAAAGAAAGGGCCTGGGTGTGCACTTCTCTCAAACATTTAATGGGTCTGAAAACTGAGGCAGGAATCTTAAGTATTTTGTCCAGGGTCCCATTGAATTCCTGACTTCTGTTCTCTCGCTTTTTCTTAGTACCTTTTGCTCGTCCCTAATCCTTTCGGGAGGAAGGGGATAACTAATAATTAAATAAGGACAAACATAAAAGTACAATTCGTTGATACTGTCCTTATCAGAATATTATCCCTGCTTCAGTGTTGTTCGATATTTGTGGATCTTTACCGATGCCATTCTCAGCTTCGTGAAGGTCCGTGTTGGCATTCTTTGAGTTGGTCTCAGTGTACAGTGCTCTTAACAAAGCACCACAGCCTCGTCCCCACTTCCCAAATATTCCGAGCGGTTTCTGGGTTAGTCTGCAAGCTGCCACCATTAATTCTTGGGCAGAGCAGAAGCTGAGAAAACGGGTTCTGTATTTCTCAAAGCTTCTTAAATTCATCTGCGTAATACTTGGCCTCTGTCTTATGTAGGTTTTAGAAAAACAGGCCGAATGCATTGTTCTTTTTATTTTCTCCCCTTTCATTTTTCAGTTTGCTTTATGTCAGCAAAAATTCTTTAATACCTCTTCTGCATTTTACTGGAAGAGTAAGCTTCTCTAGCTATTCATTGAGATGAAGGCTTATGCCTAGAAATTTCATTTTGATTAAATTAATAGCTTGTGGAAACAATGCCACCTTTTACTTCTGACCTTGAATTTACAAGCGTGGAGGAAATTTTCAGCAGTAATGCATACCCCGTAAGTTAAAAAGCAAAAGGCATATTATGTGTCATGTAAGTAATTTTGAGACATTCATTTTTCTTGAAGCAAGTCAGCTTGATTTCTGTATTGTGGGCTTAATTTGTGGTGTGTGTGCATTTTGTGTGTGTGCTTCCTAGACTCATGAAACTGACTTTCCTTTCAGGAGGACAAAAAATGCTTCATCTGCAATTCACAAGATCCTTATCATGAGACCCTCAACCCTGACAGTCATCTCATTGAAAATGTGGTCACTACATTTGCTCCAAACCGCCTTAAGATTTGGTGGCAATCCGAAAATGGTATGTGCTTGGTGTGTGATTGGTCACCTGGAAGGAGTTTACAGGCTCCTGGGTATTTGTAATCTTGATTGGTTTGTCTGCCCTATAATTATGGCCTTTGGCAGATTTACTGCCTAGCACTAACTTTTCTTGGTAAAATCTGATCTTTCTTCCTCAAGTATGCACTTTCTGTAAGAAAGAAGTCTTTGATGCTAGACCAAAGGAGTATTTTGTAGCCCTCATCCTGAGGGGAGTCTTTGTGGGGGCGGCTGTATCTGTTGGGGATGTGGAAGGCCCTGCACAGCCCTAAATCTTCCATAAAATATGGCATCTTTCATTTTGATCAACCCCAAAGGAAAAGGCAAAAGCAGCCCCCCTACCATCAGCGTCCTTCCCTCTAAGAAAATCAGTAATAGTACTGTGACTCAGCACTAGGTCTGAATTTTTCAACGACTCTGTCAACCTAGATATGACCCCCACTCAATTTCTCTAGTGAGTATGTGAAGCCAGCTCCTTTTTCCTTTCTTTGCCTTGGGGTTTGGGTTTAATTTTTTTTTTTATGTATTTTATTTATTTGACACAGAGAGAAAGATCACAAATAGGCAGAGAGGCAGGCAGAGAGAGAGGGGGAAGCAGGTTCCCTGCTGAGCAGAAAGCCCAATGTGGGGCTCGATTCTAGGACCCTGAGATCATGACCTGAGCTGAAGGCAGAGACTTAACCCACTGAGCCACCCAGGTGCCCCGGGTTTGGGTTTAGTAAATTCATCAAATTTGGTGTTATTTCACTGGGAAACTAATCCCCCATTAGTTTTGCATCTGTGTCAAACTTGAATGCTGAACTTTGGGAAATAAAGGTAGAGTTACTGTGTCTTCTCAATAACAATGTACCATTAGATCTTCCAAAAAATTATGAGAATTCTGGATCTCAAAGCTGTAAACCTAGGTTTGGCCATAGAGAACATGGATTTGACTAGTTCACTCTCTTACATATGCCCTGTCCCTGGGAAGCTTTTGGAGGCTTGCTGTCATGTAACTTTCTATAAAGAGGAACTCCCTTACTGGACTTCCTTGTCATTGACTATGAAATTATCCTTGCTTTTCAGAAGACTCTTGGGTTCTGGGGAGAGTTGATTGATTATTCATTGGTCAACCTTGGGACTGCATTGGTTACCAGTTTGAGATAGTCTCGTCCTCAAAAGGTGTGTCCGTCCATTAGAGCCTTACCAATTCTTACAGGAGGTTATCTTGGTTGATAGTTGAATGTGATAGAGAAGTTTCTGTAAGTCTGTACTCCAGTCACGGAGGATTTCTGAAAGAGCACAGCGCCGCTTCCAAACAACAGGAGCGTGTCCCGACTGCCCACATTCTTCCAGTGACATGAAAGGACAATTAGAAGGACACCTCAACTTTCGTATCAAGTTGATAGACAGTAATATTGTTCATCATGTGCTGTAGTGCCGGGGGAGGGGAGGGTTTTTCTTAGTTGCTTCAGGAGTTCACCGATATCTGCCACTTTGAATTCGTGGGGCAAGAGGCCAAAGGCCAGAAAGAAGGATTTTCAAGGCGAGGCGCTTGTGTTCTCTGTCCCAAGAGATTCAGTGAGGTTAGCTGATGCCTAGGCTTCAGAAAGTCAGATTGGTTGTTACTGCCCCCATCCCCTCCTTGGTGTCCTCATTATTAAAGATGTTCTTTCTGGATGTGATTTTATCCATTTTCTGTGAGTTTCATCCAAGTGGAGCTTTAGGTGGCGGCCTTAAATTACTGGTGTTCAGGCATCGAAATGGGCTTGGAGGGCACAGCTACTTTTCAGAACCCTTCCTGGGGAATCTACCCCTAGGTCTGACAGAAATCAAACACGCTTTGAAAGAATCACCCTTTTTTTTTCTCTGTGGATTTTTCTTCCCTTATTAAAAAAAACTGCAGTGCGTTATCAGGTTCTAAATCTAAAACGGAATGTGTTTTTAGGGCGCCCAATGCAGCGTATGTTCTTATGTTACAGAAAGGGTCCTAGTCTTGTTTGCACTTTACGTTATTTTGTTATCTCTTCATTTTGAACAAACACTGCAGGTGTTTAAAAGCCTGGGAGAGAAGAGACACATGGGAGCTGAGCTCACCTTCCACTCCGAAATGTCCAGAGTCGGTTTATAATATGGCCCTTTTTAATAAGTTAGATAAGGTTGGTTAGTGTGATTATAATGTTTTTCTTTAACATTCCAACTAACTCATATCCGTTTCAGTGACCACCCCCCCACCCCCTACAACTGGCTTGGCGGTTGTCCAGTGGGAGAGTTTATTTCAAAAGTCCTACTGATTTCCTGAAAATACACCAGCTTGTGACATGATTCATTCTGACACATTCCTGTCTTCCTGCCTTTAAGACTTCCTTTGCTATAGAAGGTGGACCCCCTGAAGCTCTCTCCAACCCAGCAAACAGGGAAAGGTCTCCTTTAGCAAAGAGGCAGCCTGGAGGGCTGGAGGTATTGGCGAGGAGGAGGGAGGTACTTTCCATCTCTGGAATTCCAGTGGCCTTTTTAGTGTGTTAACGTGGGACTGACCCACCCTCAGGGCCTGGTGTGAAGGCTGGTTTGTTTGTTCAGGCTTCCCCCAAAGGGAAGATGTTAGTATTTGTTCTGGGCCGGTGTATTTATTTGAGGGACTCTTTGTCTCTGGCATTGTTTTTCGGTGGTGGGGATGCATCCAAAGGCTTCCCCGTCGGGGATAGTTCTTTCTAAATGGGAGCATAACTAATATGCGTGGTAGACTCTTATTTATTTTCTTTGCTGCTGCATTAAAAAAAGGGATATTTGTGTTTTGCCTGGAGGAGGCTTAGATCCCCTGCTTTAAGCTGCAAGCTGAACCCCTACTGTGCACAGGAAGTGACCCCCTCCTTCCCCTTGAGAGCCTCTTGGCTTAGAGGGAGGGGGAGATGTTTTACTTTCTCCTAAGCAAAAGCTGCCTTTCTTGACAGCAACTAGAGGCAATCTGCCGGATGTCTTGTTCCGCTCAGCAGATTCAATGTGTCGAGCTCTGGAACCATTTGTGGAGAACTGGGAAAGCCTTCTGATTTGCGCTTTACCTCCTACGCCAAGGCAGGTTTCCTATCTGTAGCTTCGCTTTCAGATAGACGGCAAGGAGGATTTCTGTGAGGGGCATAAAGAGAATTTGAGACAACAGTCCCAACTGTTCACAGATGTCTCTGTTTACTATTTCCTTTTTGTTATTTCCAAAAAATCTCCTATAGGTGTGGAAAATGTAACGATCCAACTGGATCTGGAAGCAGAATTCCACTTTACTCATCTCATAATGACTTTCAAGGTAAGGAGTTCGTCACTTTCTCACAAATGACACATGGAGAGGCGCCGTGTAATTCCCTTTTTGGTATGGCTCTCTGTTGAGAGTCGGCCTAAATGGGAACTTAAATATTATTGTTGCCATAAATTGGGATCATTGAGCAGCTTTTTAAGATGGGCACAAATTACTATGTTCAACAAATACTCTATCTTCGTGGCAAGCAGGAGAGAGCGAGCCTCTATTCTAAGGTAATTCAACTGTAAACTTTTAATTAGATCTCTTTTTATTTCCCCACGGAGAGAGGCAGCTTTGACTCTCTCCCAAACCACAATAAAACATCTGGAGAGTAAATCCCTGATCCCTTGTGTTGATGTTTTAATGCTGAGTTTGGTAACTGAAAAGGAAGTGTTTTATCTTTAGTTATCAAGGGCTTGCAAAATTTGTGGGAACAGTTCTGCAGTTCCTTAAGAAATGCGTATGCTTTCTTAAATGTGGATTTTCTCATCCTTTTTCTTTTAGAGATGTAAAATGACTCCGGGGCTGGGGAATTTCTCTGGACAAAGTCCCTTTGTTTCTTCATAAGCAGCTGCCTGGAAATGACAGACTACTCATGACTTAAAGTACACGTTGATGCACATAAAACCCATAATTTACCTCCCACTTCTCAGATTAAAACCACTTTGGCTAGTTTTTGGTGGGGGGCTTGAGCTGCACCGTCTCAGGTTAGGAAGAGAGGTGCTGGGGAGGGAGTAACTGCGTGGAAGTTTCGGGAGGCCGAGGAGCATGGAAAGGCATGAAAGTCAGACCACAACTGGGAGGGATGGTGGACTGCTGGTTCCCAGGCCTGAGCCCCTCATCCCCTGCCATCCTCACCCCCGGGCCCCCAGAGGTGCTGTTGCTGCTGGACAGGAAGGCTTCCACTGTGACACTTGATACGGGGGGAGGTCCGGGCTTTCACCAAGCAAATCAACACCGAGCCTCCTCCCTTCATTAACTGCGGCCAAGCCCAGCTTGGTCATTAGAAGTAAAACTCGGCCATGCCCAAAGACGTTACCTTCATGTCTAAAATAGAATTATCATTATTCCCGTCAATGGCCCTATCTTTTACTTCAGAAAGGGCATCTGTGCCTCCATGGGTCGTTCTGAGTTTGCGTACACCCAGAGGTCCTTGGGGTACATGTTCTGTCATTAAATACCCATTTGACTGAGTACGGTGGGCCAGGGATGAAACCGCGCAAGTGCGGAGGGTCAAACAAGCGGGGACACAACAGAGATGTGAGGAATGGGTACAGGCAGTCAGGCTGCCGTGGGTGAGAGAGGACGCCCCCTGCAGGTTCCAGCTCCCGTGTGACAAGCAACATGTATGGGGTTGGACAGGCTTGGGCGTAGATCCCCACCCTGCCCCTTTCTGGCACATGCGGCTGGGGCCTCGGCTTCCTCTTTGGAAGGAAAAGTGGGAGGAATGAGAAGCCCTGCACTGGGGGGGTTGTGTGACCTAGCCCTCCGCTGCGGGAGAAGGCATTGTCTTGCTACCTGGCCTCTAATGGGAATGCGATCATTTTTTATATATTCGGATGCTTGGATAAGCGGGTCAAGGAATTCAGCCATCTTCTGTTTGTAAGAAAGTGCCCGAGGCCCTGCGGGAGATTTTAAAGATCTTATGGTTGCTTTTCTGTAGGACCTTCCCACCCTGGTAGGGTTGGGGGGGCAGGGACTGGCAAATAACTTACGTCACGGAGGGTGCTAAGCGCTCAGCAGAAGTTCAGAGAATATACGTTCTGAGCATGGAGGAGGGCGAGATTCCTCGTAGCCTGGGCTAAGGGTGAAAGTTTCATGAAGAGAGATCAGGACTGCATTTGACCCGGGCCAGGAAGGGTGAGCAGGATCTCAGTGGGAGGAGGTGGCAGAAAAGGCGTTCTTGGCAGAGGACAGCGTCTGAGAGCAAAGTGCTGGTGGTGGACAGTTCGGGCGGGTTTCGTTGGGCGTAGATTTGCCTGGAGCTCCAGGCCGTGAGGGGGCGAGAAGAAAGATGACAGTCAGAAGGACCGGGACTCTTGGCTGAGGAGTGTGTGCCATAGAGGAAATGGGGAACCATTGACAGGGAGATGAGACTATTTAAGGAAGGTGGCCAGAGAGGAGGCAGAGGAGGGCCTGGGACAGTGAGCACAAGGGCTCATGGGGAGGCCCTCGTTGAAGTCTGTGCTGGTGAGGGGGCTCACCTAGGAGACTCCTGGGGTTCATGCAGAGGCGGGCCTGACTCTCACATAGGAGGGAGTCGCCCCTGCCATCCAGGACATCCTGGAAGTACTACCAGAAAAGCTTCTTCAAATCACACACCTCCCCTTGTTGCCCTACTGTTCTCTCTGCTGCTCCTACCCTTGAGAATTATCGCCCACTACCATGGGGGTCCTCAGTTGGGCCCTTTTGGAATCAAAGGTTCAGCCACGAATTGGAGAAGGATGAGAAGCAGAACAACAGGAGGGCAAGGAGAAGGATGAAGCCAAGATCTCTTGGATGTCCAAGCTGAGTAAGCAGGAGCATGGCAGTAGGGCGACCGGAGTGAGGACGGTGGCGGGTGGTGGTGAGGAACACAGGTTTGCTGTGGAGAGAGCTGCTTGCTAAGGGGATTGGGTTTGGGGTTGGGTTCTGTGAGCCAGCGAAACTCTTGTAACGTATACACAGTGGGCTTTGGTCCATAGCCAGAAGTGGCCAAAATCGTAGCTCTTTCATGGAGTAGAAATTCAGAGGTAGCTGTGCCGCAGGGTGAGCCCCGAGCAGGTTGATGAATGAGCGAAGAGTGTGGAAGGGCCTCCATTCTGAACATGCCAGTGTTTTCCTGGGTTCTAGCAGCCTCCTGAGTCCACAGGAAATCGGATCGCTCTGTCAATGGCCCTTAGGGACTCAGAAGCTTCCAGAAAGGAGGGAGAAAGAATCACAGCCAGCACTGGCTTACAGCGTTTTCTCTCTGCTCCCTTCTGACCCGGAGACATTAGGCTGGTCTATCCCCAGATGTCATCACCCAGGAGGCAGGCCTCATGGGGAGTTTGTCTTGGCTGATGTAGTTATTGGGGCTTTCCCCCCTTAATATAAACTCCTTCGTCATGTAGTCTTGAATTTAATAAAGTACCATTTTCTTATATTCCTGAACAGGTAAAAAAGTAAAAACCCAAGCAACTAGTAAGTGAATAAGTCAAAGAATCTGTCCAAATATGACCTTCTGTTTTATTACGCCTGTCTCCTTTGATCCATGCAAAAGACTGTCAGGATTATTAAGGAAGGCAGAAGGAGGTCTGGGAATGGACTGGTCTCCCCATTAGTGGTCACCCAGATTTCTCCCAAGCGTCGGTTTTAATTCAGAAGGGAAGGTCTGTTCAGCTTCTGTTCGCTGGGCTGGCTCCTCGGCCCGCGTTTCCCCTCAGTGGAATGTGCCATGTGCCTCATCTCTTCTTTCCACCCTCCCAAATCTCCATCCTGCCTCAGTTTCCAGGAATCTGGCCTTTGTATCCCATCCTCCGTGACATCCACTTGTCGGTCTGCTGTGATGCCGTCAGCCAGTGAGGCAGAAAGATGGGTTTGGGCCTCGTTCAGCCTGGATTTGAATCTAAACTCTGCCTCTAGTTGGCAAGTCCATGAACGTGTCTGAGCCGCCATTTCCCACGTGTAAGAAGAGTGTGTCTCAAGGGTGTGTTAGTTTCCTGGGGCCTCCGTAAGGCAGCTTAAATCCCACGAGTGTCTTGTCTCACAGCTGTGGAGGCTTTACGGGCAAGATCCAAGTGTAGACAGAGTTGGATTCTCCTGCGACTTCTTTCTTTCCTTGGCTTGGAGATGGTGGTTTTTCTTCTCTCTTCCCTTGGTCTTCCCTTGGACATGTCCGTATCCTAATTGCTCCTGCTTATAAAGAATGCCAGTGTGGGATTAGGGCCCACTGTAAGACTTCATTCTACTTTAATAACCCAGATACATTCACATTCTGAGGGACAAGGGGTTAGGTCTTCAACATAAGAATTTGGGGAGGACACCGTTGGGCCCATAACAGGAGGTTAAGCAATGATGTAATTCAGTTGCCTGGCACCACTCTTTCCTGCTTTGGCTAGCCCTGTGCTGATGCCTTTTCTGGAACAATGACTTTGGCTCTTTTATCTTGTCTTTTGCTTTTCGGGGGGAAGTCATACCTTTGGGGGTTTCAAATACCGTGATTTCCAAACAGTGCCAACAGTGATTTCCAAATCCATGGTTCAAGCTCTGTTGGTGCACCTGGGTGCCAGACCGCTATTTCTGGTTGTCTGCTGGGTGTCCCCTTGTGGATGCCTCACGTGTAACTAGTCCAAAACCAAAAGCCTGCCTTCTCTTCTGGGCTTTGCTATTAGCACAGTGTCACACACACACACACACACACACACACACACACACAGTCTCTCCAAGCTCAGGTGCCCCTGTTTCTTTCCTTCCCTCCCTTTCCACTGAAACCTAACAGATCACCAAGTGTGATCCAATATATTTTACTAAATTCTCTTAAGTTTTCAGAGCAATTGCATCCTTTCTGTCTGACCATACTATCATGCTTGAGTTAAGACCTTCATCTTTTTTTCTCTCAGTTGGTTTCCTTATCTCTTGGTTTCTTTTGTTTCTGGTTTTTCTGTGTCCGATAATTGTGCCCCAGGATGAATTTTCTTTTTTTCTTTTTTTAAGATTTTATTTATTTATTAGAGAGAGAGAGAGAGTGCGTGCGCGTGCACACAAGCAGGGGCAATGGCAGACAGAGAGGGTGGAAGAAGTAGGCTCCCCACTGAGCAGGGAGCCTGATGTGGGACTCGATCCCATGACCCCAAGATAATGACCTGAGCTGATGGCAGATGCTTAACCGACTGAGCCACCCAGCTGTCCCCAGGATGATTTTTCTAAAGTACAACCTGATCATTTCATTCTGTCCAGTCCAGTCTTTTGGTGCTCCCCTTTTGCGGCATAAAGGTAAAGGAAAGGCCTGCACATGGCCAGCAAGTTCCTTCCTCTCCTGTCCTGGTCAAGCTCTTCTGCCGCCTGTAGCCCCTCCGCCCACTGCCTGGAAGACACTCACCCTTCCAGAATCCAGTTCAAGGCCAACTTCTCTCTGAAGAATTCAAAGAATGCGCACGCACGCGTGTGTGTGTGTGTGTGTGTGTGTGTGTGTGTGTGCTGTGTGCGTGAAAACATCCATCAAACAACATTTGCCATTTTAAACCTTTTTAAGTATACAATTCAGTACCACTAGGTGGCTTCCCAATGTTGTGCCACCATCACCACTCTATTTCCAGAACTTTTTCATCACCCCAAATATAAACTCTACCCATGAAGCAATAACTCCCCATTGCCCCCTCCCCCAGCCCCTGGAAACCTCTAATTTACTTCCCGTCTCTGCAGACTTGCCAGTTCAAGACCTTTCCTGTCCGTGGAATCCTACAGGATCTGTCCTTTTGTGCCTGGCTTCTTTCAC